>NC_084566.2:7184124-7497874 GCF_033978685.3 Nerophis lumbriciformis
CGAAATGCAACTTCTGCAGGAGCATCAGTGGAGACGCTGGCAAGATTGGCACATGCTTCACACGCTCTGATTTTCGATCAATGGGTGCTCCCACAGCTCTGCAGAAATCAGAGGGGATGGGCAAAGGGCATTGCAGGCCGAGAGGCGGAGCTAAGTTGGGTGGGGCTTTGACAATGCTGCTTGGAAGGTTTGGTTGTGACGCCACAAAACTGGAATCATCTGAGCCTCTCATGTGCGTCATCCACATGACAGAAATCCTCAAATTGCACCGCTGCTGGAACGCTGAAACATGAACACAAGTCATATTCAACAAGCTTTTCGTAAATATTCAATAAACATTTAAGAAATATGTCTCCATGTCGAGTCAGGACCTTTATACCACTTCCTGAAACAGCAAGCGCTTGGATGCGTACCGCTCCAAATGTCTTCAATTGTCCTGTACGTACAAGTCCTTTCTTGTTCGGGTAAATTTTGATGACATCTTCCGAATTTTGCTATGAGACTCTTTGTGCTTGTCTTTTGCTCCCTCCTTTTTGCCTTTGGCCGTCCGATCAATGCCATTTTCTTTGCAGTTTTGTTTGCAGTTTTTGTCACTCTTACGTCCAGCTTCTTCTCCTTCTCCTTACCAGAATGAGTTGTTTTTTTTCCCAACAGCGTCTATGTCAGCGGTTCTTAACCTTGTTGGAGGTACCCAACCCCACCAGTTTCATATGCGCATTCACCGAACCCTTCTTTAGTGAAAAATTAAATGTTTTGTTTTTTTTCAAATTCAAGAAAAAGTCATATGTTTTTTTACTGGTGCACAAAATGAACCGTGCATGAACATCACCTTGTTCAAAGAACAAAACCAACACAGTGCATGAACTCACAACAAATTACCCACCTTACACACATTACCATGAATTGATTAACGTGGACCCCGACTTAAACAAGTTGAAAAACTTATTCAAGTGTTACCATTTAGTGGTCAATTGTTCGGAATATGTACTGTACTGTGTAAACTGTACTGTTTCATATAATGTATTCTCTTCCTTTGCAATCTACTAGTAAAAGTTTAAATCGATCAACCAAAAAACCTGCAAATCAGATGGAAAATTAGAGGGAACATTGTTTGGGGGTATCCATAATACGCTGACAGGGAGAAGTTTTTATTTACACGATAAGTCGGATGTGTCTTTACCTCCGTGGCGGAGGCTCCGCCGAACCCCTGTGGCCGACTCACCGAACCCCTAGGGTTCGATCGAACCCAGGTTAAGAACCACTGGTCTATGTCTTTGAAGAAAGTGTCATTGCCATATTCTTCTCGGAATTGACTCTTGATGGAGTTAATGACCAGAGTTTATAATTTGTTTATCTGACCAGTTATATTTATTTTCTGAATAATCTTTAAGTTAAAGTTAAAGTACCAATGATTGTCACATACACACTAGGTGTGGTGAAATTTGTCCTCTGCATTTGACCCATCCCCTTGTTCACCCCCTGGGAGGTGAGGGGAGCAGTGGGCAGCAGCGGTGCTGTGCCCGGGAATCATTTTTGGTGATTTAACCCCCAATTACAACCCTTGATGCTGAGTGTCAAGCAGGGAGTTAATGGGTCCCATTTTTATAGTCTATGGTATGACTCGGCTGGGGTTTGAACTCACAACCTACCGATCTCAGGGCGGACACTCTAACCACTAGGCCACTGAGTAGGTTTATTTTATTTGTTGACCTGACATCTTTCTCTGGTCTTTTCTCACTATATGATCGGATTTCTTATCGACTTTGTCTATATTCCCCCCTCTTCCTGAGCTTTTTGTTTATCGTCCTTGGGCTTCTTTGACATTTTGATCCTTCTCAAATTCTAAAGGCTTTTCTTGCTCCTCTTTACATGTCAGTAGGCCTGGATGAACCACCTATGCATATCAACTCTCAATCATCTCGGTAAGAAATGCTGCGTATTGATCGTTTTTATTCCTTTCAAACTTCCTCCTGTGACTCTGAAGGCGTTGTTCGACCATGCACCTGTGGCATGGTGATGTCATCCACTTGGAAATTGACCTTTCCATCACTTCTATATTTCAGATCCTCCATTGACATCTCCTGATTTTCCTCCATGATCTTCTCATTGAAGTCCTGGTTATACTGAGAGACCAACAGCTCCTCTAGTCTGATGATGGATATCATATTGGCATGTATGGCTCAGCTGCTTCTCTGCCAACAATTGTTGCCCCTCAAAGGTCCATTGATGACCCACCCTAATAGGGTCTTTACGGCATAAGATCCATAATAGCTGCTGTTGATTTTTAGATTATTATGAGATTTGGTGCATCAGTCCCAATCAAAATTTCCACACTGACATTCTAATCTTTTTAAGATTGGCCCATTTTTCAATATCTCGTTGAGTGGGGACGTTGTTTTTTGACACAGGGTTTGTATCTTCAATCAATCAATCAATCAATCTTTATTTATATAGCCCTAAATCACAAGTGTCTCAAAGGGCTGCACAAGCCACAACGACATCCTCGGTACAAAGCCCTTATGTGAATGTTTCTGGGAGTTTCACAACTTGGTTATTGTTCAGCCTTAACACTAAGCCTTTTAGTCCTGTAAGAACATGGATTTCAACCACCGTCTTTTAGCCCCTTGTGCGCAACATAATGTGAGTTTTTGTGCCTTGTAAATTCAACTTTTTCATGCAACTGGTGGTACAAAATGTTGCTGTACTTCCAGGGTCCAAGATACATTTCTGCAGCACTTCATTTATTTTCCCAAACTTACAGTACGGAGCAGACCAGAAAAACACCTGCTTAAAGGGAGGGCGCTACTCTTTGGTGGGGTTTGCCTGAGGTGGCATGTGCCACCCCGAGAATTAATCCGATAGGACACCCAAGGTGCCACCCCACTCAGGTGGAACGATTTGAAGCATACGAATGTAGAAGGACAGCGGCCAGGGCGTGCATATCCTGCAGGTGTTGTAGTGTACTTAATCTGGTGATGAGCCGTGTGTGGAGTAATAGAGGCGGTGTTTCCACAAAGCGCGTCTCAAGCCTTGTTTCCACATGACCTCTTTGGGACACGGTTTAGATTTTCAAGATGATTCCACAACATATACACTGCCGAAACGCCTTTGAAAATGTGGACTTTTAAGAGTTGCGGTCTGTTTTCAATCTGGATAGAGGATAAATGTTTTATTCTTTTTAATGCTAATAGAAAAAAAGAATAACAGCGCGTGATATAAAATTTTTACAGCAAACTTAATCCAAGCCGTTTACCACAAGACAAAATATATATATGCTAAGTTTGATTGCCATCTTAGCATTTTTCTGGTAGTATAATGGTCTACATTCTTGTCTTTTGTGTCACATGACGTAGGTTTGATTCTCAGCAGTGGCCTTAATATTTGTTAGCAATTGTCTTACAACACAGGCATCAAGATCAGATCTGGCCCGCGACATCATTTTATCTGGCCCGCAAAAACCTGGGAATGATATGTGTCAACAAAGTACTTAATTTAGATTTTTTTCATTTTGACAGAAAAAATATATGTACTGCTTGAAATTGCATGCCTTTTAAATTTTAATACTATCCAATATTGCAACAGATATTACTGTATATCATCATACTTTCCAAACATGTTTTTGTCTAAATAAAAATACTAAATTGGCCCTAGTGTGTGAATGTGAGTGTGAATGTTGTCTGTCTATCTGTGTTGGCCCTGTGATGAGGTGGCGACTTGTCCAGGGTGTACTCCGCCTTCCGCCCGATTGTAGCTGAGATAGGCTCCAGCGCCCCCCGCGACCCCGAAGGGATTAAGCAGTAGAAAATGGATGGATGGATGGAACTTTACAGCAAACGACCCATCAAATTAATAAAAATTACAGTATATGTTACATTGTTCTTTACAGCATATTACTGTAAATTTAAAAAAACTACTACTGTTTTTTGCATCACAATTCTGTTGACTGAGCTGCCAGTTTTTGAGTGTAGAATCTACGGTTGTTGTTTTTTAACGGGGTATTATTGTAAATTGAAAGACAATACATTTGTTTTTACGGTAGAAAAACTGGCAGCTAAGTTGCCAGAATAACATAAGAACTTGTACTGTTTCCATTAACAATATAAAGTTGTAAAAAACAATGTAAATTTAACACAAAATTCTGGCAACTAAGCTGACAGCTTTTTCTGTAACCCCCCCTCAAAAAAAGTGGTACCGTTTCTCCATTTACCATAAAATGATGTAAAAAAAACCCACTATTTTACAGTTTACATTTTGTAAATGTAAAGCTTTTACTGTAAAATCGACAGTCGACTTAAAACAATATATATAATTAATATTGACACCCACAGGCAAATTCATACATTATTTGCTGTTACAAGCGGCCCTCTGAAGGCAGCCATTACTGCGATGTGGCCCTCAAAGAACACGAGTTTGACATCCCTGTCTTACAAGAAGAAGTGGTGGTAGGCTACTATAATAGCAACAGCTGCCCCTGGGGTAGACTGACGGTTTTATGGGTGCCACCCCTGCAGATCTATGTGTCCTCCCTGGAAAAAAAAGTCTGGACATGCCACTGCATTGGTGTAATTTGAGCTTTGTTACCATGGTCTTTATTGTGGATGTGTAGGATAGCTGGGTGTTTCAGGTTACATTCATCGCATGATAGACAAGTTTTGCATTCCTTGCTCATGCGACCAGCCTTCAAACATCCAAAACAGCTTCCTTTTTCTTGTAGAAAATAAATATTTTCCCTTTGAGAAATTTTCTTTAATTTTGTACATTTGGATATTGAATGCAACTAGTCACAATAAAGACATGTTTCTGATGACAGCTGTTTGGGTGTTGTGAACTTTGGAGGTACAGTGCGGGTAGCCATACTTGCCAACCCTCCCGGATTTTCCGGGAGACTCCCGAAATTCAGCGCCTCTCCCAAAAACCTCCCGGGACAAATTATCTCCCGAAAATCTCCCGAAATTCAGGCGGACTCAGGTCCATTCGGACCTGAGTCCGCTTTCCCACAATATAAACGGTGTGCCTGCCCAATGACGTTATAACTGTGGAATGATCGAGGGCGAGTTCTTGGTTTCTTATGTGGGTTTATTGTTAGACAGTTTCATTAACGTCCTCCCAGCGCGGTAACAACACACAACAACAGCAGCAGTCACGTTTTGGTCTACCGTAAAGCAGTTCGTCTGCCGTAAACAGCAATGTTGTGACACTCTTAAACAGGACAATACTGCCATCTAGTGCATTTGATGAAAGCACTTTTGTGCGTGCCACACAGCAATGCATCATCAGAGAGGGTGTTCAGCATGGTTAGAAAAATAGTGACAGAGAATAGAACAAGGATGGACAATTCAACCCTTAACTCAACAAGCATATGTGTAAATAAATGAACACTGAAATTCAAGTATTTGTTTTATATATATATATATATATATTAGAGATGCGCGGTTTGCGGGCACAACCGCGGAGTCCGCGGATTATCCGCGGATCGGGCGGATGAAATAAAAAAAAATCAGATTTTAAATAGATTCAGGCGGGTGGCAGTTAAACCAATTCGGAAATATATATACATAGTTAAATGTTGTTACCCACATACGAAAAACGAGCAGGCACCTGCTGCATATGCCACAACAGAAGAAAAAAAAAAAAATAGATGGACACTTTTACGGAGCGGAGAAGGGACGCCTCGCCGGGGTCCGGGACCGAGGCCCCTTCCCCCGAGAGGGCCCCACCGGGAGCCGTAGCTGAGGCGATCCGCGAGAAGGGCCCGACGCACGTCCAGGGTCACCACCGCGCCCACCGCACCGACACCCCGCCTCGTCCGCCTTCGCCGCGGCCGGCGTCACGCGCAGCAGGTAAGCAGCTTACCTGCCCGCCACCCCCGTGGCCGGGGGCTCGTAACAGGGGTCACTCCGCGCGCTCCGCCCGCGCAGCTTACCTGCCCGCCACCCCTGTTGCCGGAGGCGCGTAACAGGGGTCACTCCGCGCGCAGTGCGCTCACGAAAGGGGTGGGGCTCACCCTGGTTGATATAGACAGCAGGACGGTGGCCATGGAAGTCGGAACCCGCTAAGGAGTGTGTAACAACCCACCTGCCGAATCAACTAGCCCTGAAAATGGATGGCGCTGGAGCGTCGGGCCCATACCCGGCCGTCGCCGGCAGCGAGACGCGCTTGGAGGTGCGCTCAGCGCGGCTCCCATATGATTGCGCACTGGTGTGCGTCTGGGTCGTGACAGCGTGGCACGCGAATGTCTGTGCTGCATTGGATCAGTCTCCTTTCTTTAACAGGCAAAAGCTTTATAACCTCACTAATGCCTTGCATCGTCTATATTAGATATATAACAACGGGCGGGTGCGGGCGGGTGCGGTTCTGATCAAATGTTAGGTCGGGTGGATGGCGGATGGTTGACGACTTTCTGATGCGGTTGCGGATGAAATAATTGCCTATCCGCGCATCTCTAATATATATATATATATATATATATATATATATATATATACACACAATAAAAGAAATATATATTTATAGCTAGAATTCACTGAAAGTCAAGTATATATATATATATATATATATATATATATATATATATATATATATATATATATATATATGAAATACTTGACTTGGTGAATTCTAGCTGTAAATATACTCCTCCCCTCTTAGCCACGCCCCCAACCACGCCCCCCCCCCCACACCTCCCGAAATCGGAGGTTTCAAGGTTGGCAAGTATGCGGGTAGCAGTTGCAATAGTTGTTGCAAAAATGCTTCCTGTGATGTTATTCCTGTTCAGCAGTTTGCTCATGTTTACCGGCTTTATAATTGTGCTTGTACGTGGATCATTTACTGATCCTACTTTAGAAGACATGTATGGATGGTGGACGTGTAGCTCTGTGCGCTGTCATGCAGGTAATCAGCTGCAGGTGTAGCACGGCAACTTTCCAGATGAGTTGGCCAAAAGATGTCATTAATGTTGTGATTTCTTCTTTTTCCACAAATTGTTCAGTTGTGTTCTTTTCACCATAAACCTATGTTATTGTTTCCTTTTTTTTTCAAAAGATCAGAGTTCTTACTTGTCTTTTACAGAAGATGGAGGTTTTTACTTGTTTAGTGACTGTCCTCCTGTAGTCACTGACGCATTTGGTGTGTAAGATGTTTTTGACTCGCTCAGATCATGATGTGTTGGGCGAGCTTCCCACTTAATAAAATAAAATGTTACAAAAAAAAAACATGACTGTGCTGGTAAGATAAATAAACAACTGTATTTGAAGTACATCAGTATGTGGCCAATGAGCTGGCAAGCAATCGTTAAAAAAACGCATGATCTCCCACCTAATTCCTCCCTGCTAATTCACAATACCTGTGCTTATATAATACAGAGTTGTGTATAGAGAGAGTATGGCCAACTCAGTTTCTTGATGTGCGCAGATTATAAGAATGTTTGTCTCTGCAATATCAACAAATTCTGCTTTGAAGCGGAATTTTCCGCCTCTCATTGCGATCACAGACCGTGTAACAATGCGCGCGTCTTCCGGGTTAAACCTTAGCCCGGATGTAATTAATCTTCACTCATTAATGATAATATATTTTTCTTTATTAATCACATGCGTCCACGTGATAACATTGGCAGCTCTAATTTTGACGATATAAAAGCATGTTTTATTGTAAGTTTATGAGCTGGAGTATTATCTGGTTTATTTTGTTCGGAAAACAAACGTCAGGACGACCGCAATGTGTGCTTCCGGGCACAGCTGCACACGTACTGGGTAGCAAACATGGCACCCTGTTTAGTTGACCATACTCTTTATACATGACTCTGATATAAACATTGCTATACTGCCACCTGTGGATACCTGACATAATAACATGGAAATGCAATGAAGAAAGTGGCTCCTACAAATATATTGGTACATAAATACAGACTAACCTTCTGCCAGCATCCTCTTGGCCATAGAAGCGTTGTGATGAGAAGAGAAACAGACTTGAGCAGAAACGCCATCTATTCCTGGTCCTGCTGTGAGGGAAAGTCTCTCTACTCCTTCTGTCAGCCCACGCAGCACCTGTAGTATTGATTATGATTATGAATATCATCATTAACTACAAACATGACTATGTCTGTCATCTATGAACTTGCTCCACCAGCAATGTGGGAAAGAGTCAAATGTGTTTCACATACATGGATGGATGGATCTTTACATGAATATAAGAATTCATGACCTTTATAACATTTATTGATACATGATATAATCATTATTATCTAAGACATGAACAACAAGTGATTCTTCCTCAGCCTCTCTCTCTCTCTCTCTCTCTCTGAGAAAGAGAGAGAAAGACGGAGTGAGAGCGAGAGAACGCCACTCTGATTGGCTAATTCCGGGGTATGGGTTGTCATCTCTTTCACAACGACGCGCTGATAGGCTGTTACCACCTGGGTCATGTGCACAGTGCATGGAACCTTTCGCTGCAGGCACACAGTTGTCTCGTATCGCTACTTCGCTAACTGTTCACTTGTCAGTCACTGAATGTGAATCAAATCACAATGGCATGCTCCAAGTTGGCTCAGGCTGGTAAAAGAAAGGTGGACAGGGAAAACCGACGTTTCAAGGAAGAATGGACAGAGCAATATGTTTTCATCCTACCTACTGCAAGTACCAGACCAATGTGTCTACTATGCAACACTACTGTTGCTCTGGTGAAAAGTGAAAATCTGAAACGTCACTATCTGAAAGAGCACCGCGAATTTGAAGAGACATTTCCTCATGATTCAGAGCTAAGAAAAAAAGAAATCACGAGGCTGAAAAAGCCATATGAAACATCAAGCAAGATTTTTGTTAAATCTATGACACAACAACAAATAGCAACAGAGCAGTAACGTGCGGTGAGGTTGATGGCTGGTGAGGCACTGACTTCAACACAGTCAGATTTACAAACATATGAACCCTAAAGAGTATCTTATTCACCATTTGATTGGCAGCAGTTAACGGGTTATGTTTAAAAGCTCATACCAGCATTCTTCCCTGCTTGGCACTCAGCATCAAGGGTTGGAATTGGGGGTTGAATCACCAAAAATGATTCCCGGGCGCAGCGCCGCTGCTGCCCACTGCTCCCCTCACCTCCCAGGGGGTGATCAAGGGATGGGTCAAATGCAGAGGACACATTTTTTCAAAGTTCTTATTTATTTTTGTTTCAAAGAAAATATTTCATGTATTTTATTGGATATTTATTTTATTTTTGTTAATTTTAAGAAAATGTTAAACTACCTACCTCCTGCTATTATATAAGCTTGACCGATAATAAACGGACCCAGCCTGTTTCAAAAAAACATTTGTGGACCTTCAAGATTTGTACTTGAGGACCCCTGGCATACATCATCTGTGTGAAGGAGTGAACATCCAACATTAGAATTTATTACTAACTAGCAGAAGCGCTCTATGTACAGTGCCGTCTAACCTTAAGCGGCAGCAGCTCAACACATGCAGGGTTCAACGTTAAGGTTTTTTTCTACTTGCCCGACTTCTCAAATCTACTTGCCCCAATATTTTTACTTGTCCTGCCTAGGTTTTTTTCTGGCTGCGTAGTGCTCATGGCTTATATCTTACTAAAATCCTTCCCGTTGACTATTTACAACACTACAAAGTATTTATTATTATTATTATTATCTATAATTACATTTAAATGGCATTGCATACATGTAAAATTAAATGCTATTTCACATTATTTGACCAGTAGCAGTTACACCCATCTGAACAGGTCAGCCACCTGTTTAAAGCCCGATCACAGTTGAAATCTTGAAATGAAGGGCCTTTAATGGCCAAAACATTAACCTGGACAACATTTTAACAGCTGGTTGGCTCAGTTTTGATTCTTTTCATTGCATTCACATGTTGCAGTGGACAGTGGACAATTTAGCTTCAGTATTAATGCAGTATCTGAAGCACCGTCTCCACGTGTGTTTATTGACAACAGGGTTATAACCTGGACACGTTAGCTTGTCGGTATGGTAACAGGTAGTGATGGGTTGATGAGGCTTCATGAAGCGTTTTTGACACATTGCAAAACTGTATTGATACTGTGTTGAATACTGTGTCACTAAATACTGACATCTGCTGGACATTAAAAATCCCTACATGCAACCTATGGACCGACTCAACTGACACTGATTTTATGACCTAGTATATACAATAATATAAACCAAGTCATTGTATTTCATTTAGGATTATTTCATAACTTCATTTAAATAAAAATATATTTTTTTAATCTTTTTTAGATACAGTCAATAAATAATGTGAACATGTATCATAACATGGAAATCTAAGAGAACGTGTTGTGAATGAGGATGCTTGTGGACCTGGATTTTTTTTTTTTTTTTTTACACATTTTTATTACAAAAAAACCCCGTTTTTCCAACTTATTCAATTTTAGACGCTTTCTCTTCTTAGTTATTTCTCCGGCTGTAGAAAAGACCCGCTCACAGGGCACAGAGGAGGCGTCAGTGCGACACGGTTCGCGTATCGGTCACGTGACCAAAACAGCTCATGATCGGTCACGTGACTTTCTAAAAGCGGTACGCGCACCGACACAGGGTTTTGCTTTATGAGCTCGACGCATGCGCCGATGCATCGGTGTTGCCGGACCCATCACCATTAACACGTGACTGTTACTACGTGCGTCTGCCCCGGCCACCACACTGTCAGTGAAACGCTCGGTGAAATCGCGGATTAACGTTAAATATATGACGAGCCGCGAGTGATGCAGCTATAACCTATATTATCCTCGTATTTTGATCCCGTCCGTCCGTCCCTCTTCTTCTTCTTCTTCTTCTGGCCCACCAGAAGATTTTGGCGGAGTTACAATGCATAGTAGGCTACCGCCACCTTCTGCACCGGAGTTGTAACTACAAGCTCCATTCACAGACAGAGTCCCATTGCTTTTATGAGCGGTCGAGCGAGTCAAAAGCCGAAAAATCAATTTGTGGCGGACGTAATTCTTTCGTGGCGGGCCGCCACAAATAAATGAATGTGTGGGAAACACTGGTAATGTTTCCTGCTTACTTGACATGTGAAGTGAAGTACCTGAAGAAGGTGGCCTGGCTTGGTGTTGGCTGGCAGGTTTGTGATGCAGAGATGCTTCTTCTCGGTACTCCTGCAGACGCTAATTTGCACGCCAGGCTGCAGCTTGTGGCCATGAAGTTGCGTTATTGCATCTTTGGCTATGTCCGCTGAGGCGTATTTGGCGTAGGCAAATCCACGGTTTTGCCCGCTGAAGTTCATCATCAAGCGAAACTCCCACAGCGGACCCACCGCGCTGAAGAGGGGGATGAGCATGTTCTCAAAGGTGTCACGAGGGATGTGGCTGATGAACACCTCGCAGTTAGGTCCTGGTGTCGGACCATCCCACTCTGCCATGGAGACAAACAACAATGCACCAACATGATGGAATTGAAGACATGCATGAAGATGTGGTGTTGGTGTCTGAAAACTTTCTAGTCAGCTACTTTTGGTCAACCATCTTGTTTGTTGTGTACAGTACCTCCTTCCAGACGCTCGTAGTTTCATTATTAGGGAGGAAACTGTTTTGTAGATACTGTGGTATTACGGTTTTAAAATCTTCTCAATAATGCCATGACAAACAGACAAACAAACCTTGGCGAAACATAACCTCTGATGCGGAGTGTTCCAAGCCAAAACAGTATGTAAAACAACAGAAACAATATTTAACTACAACTCTGTTTAAAAGTGCCTCTACCAGTGACGTGCAGTCAGGGGAGGCAGGTGAGGCAGTGCCTCACGTGCCATCATGAAAATATTTTTTTTTTAATTGTTATATGTATCCAGTGATTATACTATAAAGTTATTTTCCATTTAATTTCACCAGTTTTAGATTATTTTTATTCAAAATCGCTGAATTTTCACATTTGCCGTTCAAATACTGAGAAGAGACTTGCGGTGAGTCACCAGCCAGTTGAGCCTCAACATGGATTGCGCAATGACTCGGCTAACTTCTGGCCTGCTGTGCAGTGAGACCGTATTGCTATATGAATTATATTATACATTTCCATAGTTTAGTTAGCTGAGATATATAATGTACAGTGTATTTAGTCAACAACTTTATGTGTGTAACGTATTTCTTGTGCTGAGCAATCATAAAACGGCTGCGAAGACGCACTGGGTGAGGCACGCAGTTCTCCCGCCTCATGGTGGTAGAGGGCGCTAGTGATCCCAGGGATCATTCTTGCGACTACTCGGCTGCAGAATAAGTGACAACAAGCTAGCAGTACTCTGACTCGCCACACTGAGAGAAGTGCGAGCAGACACATGTCTCTCTAGCGGAAGCCAGTCTTTTTTTCAAAACTGTATTTATAACAAACATGGCATTTTTATTAGAGTAAACCAGCGTTTGTGGGTGTGTTTTGTCAGATGCAAAAATATTGTTTAATTGCTTGCAATAACATTAAATCAAATGAATGTGTCTGCCAATATGGAGGATTATATACTGTATCCAAGATGAAATACTTCTCTAAACTGGACTTTAAGACAAAATGAATGTGATCATACAAAGTAGGTTTTCATGGAGGATAGCTATTGTTGCTTGAGATACAAGTACAGAAAGGTAAGATACACTCACAATACTTGATTTATTTTGTTAAAACCAAATGGGACCAAAAAGTATTTAATAACAACTTTATCAAATACTTTTTGGACCCATTTATCATATCACAATATCATTATGATAATGTTTTTATGAAAGCAAATTAATCCCTTCTTTTTCTTGTTATTCTAATGTGCAACCTAATGATTAGAGCTACACATATGAATTTAAGTAAAAAAAAGGAAAAAAAAACCCTCCAAAAGTATCTTTGCCTCACCTGGTGTATAGTTCACCGCACGTCACTGGCCTCTACCAATAGCCTTTACGGACTAAGCTAGTGTAGGTTAGCGGCTAGGTGGCTGAAAAGTAGTTTTAAACTGAACTACCAGCAGCTTTTACCGCAGTGAGCAAGTAGAAGCTCACATTCATAAACAAAATGAACGAAAATTGCTTTGACATAGTAAAGGCTAAATTATTACTTTTTAAAGAACAAACAACACATTACGTTACTACTTACAACAAAAACAATCTGAGTGGTTATCTAGCCATGAAACACTGATGCAATCTTAAGCCCTTTGAAATTTTTTTTTAATATACAAGTATATAGGGTTGTCCCGATACCAATATTTAAAGCTTCGCTTTTATCGTTAGTTTTTAAACCAAAATGCATATATTCTCCCTTTTCTGTCCACACTGTGTCTGCTTATAAGTACTCCGTGTATGTGCGTTGCCTAACATGCACCTCTGCTCATAAAACCAGCAATGTCACAACGTGACAACGTAGTGCCGTCGTACCTGTAAAAAAACAAAAAGGAACCGGTATTTTTTAGAGGCAGTATAGTACTGTTTATGAATTATTAGTACCGCGGTACTTACTTAGTACCGGTATACCGTACAACCCAACGGTATATATCGGATACCGGTATTCATACTAAAAATACCGTGGTATCAGTTTGTGTCCATATCGCTCAACCCTAGTTTGTAGTAATAAATATGACAAACATTTTAGCATTGTGTTTGTTGTTCAATTACAGTAAGTGTGTTCATTCTAAACATTCCTGCCATTTCTTTTTACACACTATGGCATTTTAAGTCTTTTTTTGGACATATACCACAATAATATAATAACCGTAGGTTGTGTTCTAACTATCGTGGGATCACATTCCTCAGCCTTCCCGTTAAGGTCTATTCAGGTGTACTGGAGAAGAAGCTACACCGCATAATTGAACCTCGGATTCAGGAGGAGCATACTATAGGCAGGGTTCTTGAGGGTGCATGGGAGTTTGCCCAACCAGTCTACATGTGCTTTGTGGACTTGGAGAAGGCCTTCAACCGTGTCCCTCAGGAAGTCTTGTGGGGAGTGCTCAGAAAGGGTATCGAACCATCTGAATGTGGTGGTCCACTCCCTGTATCATCGGTGTCAGAGCTTGGTCCGCATTGCCAGCAGTAAATCAGATCCATTTCCAGTGAGGGTTGGACTGCCAGGGCTGCCATTTGTCACCAATTCTGTTCATAACTTTTATGGACAGAATTTCTAGGCGCAGTCAGGGGGTTGGGGGCATTCGGTTTGGTGGCTGTATGATGAGGTCTCTCTGCTTTTTGCAGATGATGTGGTCCTGATGGCTTCATCTGGCCAGGATTTCAGCTCTCACTGGATTGGTTTGCAGCAGAGTGTGAAGCGACTGGGATGAGAATCAGCACATCCGAGTCTATGGTTCTCGACCGGAAAAAGGTGGAATGCCATCTCCGGGTTGGGGAGGAGATCTTTCCCCAAGTACCTCGGAGTGTTGTTCACGAGTGAGAGAAGAGTGGATTGTGAGATCGGAGAGGTGTCTGCAGTGATGAGGACCCTGCATCGGTGCGTCGTGATGAAGAAGGAGCTGAGCAGGAAGGCGAAGCTCTCAATTTACTGGTCGATCTACGTTCCTTTCCTCTATGACCGAAAGCACAAGATCACGGGTACAAGCGACCAAAATGAATTTTGTCCGTCGGGTGGCGGGACTCTCCCTTAGAGATAGGGTGAAAAGCTTTGTCATTCGGGAAGAGCTCAAAATAAAGCCGCTGCTTCTCCACATCGAGAGGAGCCAGATGAGGTGGTTCAAGCATCTGGTCAGGATGCCCCCTGGATGCCTCCTTGGGGAGGCGTCCAGGCGTCCGACCAATAGTCTCCCGGCTGACCTGGGAACGCCTCGGGCTCCCCCGGGACGAGCTGGACGAAGTGGCTGGAGAGAGGGAAGTCTGGGCTTCCCTGCTAAGGCTGCTGCCCCCGCGACCCGACGTCAGATAAGTGGAAGAAGATGGATAGATGGATAAATGCCTATTTAATACTTTTCTACCGCTGCGTGTTGCAGTATTTACTTTCTCTAAAAGGGGCTGTTTGCAACATTTACACAGATGTCTATAGGGCGCCAACATTCCAATGTATTTTACAGACTATATCCCGCCCTTCTCGTACATAATGACTTAATTACGTACTTACATAACACATGTACGCGCATTAGCTTTGGGTGTTGTTAGCTAATAATAGCAACTTGGATAGCAAGCGTTAACTGTCATTAAATGTATATTCTATCATAACAACAACATGACTGCAAATTGTTCGTTGCTTCTCTTGGACTGCTTTTGTATGTGTGCTCACGTTCCTTGAGCGTACGTGTTGACGAGAGCGGTTAAGTGACAGCTGTGAACACCAATCATTTTAATCGGGCCGCTAACATTTTTTTATTACATAAACTTTGTAATTGTGAAAAATATAGTCAAATTGTCATACAAATGTGTTCTGTTAAACCACTAATGGTAACTTGTCCAGGGTGTACCCCGCCTTCCGCCCGAATGCAGCTGAGATAGGCTCCAGCACCCCCCGCGACCCCAAAAGGGACAAGCGGTAGAAAATGGATGGATGGATGGATGGGTAACAAACTAGCCAGTGGTGTTCTTGTTATAATTTTTGCTTTGAAAAATATTACTGTGAGGAAGTTGCAAACAGCACTTTTAGGTTTTTCTCATGCACCTGATCTTCAAGATCTGGGAAAGCAATACCCTCCTGAACGACATTTGCGATGCGACCATCATCCCCATCTTCAAGAAGGGAGACCGAGTGGATTGAAGTAACTACCATGGCATATTGCTCCTGAGTATTGCAAATAAGATCTTCGCATTAATCGTCTCCTCATCTTCCTCCCTGAGCCTCAGTTTGGCTTCGGACCCTATCGAGGCCCAATCGATATGGTTTTTTGTGCTTAACCCCAACAACTTGCAGTTCTTATTTTCTGAGCTCTAAAGAGGGCCTTTGACAAAATCCCTCCACCCTGCAACGTGGGCCATACTTGCTCGTTTTCGATGTCCGAATGAATTTGTCACCCAGGGCTCTCTTGTAACAAGCTTGCGTACGCACAAAAACCCTGTGTTCGCCCTTTTTCACGGCCAAGATGAGCTGTATCAAGACTGACGTTGAGGTGGAAATGCGCACTGCCTCAAGCCAACCTCATAGCTACCGTACGTACATTTCTACAGGCTGTGGATGCACAAGAGGTGGTCATTCATTTGTTACTACGTTAAGTCATCCAGCAGGTATAAAATGGAATTGCTGGATAGACGACATGTCTAATATTATTTCTGACAGTCTAAATATGTTGACATGCACAAGAATCCACATATCTCAGTTTAGTTTAGAACTTAGTAACAATTAGTTACACAAAAAATAACGTTCCTCATTCATTCTTACCCTTAGGTGGTCCGCCAAATCTCCTCTGGCCATTTACTTGTCGGATCTTAATGCCGGTGCTTTTTAGCCATGTTTCCAGCGCCTGCAAGCGCTCTACATTCACCACCTGAAACACAAGCAACATGTGACCAATAATAGCCAATCAAAACAATTTTTAACCATCCAAGCACAGTTTTTAATACAAACATCAGCAAACACATCAAACACTTGTTACTGCTAACGACCAAGTTGTATTACTACCGTATTTTTTGGAGTATAAGTCGCACCGGAGTATAAATCGCACCTGCCGAAAATGCATAGTAAAAAAGGAAAAAAAACATATACAAGTCGCACTGGAGCCCGGCCAAACTATGAAAAAAACTGCGACTTATAGTCCGAAAAATACGGTACTATGAAAGCAACGGTACTCGGTAAAATACTTGAACGGGACAATACACTTTATAAACTGCAGGCCTTTGTGTGTGTGCGTGCGTGTGTGTGTGTCTGCTGGCATGCCTGCCCTGGGTAGATTTCTTAGCTTCTTCACTGCCTGACGCTAAATGATACCGTGTCTTTTCCAATAGTCTATAACAGTGGTTCTTAACCTTGTTGGAGGTACCGAACCCCATTAGTTTCATATGCGCGTTCACCGAACACTTCTTTAGTGAAAAATAAAATGTTTTTTTTCAAATTCAAGACAAAGTTATATGTTTTTGGTAACACTTTAGTATGGGGAACATATTCTAAATAACAAAGACTTAATTTAGAATTTTTTGGACACTAGGGGAACATATTCTAAGTAACAAAGACTTAATTTAGAGTTATTGGACACTAGGGGAACATATTCTAAGTAACAAAGACTTAATTTAGAGTTATTTGGTTATGGTTAGGGTTAAGGTTAGAGGGTTAGGGCCAGGGTTAGAGGGTTAGGGTTATAATAAGGCCATGCCGAATAAGGCATTAATAAGTACTTAATAATGACTAATTAAGAGCCAATATGTTACTAATTTGATGTTAATAAGAAACTAATTAATGGTGAATATGTTCCCCATACTAAAGTGTTACCAGGTTTTTTTTACTGGTGCACAAAATGAACCGTGCATGAACATCACCTTGTTCAAAGAACAAAACCAACACAGTGCATAAACTCACAACAAATTACACACCTGCAAATCAGTCTGACTTCTGCTGTTGCCGTATCCGTAATACGCAGATAGGGAGAAGCTTTTATTTAAACGATGAGTCGGGTGTGTCTTGACCTCCACCGAACCCCTGAGGCCGACTCACCGAACCCCTAGGGTTCGATCGAACCCAGGTTAAGAACCACTGGTCTATGAAGACATCTGCAATGGACTTGGTGCAAAACGAAAAACCAAGTCAAAACATTGGTATTCATGGGCGACATGTAATATCACCCGGGAATAAAGTTAATAAACAGATTTTTGCCACTGTCACAGCCAAATGTGACTGAATATCACAAACGGAGAGAAGTTAGCACAAAGCGTCAGATGGACACGGCAACTTTGCCAAGTGCCAAAGTAAAAGATATGCTTCTGTTTGGAGACTGCGCCATATTTAACACAAACAAACAGAATGGTTACATGCAGCTTTTCAAGATCCACTGTTTCAGACATCACAAAGCAGCGACCTGAGGTCTTGGCTAAACACCGAGGGATCAAACAGCTGATCGTGCATGTGGGTGCCGTGGACGTCAGAAACCAACAATCTGAAATCCCTAAAGAAAGACTTTAATAAACTATTTGAGAGTGTTGATACAAGTGGAAATATATACACTTATTAGTGGACCTCTCCCAAACATCGACAGGAAAATAAACAAATTCAGCCGGCTGCTTCAGCTAAACACATGGCTGTCCAGAATCTGTGAGTCCAGAGGACTGCATTTTATTGACAACGTCAATCTCTTCTGGCAAGGAGAGGATCTGTGTCAAGGTAAAGGCCCACACCTAAACAGAGGTGGAGTGAGACGACTAGCGGATAACCTCCTCCACACTCTGAGGCATCAGAATAGGCCTGGACCGGATCCTATACTACCAAAGAGGAGAGAGACGGGGAGCAGAAGAAGAACTCCTCCTCTGCTCCCACCAAGGAATCCAGTAAAGGACTCAGCCACAGCAGCACCTCCAGTATTCCGAATACCGTATTCTGATGCAGCAAGTCCTCCATCATCATCACCTTTATCACAGCCCTCACCACAAACCTGGGTCCCACCTGCTGCATCTACACCCTCCACAGATGCTTCCCTGCGTTTCTCCTCTCCACCGGCACCCATGAGACTTCCTGACCATCTTGAAAGCTTGGTGAAATCAGGTATTAAAATGATTTCCCTTACTTCAGATATGGCGCAATCAAGGATTCTGTCATCCAAAAAATATTGCGCCCCTCTTCTTTCTCAGCCTATTCAATTAACCAAAGCTGCTCTAGCTTGGCCGCCGCCAGCGATGCCCATAGCTGTTATTCCCAACAGCGTCAATGCTGTTGTCTAGGTTGGATATACATATCAACCAGAGGCCCAATAAGGAAGGGCTCTCTTCTAAAACAATAACTACTATCAAAGATGAGTCAAGAGATAGACAGCTAGATTATCTGATCAGAGAAATGTAATCCACATTCCTTTGAAGATTACAATGTGTAGGGCAGTCCTTCTCAAATAGTGGGGCGGGCCCACCTGAGGGTGCGCGGTCCAATATGTGTGTGACCTCGGGGAACATGCTTTTTTGCCAGAATATGATGAGCACTTGGATTCACTGTAACCACGGTGGGAGACGGGGTAAAACCAGTGTATTGTTTACTTTAATGTTAATAAGGTCACAATGTCTTGCAGAGGTATAGTTATAACAGTTTTATAGACAAATTATACTATTTATAGTCACGGTGCAGAGTGGGGGGGTATTTTCTTCTTCCAAGGAGGGGCGTAACAGAAAATAAATGAGAAGCACTGGTCTAGGCCAACTCTTTCCATTCTCAAACATGCAGTACCCCATGTCAGATCTTTAAGGAATAAATCATTTTTAATGAATAATTTTATTTCCCCTTACAATCTCAATTGCCACATAGACTCGCAGGTCTATGTGACTGAACTATTGGTCCAGACTGGGAGAATAAATGTACATACTAAGTTAATCAGAAAATAAAATAATTTTTTTACTTTTATATCTCTTTTTTGATATTTTTTTTAATCATATTTTTGGTTTATGGGCTAACTCCTCAGATATAATTTGTTCGTATCATAGATATAATTTGTTCGTATCTTTTTTGAGTTTGTAGATAAAAACTTTGCTCCTGAAATGATCATTCAACTTGTTTAGTGTGTTGGCACACATTATTTACAGTACCTCAAACTAAAATTACATGTTTAATGTATTTTCATTAAATACGTTATTTGAGTTTAAAAAAACAGTTTGGGTCATTGCTTACCATTTGCCAAACCACAGGAGATAATTACCGAATTTTTCGGACTATAAGTCGCAGTTTTTTTCATAGTTTGGCCGGGCTCCAGTGCGATTTATATGTTTTTTTCCTTCTTTATTATGTATTTTCGACAGGTGCGACTTATACTCCGGTGGGACTTATACTCCGAAAAATACGGTAGGTACTAAAGTAATATAGGAAATAAAACAATAATTTACTATTTGAAATTATTGTTTGGAAACTATTGACATGAAAGAAACATATTGTAGTATTCAGTACACCACTAATATTGTGTTTACTTCAAAATGCAGTTGTTGCTGATAAGCTAAATAAATCAAAAGTCCGAGAGGAAAAAAAGAGAACCCTTGCCCAAATACTTAGCTACGGATTGTACTGATGTTTTGTGTACTAACACAATCGCCCACTAGGGGCATTGGCAAGACGTGTGGGATACAATAGAAGAAGAATGCATCTCGAGAGTTCTAAGTAAAGCATTCATGAGACAGCACTAAAGTGGCCCTAGTGTGTGAATGTTGTCTGTCTATCTGTGTTGGCCCTCCGATGAGGTGGCGACTTGTCCAGGCTGTACCCCGCCTTCCGCCCGAATGCAGCTGAGATAGGCTCCAGCACCCCCCGCGACACCGAAAGGGACAAGCGGTAGAAAATGAATGAATGGATGGAGACAGCACATATAAAGCTTCCAGTGTCATGTCGTTCATAAAAGGTATACACCTTCTACACCATCCATCCATCCATCCATTTTATACCGCTTATTCCCTTTGGGGTCGCTGGAGCCTATCTCAGCTACAATCGGGCGGAAGGCGGAGTACACCCTGGACAAGTCGCCACCTCATCGCAGGGCCAACATAGATAGACAGACAACATTCACACTCACATCCACACACTAGGGCCAATTTAGTGTTGCCAATCAGTGCTTCTCAATTATTTTCTGTTACGCCCCCCCCCCAGTAAGAAGGAAACACTTCCTTCCCCTACTCGCCGTCACGACTATAAATAGTATAATTTGTCTATAAAATTAATATAAGTACTAGCTAGGGCTGTCAAAGTTAAAGCGATAATGCGTAAACTATAAATTTAAATAACGCAACACATTTTTTTAACGGGCAATTAACGCACACACGTCCTTTTTGACCCTCGGGCCGTGCTGGAGCAGGGAGAACTTGGCTGCAGTTCACTTGCTACTGATGAGCCACAAGCGAGCAGAAATGGACAAATGGAAAGTTTACCTTATAAAAATATCAGGTTCAAAGCTAAGGCAAGTTGTTTTCCTGACAAGAAGAGTATTTTTCGCCAGGAGAGGAAGCAACATCATTGCCGCAAACACGTCGTTCAGAGGTGGGAGGCGCTTTGCCTCCATGTTCAGATTACGGTTAAGGTGCAGTGATAACATAACATTTAGATTGTTACTGTGACTGATTTAGTAAGTACAATGGGATAAAAGAAATGAAAGACGGTTGGCAGGAAGTCGAAAGGAGACTTTTATTGCAAACAGTTGATCCCACATCAAAACATGTCATGACACTTTCTCAAACCAATCACACACTTTTATGGTTTCAAAATAAAAGCGCTACGCCATGGCCGGGTTGCAATGACGTGACCAAGAGGCACATTCTGGCATTTCTGGGTTTCAGGCGATGGGCTACAATCCCATTAGGCTACTGTTACTTACCTACATCATTGCAGATTTGGGCGTATTTTGAAAGATTTAGAGGCAAATATATAAGCGATCATTTAAAAAAAATTAAAATGGGATGCAGTGGACTTATACACTCTTAAGAAAACATATTTTTTTAATGATTTAAACCATTTATCATCACCAAGACGCTACTGCTCACCTCGACCGCACTTCATTTGATACTGACTGTATTTAGAGAAGAAAAGACTGGAGGCAAATCATGTCTTTACATCTGAGGGGTCCACAAATTAAACATTAATCCGGGAAAGACAAAGTTGGACTTATTCGTGCATCGCTAAGTGATTTACTTGATTGACATGACGAGTGCCGTGCTGCTGTGATTGTGACGCTAATGAGAAAAAGGATAGGTTTGTTTGCAGTTAATTTGCACAAGCAGGTCTTCATAGTTATATTTAGGCATATAACACAAAAGAAGACAAACTAATGAGATCTTGTGTCATTTTCTTACGTTTAATTCTGTTAACAAACAACATAGTAGAGAATAAACTCGATTGTATTCCACAAGATGATGAAAGTCATATTTTTAAGAGTACTTGTATGTAAATAAAAATACAAAGTACTTGTATGAAAGTTGGGCTACAAAGTACATGTATGAAAGTTGGGCTACAACGTAATTGTTTGTAAGTAAAGACACAAAGTACGTTTTGTGTAAGTAAAGACACAAAGTAATTTTTGTGTAAGTAAAGATACAAAGTATGTGTATTTGTATGTAAGTAAATGAAAGTAAAGCTAGTACTTGTATGAAAGTAAAGCTACAAAGTAGGTAAGTAAAGATGTGTAAAGATACATACATGTCCATGCTTGCACATTTAAATGTGGACTAAATATATAAATAGTAATACATATTTACAGGACATTCACACCAACAGTAAGTATATAGCACAACTTGTTTATTATCATCATCATTATTATTATTTTTGTGTACATGTTGTCAATACTGGGGTTTTGTAATTGTATTTTATATGCTGATGTTTGAGGAAATTACACACTGTGGCATCACTCGTCATCAATACAGCAATTGTAGAAAATACAACAACGTGTACTTTTAATTCCTACACAAGGCACATCTTATTTTTTTACTATAAATTGATGTTTAGAAGAAACAAAACATTAGTGTTGATAGCAGGACGAAAGTAAAACAATTAAATATTAATTTGTTGCAGCTTTTAATAAACGTCATAGCTAATTAGAAAACGTTTGATATAAATGTTACTACACGATAACTATCAAAGTTTCATATGAAAATACAAATACTTCTACTTAACGTGTAGCGCACGCCAAGTATCAAACTTGCAATTTTTCGTCCACAACAAGTATGAAAAAGTGAAGATAATTTTCACACATGCCAAGCAGGAAAAAAAGCTGTCGAAAATGGATAGATGGAAATATGTTAAAAAAGACAGAATATTTGATCAAAAGTTACCTGATGACGATTGTCCATTATTGCAGCTGCAGGTGTGTCGAAGGACGAGGGAGCGTGGCCAAGTCGCGTGCCTTCTTCGTCTTCTTCTCTTATTTTGTTTAATGGCGGTTGGCAAGCAACCTTCTGGTGTGCATTACCGCCACCTACTGAAATGGAGTGTGGACCGAGGTGGTTCCCTACTCTATATTCTTTTTTTCAACCCTGTGTTTTTTCAGGTCGCGTGCCTGGAATGGGAGCTCGCTTCATCACGTGACTGCTTCAGGAAGTGGCGCAGTTTTTCGCGAAGTGCGACGACGATTACGGGGTAGCAACCACGTGACCTGATTTGAATTTTAGGACCAGTCCTACCATAAAGCAGAAAAAAAGAGCATGAAAATGTGTTTTTTGGTGTCCGCTAGAGATGCGCGGTTTGCGGACACAACCGCGGAGTCCGCGGATTATCCGCGGATCGGGCGGATGAAATTAAAAAAAATAAGATTTTATCCGCTCGCGGGTCGGGTCGGGCGGATTAATTAGATTTTTTTTTTTTTTTTTTTTTTTTTTTGTTTGTTTTTTTGCGGGTGGCAGTTAAACCAATTCGGAAATATATATACATAGTTAAATGTTGTTACCCACATACGAAAAACGAGCAGGCACCTGCAGCATATGCCACAACAGAAGAAAAAAAAAAGAAAAGAGATGGACACTTTTACGGAGCGGAGAAGGGACGCCTCGCCGGGGTCCGGGACCGAGGCCCCTTCCCCCGAGAGGGCCCCACCGGGAGCCGTAGCTGAGGCGATCCGCGAGAAGGGCCCGACGCACGTCCAGGGTCACTACCGCGCCCACCGCACCGACACCCCGCCTCGTCCGCTTTCGCCGCGGCCGGCGTCACGCGCAGCAGGTAAGCAGCTTACCTGCCCGCCACCCCCGTGGCCGGGAGCTCGTAACATGGGTCACTCCGCGCGCTCCGCCCGCGCAGCTTACCTGCTTGCCACCCCTGTTGCCGGGGGCGCGTAACAGGGGTCACTCCGCGCACAGTGCGCTCACGAAAGGGGTGGGGCTCACCCTGGTTGATATAGAGAGCAGGACGGTGGCCATGGAATTTCATTTAAGGTTTGTGATAAACCATCAAACTCATTCGTTAAAAGGACTCTATAGTAATATAAAGCGAAATTTTCTGGACATTATCATGCAAGAAAAGTTTATTTTTGGGATCGCGATCACCGCGTAATGATTTTTAAAGGTTGCATTACATTATTAACTGTCCCATGTGATCAGCCAGTGCGATTGGAAGTCCATGCTCAATTATTGCCTCCGTAAATAAAACTTCGGCATTTATCACATCCAAAGAATCTGTTTGGGCGACGAAAAACGTTGAAAGTTTTCCACTTGTATCGCTAGCAACGGCATTAGACTTGTGTTTTTTTGTCCCAACGTGGTCTTTTACATCGCTAATTCCTCCGTGTCCGATCGAAAAATTTTGTCTGCACAAGGTGCAATTCGCGTAGGTTTCACCCTTTTTTTTTTTTTTAATTAATATTAGATATATAACAACGGGCGGATGGCGGGCGGATGCAGTTTTGATCAAACGTTACATCGGGTGGATGGCGGATGGATGACGACTTTCTGACGCGGTTGCGGATGAGATAAATTGCCTATCCGCGCATCTCTAGTGTCCGCCGCACCTGTGTTGTGATTGGTGATCGGCAGCCGACAAAGCCTCGTGGGTAGCACACGCCCTTTGAAGTGTCTGCAGGTGCAAGTCTGTTCAAGTCAGGACGTCCTTTTCCTGTCTCCACATCGCCAGTTGCAGTTGGGACGAGACGGTGATCACATCAAATCTAATTGTAATTATAAAGCGCTCTTTTTACACATAAAACAAAAGCAAGTCAAAGTGCTTTACAGACCGAAAAATTATGCGTCTGCCTTTGGTTGATGCGTCCAGGTACGCTCCGAAAACAGAGCGCCAATTCCACGCTCGTTTAGGATTAAGTGAAGGACGTCACTGATCTTAAAGCTCTTTTAGTACAGATACATTATTATTTTTGATTTTGGGATGTTGGGCTGAAAAGACATGCACCTGGGGATAGGTTGATTGGCAACACAAAAATTGGCCCTAGTGCAGTGGTTCTTAACCTGGGTTCGATCGAACCCTAGGGGTTCGGTGAGTCGGGCTCAGGGGTTCGGCGGAGGTCAAGACACACCCGACTCATCGTGTAAATAAAAACTTCTCCCTATCGGCGTATTACGGATACGGCAACAGCAGAAGTCAGACTGATTTGCAGGTGTGTAATTTGTTGTGAGTTTATGCACTGTGTTGGTTTTGTTCTTTGAACAAGGTGATGTCCATGCACGGTTCATTTTGTGTACCAGTAAAAAAAACATGGTAACACTTTAGTATGGGGAACATATTCACCATTTATTAGTTGCTTATTAACATGCAAATTAGTAACATATTGGCTCTTAACTAGTCATTATTAAGTACTTATTAATGCCTTATTCGGCATGGCCTTGTTATAACCCTAACCCTCTAACCCTGGCCCTAACCCTCTAACCCTAACCCTAACCAAATAACTCTAAATTAAGTCTTTGTTACTTAGAATGTGTTCCCCTAGTGTCCAAAACACTCTAAATTAAGTCTTTGTTACTTAGAATATGCCCCCCATACTAAAGTGTTACCAAAAACATATAACTTTGTCTTGAATTAAAAAAAAACAACATTTTATTTTTCACTAAAGAAGGGTTCGGTGAATGCGCATATGAAACTGGTGGGGTTCGGTACCTCCAACAAGGTTAAAAACCACTGCCCTAGTGTGTGAATGTTGTCTATATGTGTTGGCCCTGCGATGAGGTGGCGACTTGTCCAGGGTGTACACCGCCTTCCGCCCGATTGTAGCTGAGATAGGCTCCAGCGTCCTTCGCGACCCTGAAGGGAATAAGCGGTAGAAAATGGATGGATGGATGGATGGGCTGAAAAGGGTGGAGTGCCAACTCCGGTTGGGGAGGAGACCCTGCCCCAAGTGGAGGAGTTCAAGTACCTCGGAGTCTTGTTCACGAGTGAGGGGAGAGTGGATCGTGAGATCGACAGGCGGATCGGTGCGGCGTCTTCAGTAATGCGGACGCTGTATCGATCCGTTGTGCTGAAGAAGGAGCTGAGCCGGAAGGCAAAGCTCTCAATTTACCGGTCAATGTACATCCTCACCTATGGTCATGAGCTTTGGGTTATGACCGAAAGGACAAGATCACGGGTACAAGCGGCCAAAATGAGTTTCCTCCGCCGGGTGGCGGGGCTCTCCCTTAGAGATAGGGTGAGAAGCTCTGCCATCCGGGAGGAGCTCAAAGTAAAGCCGCTGCTCCTCCATATCGAGCGGAGCCAGATGAGGTGGTTCGGGCATCTGGTCAGGATGCCACCCGAACGCCTCCCTAGGGAGGTGTTTAGGGCACGTCCGACCGGTAGGAGGCCACGGGGAAGACCCAGGACACGTTGGGAAGACTATGTCTCCCGGCTGGCCTGGGAATGCCCCGGGATCCACCGGGAAGAGCTGGACGAAGTGGCTGGGGAGAGGGAAGTCTGGGCTTCTCTAGGGGCTTAGGCTGCTGACCCCACGACCCGACTTCGGATAAGCGGAAGAAGATGGATGGATAGATGGATGGGCTGAGTTTGGTATTAGTTCATTTCAAGTTACTTTTGTTTTTTTTGCTGTTGCTTTTATTTTGTGTCAAAGTTATGTTGATTATTGCCATCATGTCACTAATTTAATGCATTTTATTATTCCCATAGGGCAGAGGTCAGCAACCTTTCGCATCTAAAGAGCCATCTGTTTTCTTAGCGTTACGATGCAAAAAGTTGCTGGACATGCATTGTTTATATCATTGAGACACGCCTTCAGATGACTACAATCTGGCATGTTGGTCAGCTTTAGGGGCATGTAAAGTTGGGTGTCATCAGCATAACAGTGAAAGCTAACGCCATATTTGCGTATGATGTCACCTAGCGGCAGCATATAGTTGCTGAACATTGCAGGGCCAATAACCGAACCCTGTGAAACTCTGCATGTTCATGGTATACTTGAGGTCATGTTGCTATGGGAAACACTGCATCCTGTCAGCAAGATAGGAGTTAAAACAAGAAAAAGTTAAGTCTGACATACCAATACATGTTTTGATACGTTCTAATAGAATGTTATGATCGACGGGATTGAAAGCAGCACTGAGATCAAGTAACAGCAACACGGATGACGCATCAGCATCCACAGTTAGCAATAGATCATTAGTCACTTTTGCCAGGGCTGTCTCAGTACGCTATGTGTTAATTTTGCTGCTGTGCAACAATTTTTTTCGAGGACTTTCGAGATAAAGGGAAGTTGGGACACCGGCCGGTAGTTTACCACAGGGTCAGAATAGAGGTTAGGTCTTTTGAGCAGAGGATGAATAACTGCTGTTTTGAATGCTAGGGGAACACTACCAGAGGAAAATGATAAGTTAATAATATTTAGCACTGATGGTCCTAATATTACAAACAGCTTCATCAAGTAAACATGATGTTTGTTTTGTCCCATTTACAAGTCGCAGGAGTTCCTCTAAAGTTATTTCTTCAAAAAGAGAGAGATTATTTTCGAGAGCAGAGTCATACCAAATACTATAAAAAAATGGAACCCATTACCTCCCTGCTTGGCACTCAGCATCAAGGGTTGGAATTGGGGGTTAAATCACCTAAATGATTCCCAAGCGCGGCCACCGCTGCTGCTCACTGCTCCCATCACCTCCCAGGGGGTGAACAAGGGGATGGGTCAAACGCAGAGGTTAATTTCACCACACCTAGTGTGTGTGTGACAATCATTGGTACTTTATTATCCGTCGTACATACATTCGTATCTGCATAAATAGAACTCAGTTGGAGCTGGGACGTGTTAGCTTTAATCGTCTTTCTAATGAGCTCAAATTTCCAAGTAAATGATTGCATAAAGTCATCAGCCGAGTGGGTGGAGCTACTGGGAGAAGTCCCTTGTTGGGACAGCGATGCTACTGTATTAAACAAATATTTAGGATCGTTGTTTTATTTAGGCGGATGAGATTGGAGTAGTAATTACTTTTAGCTCAGGTAAATGCTCATTTCAAAATTAGATCAACAGCCCCAAAATCTTGTTATTGTTTTCATTTTGATGTCCCGCCCTCTACCGTTTGACCAGTTAGAAAATCTGTGAGTGTGTCACATCCAGGTTGCCAGTTACGCACCGCCACCTTCGTCTAGCTACTGCCACTGGTAAAGTTACTAAACATGTCAGACCTTAGTAAATCTAAAAGGCGTTGTTACGATTCTCAACTGATTCATGACAAAGCCAGGAACAAAACGAGGATTTGCATCAGGGATGCCTTTGAAAGATGGAGACGATTGAAGGCGGAGAAGATTTTTTCATCAGTCGCCAAACTTGATAATTTCCTACTTGATAGGTAAGTCAGGCATTTACGTTTTCTTTTTACTTGTAAGAAATGAAAATGGATGTATGTAAACTATATTGTCTAATACAGTCTACGATCTTATCTAACAAAGCTAGTATGTTTGTGCAACGAATGCTTAGTGTGATGGTGCTGAACTCCTAGTGTAATACTTAGCATGCTGGCCCGGTCAATGTCATATAGGCTAATGGGGGAAATATATAGCCGTTAGCCTGTATGTCGATGTGTATTCGAACTGACAGGGCAAAATATATTTTCGACAAATAAATGTGGATATAGGTTGGATCAGTGCCTATTTCGTTCTCAATATGCTGATACGCTGAGGAAATGTGTTCCAACATTAGCACAGCTGTCATCATGGCAATGTGAAACGTATGGAGACAGCCAAATCACACGATAAAATAATTCCTCATTTGTGTAGCCTATAGGCATACCTTGGTAAAATGTCTCCTCTTTAGTTTTGGGTGTACATTAGGCTGCTAAGCATGCTTTACTTATTTTCATCAGTATAATCATTGCGAGTGTTGGTTGTAGTTTGTTTTAGTCTTTGTTTTCTGATAGTACTGACAATAACCATATGATTGCCATTTGTTGTGATATTATACGCAGGAATGATGTACTTCTTCCTGAAAATAGCCTAATTTATGTGTAAAATGTGTTGGTTAGATATTTGTTACTGACAAAATGCTTGTCTATTCAGCTATTATGGTCCCAGCACCTCAATCTCTAGTAAGAGGCAGTGGAAGTTTGAAGTTCCTTGGAGTAGCCCAGTCAATCGAGTTGGATTCGGCTGCGTATCTGGCAGCCTCAGTCAGGGAGAGGGGGAGGGGACTACAGAATTTTGACCGTGATTGCAGTACCATTTCTGGTCACATTATTACATATGACATATTTTTAGTTTAGTTTATTTTAGTTTATTAAGGATCCCCATTAGTCTACACCGCAGTGGAGACTATTCTTCCTGGGGTCCAGGCAAAAAACATCAAACAATCACAAAACAAAAGATTACAATGCAGTACAACATGATCAAATAGTAAAATGTTGTAATACAAAAACAGTAACTTCGAGTTTACATAATAATGTTCAAACCAAAGATAAAAAGAGCAATATAAAAATAGATATATATATAATTTTGCAAAAATAAAACCAAAAACCAATGGCCTAAAATATACACATTAGTGTACCAAAGACAAACAATAAGTGACGAAAAAGTACCATCCATCCATTTTCCACTGCTTGTCCCATAATCAATAAAATAGTCAATAATCAATAAAACCAGTCATGATATTAGGTACAATCTAGAATAATCTCTTTCCGCAATACTTCTCCTCTTAGTCTATTCTTAAAACCCACTATGCTGGTGATTGATACCAGATATTGTGGAAGTCGATTCCAGTAAGTGATTGCGCTATACATAACAGTCTTTTTCAAAACATCAGTTTTGGGTTTAAGACGGGTGAGAGCACCTCTTAGGGCTAGCCTGGTACCATAGTTGTGACTGCCACTAGCAAGCAACAGCTGAGAATACATATAAGCAGGTTTATTGTATGTATAGATTTAAAAAAAATAAAAAATAGAATCAAACAACAAGCTAGTCTTTCACCAACTCTCATACATGACAATTCATTATGCATGATCTCAATGCCGGTCCTAAATGAGCAATGGAGAGCTAGTCTGGCAGCTCTGTTTTGGGTAAGGTGGATTGTATTTAGTTCTTGTTGAGATGCATTAGACCAGATTGCTGGGCACTGGGCAGTAGTCAAGATGTGACAATACAAGGGATTGTATAACTTGCTTAGTAGTTGTGTTAGTTAAAAAATAGACACTTCTTCTTAGGATTGAGATGCTTCTGCTCATTTGTGTTACTATGTTATTAATGTGAGTGGCTCAAGATAGTCTTTCATCTATTGTAACTCCCAACAACCTGGCCTCTTTAACTTGTTCAATATGAACTCCATTCAAAGAAACATTTAATATGCGTTCCTTTCTCTGAGCATGTTTTGAGCAAATAACAAGACATTTTGTTTTGGAAATATTAAGTTTCATCTTATTTTCTGTAACCCATTTGGAAATCTGCATGACCTCGTCTTGTAGTATACTGCTCAGGTCTGTGCAATTATCTGCATAAGCATATATTGTTGTGTCATCTGCGTAAATTGCACAGCAACCATTCTTTAAAATACATGACACATCATTTACAAATATTGAGTATAATAAAGGTCCCAGGCAACTTCCCTTGGGAATACCACAATATAATGTTTTATTATTTGAAAGGGTTCCATTGAACATGACACATTGCTGTCTGTTGACTAGGTAGCTTTTCATCCAGTTAATCGCTGAGAGTTTAAAACCACCACTTAGACTTCCTTTATTGTCATTCAAATTTTAACTTTACATTTCAGATAAGAACAACATTTAGTTGCATTAGCTCGTTGTTGTGCAGGATAAAAGAGCAATAAGGTGCAGAGTGTTTGCATTTACAAAAGAAGGTGCAGATATAAATAGATTTACTGTACAGATAAATATATTGCACTTTTGCATATGCATCCACGTTTCTGGATGTATGTTATATTGTTTTTACAGTCCAGCGAATTAATCACTTTTTGGGGATATTGAAGGGATTATTAAATCCTAAGGGAAGAAGCTGTTACTGAACCTGGAGGTTCTGCTACGGAGGCTGCGGAATCTCTTTCCAGAGTACAGCAGTGAAAACAGTCCTTGGTGGGGGTGGGAGGAGTCTCTACTGATTTTATGAGCCCTGGTCAGGCAGCAGCTTTTTGCGATCTCCTGAATAGGAGGAAAATGATTCCTGATGATCTTTTCCGCCGTCCTCACCTCTCTCTGCAGAGACTTCCAGTCTGAGGCACTGCAGGCTCCAGTCCAGACAGAGATGCAGTTGGTCAGTAGGCTCTCTAGAGTGCCTCTGTAGAATGTGGTGAGAATGGGGGGAGGGAGTTGTGCTCTTTTCATCCGACGCAAAAAGTGCATGCGCTGCTGAGCTCTTTTTATGAGAGCTCCAGTGTGTATGGATCAGGTCAGATTGACAGTTATCTGCACCCCCAGGAACTTGGTGCTGCTTGCCATCTCCACTGCTGTGCCGTTGATGAAGAGTGGAGTGTGGCTGGACTGTGCCTCCTGAAGTCGACGATGATCTCCTTGGTCATGTCGACGTTCAGGACCAAGTTGTTGGTTCTGCACCAGTCAACCAGATGTTTCACCTCCTCCCTGTAGTTCATGTCGTTGTTGTCCTGGATGAGGCCCACCACTGTTGTGTCGTCCGCATACTTCACAATGTGGTTAGTAGTGGACCTGGCGCAGCAGTCATGGGTCATCAGTGTGAACAGTAGCGGACTAAGAATGCAGCCCTAGGGGGAGCCGGTGCTCAGGGATATGGCACTGGAGGTCTTGTCGCCCACTCTCACAGATTGGGGTCTGTCTGTGAGGAAGTCAAGCTACCAGTTGCAAAGGGGATTACTGAATCCAAGGGAGGCCAGTTTGCTCACCAGGTGCTGTGGGATGATTTTGTTGAATGCCGAGCTGAAGTCCAGAAACAACATCTGCACGTGTGTGTCCTTTCCTTCCAGATGTTCTAAGCTCAGGTGGAGTGCAGAGGAGATGGCGTCCTTTGTGGAGCGGTTAGGGCGATAAGCAAACTGGTACGGGTCAAATGTGGGGGGAAGTCTGGAGACAATGTGTTCCTTTACCAGCCTCTCGAAGCACTTCATTATGATGGGGGTGAGTGCCATGGGCGATAATCATTCAGGGAGGAGATTATGGGTTTTTTGGAATGATTGTAGCAGTCTTAAAACATGATGGTACCACAGCCTGGGTCAGCAAGTTGTTGAAGATGTCTGTGTGAACCCCAGCCAGCTGGTCTGCACATCCCTTAAGTACCCCGCCCGGAATGTCATCAGGTCCCGCTGCTTTCCGGGGGTTCTCTCTCCTCAGGGTTCTCCGGACATCCGCTGTGTCCAGGTTGAGCGGCTGCTCATCTGGGCGAGGGATGGATTTCCTCGCCGGAGTGGTGTTGAGTGCCTCAAACCTTGCAAAGTGGTTGTTGAAGTCATTGAGAAAGCTGATGCTCTTGTCACAGAGGCGGGGGGTAGCTTTATAGTCCGTGATGCCATGTGTGCCCTGCCACATTCGTCTGGTGTTCGTGGTGTTTTCGAAGAAGTTCTGCACTTTCTGACTGTGAGCGCATGTGTGTGTGTGTATTGAAAGTGAAAGTATTCAGCGCTTCACTTTTTCCACACTTTATGTTACAGCCTTATTCCAAAATGAACATAACATCTTCACCAAACTAAATGTTGTGTATATTGTTCAACGCCTAACAAGTTTTGAAAGAAGTGCAATATTAACTCAACAAATCTGAGATAATAACTGCCATTAAAGTGCACAAAGTACATTTTAGGTAATTTAGTTTAGAAACGTGGACTAACACCTACAATGTTTGCTTTGTTTGATGGATTAGATCGTAGCTTTCTAAGAACTTCCTGTTTGTTGTGTTTGTAATGGGTAAACATGCTAACATGTTAGCATAGCATGTATCACCTAGCAAACATATTGTTTGTCTTTTATCAAACATCTGCTGTTCCTGTTGTTGCTCAAAGCGCTGCCGAGTGATGCTGCTATGATACTATCAGGACCATCACACGTGTGTGTGCGTATGTCTCTGTGTGTGTGTGTGTGTGTGTGTGTGTGTGTGTGTGTGTGTGTGTGTGTGTGTGTGTGTGTGTGTGTGTGTTCTCTGTCTGGGTGAACAAACATGATCTTTTCGGTGACTGGCAAAGCTAATATTGATCATCGGTCCACATGCATCAGTTCAAATGAAACAGTAGCAATGATCTCAATATAACCTGCACACATTTTACTTATTTCAAATTAAAAAAATGAAACAACCTTATATTTGTTGCTTTTTTATATTCTTTTGAAGGTTGCTTTTTGTGTGCATCACATCCTCAGATGTGTCCTGCAATACTTCAACAACTTTTACAATTCAGGACATCAGTCAAATCAGTAATGGATCCAATTGAATATTTGCTGCAATTTTTGCTTCTTGCAGAAAATGTAGTTTTTTTTTTCCAATAATTACAAGATTGTAAAAAAAGAATAACTTTGTCTTGAACAAGCAGCATTTTTTATTTGGCTATTTCACTATTGCAATATGTCAGAAGTATAAACACACACAATGAATAATAATAGTAACAATAACAGTGAATTTGAAAGTGAGAAAGACACAATAAATAAACTGTCAGCACTTCAACGCAAACTCATGAGTGACTTATTCTACACTGAAATATGTTCTTTTACTGAACAGGTTTCATAATCAGTAATCTCTCAACATATGAGCTAAATTGGTTCTGTGACTAAGTTTGTATTCCAAAACAATAATTAAAATCAATTTAATCTGTGCTTGGTCCTTCCAAATTACCACAATTTGAACATGCATTTTTTAATAAAACACATTTTTAGGTAATAAATATTATAGTATATACAACATTTCATTAGGTTATATGTGATATGTAATAATTTTGTATATTTACCTTGAGGATGTTACGATTTAAAAGGCTTTTTGAGATTCATTATTAAATATTAGTACTCAGTAAAGGTTATCTTAGAATGTATTTTAATGATGCTTATATATGGAAGATGCTTATTGAATATTTATGCATAATTGAGTATAAAGGGTATTATGCTTATAATTATATGTAAAGTGAATGTCTTTTAAAATCATGTTGAGACTTTGCAGAAATCTAGATTAAACTTCAAGACAGGCTGGGTTGACTAGTGGTAATGTGACAACCTGTCACTTCATTTCTGTTTGTTTCCTTGTTTTTGTATTTACTTCCTATCAGTGCTCTTATTTTGTTTTCCACTTCCTGCTTGTTCCGCTGAGCACTGTGTTCGTTCACTCACCTGCTGTTGATTGGCACCTGGTCCACACCTGCGGCCAATCAGCATATGTCAATTTATGCCTCACACGAGCACTCCTCAGTGCTCGAAGATCGCTTTATGTTGTGGAACGCTTATGTGCAAGACTTCTTTATTTCTGTTGATGATAATAAAAATCATCTTACCTTCTCATCGTTTGCTGGTTCCTGCATCTTGGGGTCTCAAAAAACTGCAGCCATGCGAGTTCCTCACATGTAAGACAATTAGACAAGCTAAAGATGTGAACAAGGGGAGTAGAGCAAGGCCAGAATTTTTTGGAGATTATTAATAGACCGATTGTCATAACAACCGTGTTGATGGATAGACACTTTGCTAAAAAAAACCCAGCAACAAACCGATAAAAGACACAGGTGAGGCTACCAGATACTGGTAACATTAACGTCCTTATAGGACAGTTTCACCTTGTGAAACTCCCCCAACTTGCTAGAAGAGGTAAGAGAGTTTGCCTATTGGGGTTCTTGTCTCTCACACGATCCAACATGCAGTCGTGTCGACTGTGACTACAACAACTCAGTGAGTTTCTGTAAGTATGTGTCTTTGTGATGATGCAAATAAATGTAACTGATTGAATATGGAAAAGAGAGTCTGACAACTTTCTTCTCCCTATGATCCAAACCAACATGTGGCGAGTGGAAGGAGTCCAATTAAAGGAATCCATCGCCGAACCAGGATCAGACTAATGCGATATCTCCTTCGGGCTGATTCTACATACAGTGTTGCCAACTCTGTGCATTATACGCTTATTAAGGCAATTTGTTTCCATACATCTGGTTTGGTGTTTCTTTCGTGTGTGGCTAGCTATCTTAAATGCTAAAATATATATAAAAATATTAATATTTAGTCATGTTTTTATTTTAAAAATGCAAGGATAAAGTGAGTACCGTATTTTCCGCACTATAAGGCGCACCTAAAAACCTCCAAATTCCTCAAAAGCTGACAGTGCGTCTTATAATCCGGTGCGCCTTATATATGGACCAATATTGAGCCACAACAGGTCTCCCAACTACGGGATGCATAACGTAACCCCAGCCTCTACTGTAGCGTCTATTCTATGCGTCTTATAACGCGGTGCGCCTTATAATGCGGTGCGCCTTATATATGAACAAAGTTTTAAAACAGGCCATTCGTTGAAGGTGCGCCTTATAATCCGGTGCGCCTTATAGTGCGGAAAATACGGTATGTTGGCCATGCCACGGTCATTTCTAAACTACACTATATTAAAGACTTTTACACTGTGGAAAAATTGCAGGGGGATATAAAAAACAAATTTATAAAAAAATAATCGAATCAACCAAAAATTGTCAAGTTTGATCATCTTTTGATTACTGGTGTGTCTCGTTGCACAGGAAGTAAATACATTAAAGAAACCGCAGAAAATATAATTTAAGTTGTTTGGGTGTATTAGGTGTATGTTATTCTTTTTTGTCTTCAATTTGAATTCAATGTGTTTTCTGGTTAACACAGCTGTTGTGTGCGTGTGTGTGTGTGTGTGTGTGTGTGTGTGTGTGTGTGTGTGTGTGTGTGTGTGCGTGTGTTTGTGTGTGTGTTTTCTTGTGTTTCTGCCCTTCTTGAGACATCAACAAGGAAAAGTACCGTACCTTCCATATGAGGACCGGTGAACAAGTTAGGACCGAAATCATGGTCCCAATACGGAAAACCTTTGCATCTATTAGAGAATGTCTCATTTGCACAACTGGTGGTGAAATCTATCAAAATTAGGGTGGTCCCAAAAAGAAGGGATATTTCAAATTCACTGTGTGTCAGTTTTAAAAGTGCTCCCCCTCTGGTCAACATATGAAATAAGTGTGTGTAAAACATTGAAGTGCTCCCCCTCTGGTCAACATATGTAACAACAAGTGTGTGTAAGAAATTGAAATGTGCCCCCTTTGGCCAAAATGTATTAAAAAACTAAATAAATATGTATATGGAGACATACTGACATACTGAAATAACTTGAAGTAAATAATGAAGATTAAAAACCAATTACAAACAAAAAACAAAACATTTTTTTATTTAAATCTGACCTTTTTTATATTTTCATAGTTTGTATATATTATTAATGTTGTAAATACAAATCTTTATCTTTGTAGAAAGGGTGGTCCTAAAGAGGTAGGCATTTTTCGGAGGTCTCAATAAGGTAACAAATACAGGAGTGCGTGCGTGTGCGTGCGTGCGTGTGCGTGTGCGTGTGCGTGTGCGTGTGTGTGTGTGTGTGTGTGTGTGTATGTGTATGTGTATGTGTATGTGTATGTGTATGTGTATGTGTGTGTGTGTGTGTGTGTGTGTGTGTGTGTGTGTGTGTTGAAGGGCAATGGGGATGACAAGTGATGGAGAGTGACAAGTGACAGATTGGTGATGCTTTCAGTTCACCCTCCGGTGACACTGGAATCATTTTTCTTTCAGCACATCTGGCTGTGTGCACAACCTTACATCTTTGCAGGGATCATGTACACTTGAAATATGACATATGTCTCAAGGATCAAAGTTGTGTGCGGGTGTGTGCGTGTCAGATAAGGCCCCATGGCTAAAGATGTTCTGCTGCTAAAAAATGGCATCTGCTGCTTGCAAGAGTGTCAGAAATGGTTTGACCTGTGGAAAAAAAACCATAAAACATAGATATACATAGATATAGAGCATATAAAAAGTTATGAGTTAAAGCAGAGATATCCACTAATCCTTCGGTTCCTATACATAGTTTTCACGCCCGACTGATTTCCCATGATGCTCCGCGCGATCCGCCATTTTGAAAGGCAAGCGCACCGGTACAACATCAGCAAATTCATATATACGAACCCGTTCACAAACGTATGCATAATGGCCGAGAAACCAGCAAAAAAGAAGTATAAAGAAGGCTTGGACAACCAGACGTTGGAAAGATACAACCAGAAGACACAATGCATAGGCGTTGACCCGTACGAAGTGCCGAAACAAAGTTTCACGTATGACCACAAATGCCTCCCGGCCATAACGTACATAGACATTTTGAACTACCTCGTCAATTACACCAGTGCCTATACAATGGAGGAATTGAGGGCATTCAAGTCTCTGGAGGCGTACAACCAGTTTATTAACGGATGGGTCAGCGACGTTAAAAGCATGACTGCAAACGAGAAAGTGCTTGTAGTGGGCAGGGTATGTATATATAACGTACATTAAAACCATGTGTTTAGCGAGGACACGTCGGACTCCTTAGGATAAGGGGAGTCTGCCCAAGCCTGTCCTCTCCCATCCACTTATATTTATTTATATATGTGATAAATTTGTTAATTTATTCAATTTGTTAGTTTTGATAATGCCCAACTGAAGAGTATAAAATATAATTCACGAGTATGACAATTTTTACACACCGGCCTTGGTTCAACATCGGGAAGGTCTCTGTCCTCTACATCAACCGATGGTCCTGGTTCATGAAAGAGATCTATCAAGGCCTTGGCTGCAGTTATCTTCTCTTTGCTTTTCTGCCTTTCCATAACTCTGTTGTATCTTAAAATTTGAAACAAAAATCCATCTCAATAATTGAGGTTGATAATAGAGTAAATAGAATCAACAATAAAACACTACCTCAACATCCATGCACTTATAGATCATGATGTTATAACACTACACATGTTGATGTTCATGTATATGTATATGTACAAGGTCAATATACTTATTAAAGGTCGGAGGCATACATAGGGGAGTCTACATAACAGGACATATGCATACATTTATAAGTATTGGTGTTTGATAAAAAAGAAGAAAGTTTTACCTATTAACTGAGTAGGTTGATTGTTGTTTCTTTTTCTCCGACTTCTTTGGTGTCAATTTGGCTGAAAGCTTCAGGGTTGGTGCCCAGTCTGGGTTAGCCCTGTCGTACAAAGCTGCTGGATTGCCTGGGGGTAAAAAAAACAACAACATTTATTTCATTGCAACACTTATGTAATTACCAAACAAAAGTGCATCTCTAATGTATCTAACTTATGACAAGGTTGATACCTAAATATTTTATCCATTGAGATCTACAACTCATTTCGTGTACAAGCAACCTGGGCTGAGATGGGCGCTATATATCCTGAGGGGGGGGGCTTTCGCTTTCGTGGTCCATCCCATAAAGGGCTTCGAGAATAGCAAATTGACAAAAAAATAAACAATACATCGTTCTAAAATGTTTAATAAACAGATTGAGACGTAATCCTACCTGTTACAAAGTGATCAGAACATATTTTGGAATGTTGAGATGGCTCCTCTTTCCTGTTGATGCTTGCCAACCACAAGCGTCGTCTCTCCTCGCTGATTTTCCTTGTCTGTTCTCCTTCGTTGTGTCTAATTTTAGGAATACTGAAAAATCCTCGCTGCACTGATCCATCCCGTCGATTTGTACATCCATTCACCCAACAGGAAATAACCATTATGCGCCTTTCACCAGTGTTTGCTCGAAGCTATTGTCAATAATCGTGAAGCGTGTCAACTAGGCCAGGTGTGTTTTGTTTGCCTCCCAAGATGGCGGATGACCCGGGATAACCCGGATGTGTGACGTCACGTAAACACCATGTATAGTGGGGTACAACAACCATCATGGGGAGTACATGAATAAATATCACCCACTTAACACTCATAGTTACGCAGTGCGCTTAAACGCCGCATCCTATGAACTGCAGAGTGTCTGCACACAGACAGAAAGTTGTTAATTGTTGTTGTTATATGAATTAATAAGTAAGTATGAAGGTGATGTAGTTGTGCATTACAATTGTTTATTAATGAATAGTTCATTCATGTAATCTAAATGAGAGCTGCTGTCACTAATAAGGTCATTATCTGAAATATGAGCTAAAATTAGTTTGACTGGATGCATAATTAGTAAAGTCAACGATTCAAGGAACTTTATTGTCATAGCAGCACACATGTGATGGAACACAATTTATTACAAGGGGTACCAGATTTAACCCAATGTGTACCACAAGAACAATAGAATGTGCATAATAATCTAAATAGAATGTATGAATCAGTGGCACATTTACTTAGCCAGTGAATATTATACACTAAGCTGGATAAGTCAACATGTATATGCAAAAGTACCCCCAAAAGAAAGGGATTTCTTTGGTGGAAGGGCACATTTGCCTGAGGTTGTTAATAATGATTGATAATAAATAATGATGTCAAGCACTAACAAAGAAGTTGAAAGACAATGGTGTGAAGAAGCGGCTTAATTAAAATCTATGGATGCACCTCACTACAGACAAGGTCTCATTGCTGCAACGCACGTGTTAACATGTGAATGAAAAAAATACTATGTGACTGAACTATTGGTCCAGACTGACATACCGAATGTACAGTAACTAAGTAACAGTAAATAAAGGTTGTCGGGGGAAAAAAAGTAAATTTTTCATATTTGAAACCATGGTGGGCAGCACGGTGGCCAGGGGTTAGTGCGTGTGCCTCATAATAAGAAGGCCCAGGGTTCGATGGGTCTTTCTGTATGGAGTTTGCATGTTCTCCCTGTGACTGCGGGGGTTCCCTCCAGGTACTTTTGGCTTCCTCCCACCTCCAAAGACATGCACCTGGGGATAGGTTGATTGGCAACACTAAATTGGCCACATTGTGAATGTTGTCTGTCTATCTGTGTTGGACCTGTGATGAGGTGGGGACTTGTCCAGGGTGTACCCCGCCTTCCGCCCAAATGCAGCTGGAATAAGCTCCAGCACCCCACATGACCCCGAGAGGGACTAGCGGTAGAAAATGGATGGATGGATGGATAAAACCACGGTTATAGTTTGTGCAATCTACAAATAAAAGTCTCAATCAATCAATCAATGCTGGTAAAAGAAACATCTGTGCTATTATGGTTTTAATGTTATTATCATTTTGATATTCACACAGTGCCCCTGGTTTTCTAGTATTTGTGTGTTTCCTTTTTGCTACTTTGTTTTGGCTCAGTTATTTAATGCCTTCCTGTGTAAAGTTTTTGTTTTTGTATCTTTTCTTAATGTGTTGTGCCGCTGGTTAGTTAGTTCATTGTTTTGGCCTGGAAATAGTGTGTGGCTGTGTAATAGGGATCTACTTTTTCACACGGACCCCACAAATTACAGCCCCGATTTATTTATATGTCTCTCTTTTCAAGCCCATGTCCTCCAGTGACACCTGAGCACTCCTGTGGTGCCTCCTCCTCCTCCTCCTCCAAGACTGGTCGACAGTCATCCTGCTTTCATCGTTAAGGCCATTTGAGACGCAAGAAGAAGGGGAAAAGGATCCCAGTTACCGGTGGACTGCCTGGAGTATGGTCCAAAAGTCTTCTTCTGAATTTCTCGTTCACTGGTCCTTCGCCTGTCTCTTCTTACTAACTTGTACAGCCGTTTTCCGGAAAAGCCTGGTAAGCCACCAGCAAGGAGGAGAATGGAATACTTTCTCCCGGAAAAAGGAAAATCTACTGATGAACCCAGGATTCACGGTGTGGCATTTGCTTTTTAAAAAAACCGATAACTGTCGCTTGTCGGTACTCACTGTGGTGATCAACGACACCACAAAAATAATGATTTACAGTACCTGATGCTTTTGGTGTTAGTGCCTATTTTCCAACTCTTGACTCACAGGTCAAAGTAAAAGAGGCCTTCTATTCTGACCTAGGTAACATCCTAAGGAGGACAAGGGCATTCCGTTTGGAGACTTCAATGACAACTCCATTGGTGTTTTACTACTGTTGAAATGTGCAGAACACAAGCTGACCATCACCTACTTAGCTCTTCCTCTTCCAGTGCTTTCCTTCTGCGTAGCTCCTCCTCGTCTAGAGCATGTTTTTGTTCAAGAAACCTTTGTTTTGTAGTTAAAGCAACTAGCTCAGCTTCAGCTTGTAGGCAGGCGACTGAATTTAAAGAACTTGTGGTTTGAGAAGATTTGTGAGATCCAATATTGGAAATACTGTCGCTTGGGTTTATGTCTTCTTTACATCACAAACATTTGATCAACGTTTATTGGTGTCAATGTGCTCCACAAAAAAATCATGACCTTGATATTTTCAGTTGGTTCTTATGAGTTTTTGTAATGTTGTTCAGTCTCCTTTGTCCATCGTCTTGTTTCATTTTGAAATGAGTCAATGTATTTCATTATGCATGAAAACCATTCCACAGGGGCGGTATAGCTGTTGGTAAAGTGGCCGTGCCAGCAACTTGAGGGTTCCAGGTTCGATCCCCGCTTCTGTCATCTTAGTCACTGCCGTTGTGTCCTTGGGCATGGCACTTTACCCACCTGCTCCCAGTGTCACCCACACTGGTTTAAATGTAACTTAGATATTGGGTTTCACTATGTAAAGGGCTTTGAGTCACTAGAGAAAAGCGCTATATAAATATAATTCACTTCACTTGTTTATCTGCTTCATCTTGTTGCAGTAGCGGCAACAATTTGTAATCAGAATCAGAAATACTTTATTAATCCCCGAGGGGAAGTTAAGATTTTCAGTACAATCCCATTCAAGAGCAGACAAACATTACAGGGAGACAGAACAGGATCGCTGACGGGTCTGTCAACTTCCAGCTTCCCTTACAGAAAAGGTGAGAAACAGGTAAACGCTGGGGAGGGGTGAGGGAAAAAAAATTCAGTCTAAGCCTGGGCCCTGGAGAGGGGGTCCAGACTGAGGCCAAGGGAAAACAACCTCATAGCCATAGCACACATAAGCATTTGTGTAAGAAGCAAACATCAAAGAACACAAAGGACATTAAAGACATTAAAAAAGCAGAACTGATGCAACCAGCCACTTCTATATACAGCTACAAAAGTAAAAACAAAAAAAACAAAAACATATACACTGTGGTGGCCTCTGCGGTGTTCCACACTATTGTCTGCTGAGGTGGGGGGAGCATGGCCAGAGACAGAAGAAGACCCAACAAAGCAACAAAGAGAGCCGACTCCACCCTCGGCCGCTCACTAACTCTTGGCCAGTGTCCAGTCTGCATAGATGAGCGGATGCCTCTAAGGACACCGAGGTGTCCGATAAACGAGCGTAATCAATCAATGTTTATTTATATAGCCCTAAAAGGGCTGCACAAGCCACAACAACATCCTGGGTACAGAGCCCACATTAGGGCAAGGAAAAACTCACCCCAGTGGGACGTCGATGTGAATGACTATGAGAAACCTTGGAGAGGACCGCATATGTGGGTAACCCCCCCCCCTCTAGGGAAGACCGAATGCAAAGGATGTCGAGTGGGTCTGACATAATATTGTGAAAGTCCAGTCCATAGTGGATCCAACATAATAGTAAGAGTCCAGTCCATAGTGGGGCCAGCAGGAAACCATCCTGAGCGGAGACAGGTCAGCAGCGCAGAGATGTTCCCAACCGATGCACAGGCGAGCGGTCCACCCCGGGTCTTGACTCTAGACAGCCAGCACTTCATCCATGGCCACCGGACCTGTGTGTCTCCCCCTCCACAAGGGAGAGGGGGGAGCAGAGGAGAAAGGAAAAGAAACGGCAGATCAACTGGTCTAAAAAAGGGGGGCTATTTAAAGGCTAGAGTATACAAATGAGTTTTAAGATGGGACTTAAATGCTTCTCCTGAGGTAGCATCTCTAACTGTTACCGGGAGGGCATTCCATAGTACTGGAGCCCGAATAGAAAACGCCCTATAGCCCACATACATTTTTTGGGCTCTGGGAATCACTAATAAGCTGGAGTTCTTTGAACGCAGATTTCTTGCCGGGACATATGATACAATACAATCGGCAAGATAGGCTGGAGCTAGACCGTGTAGTATTTTATACGTAAGTAGTAAAACCTTAAAGTCGCATCTTAAGTGCACAGGAAGCCAGTGCAGAAGAGCCAGTATAGGCGAAATAAGATCAAACTTTCTTGTTCTTGTCAAAAGTCTAGCAGCCGCATTTTGTACCAACTGTAATCTTTTAATGCTAGACATAGGGAGACCCGAAAATAATACGTTACAGTTACGAACGCATGAATAATGATCTCAGCGTCGCTAGTGGATAAAATAGAACGAATTGTAGCGATATTACGGAGATGAAAGAAGGTCGTTTTAGTAACACTCTTAATGTGTGACTCAAACAAGAGAGTTGGGTCGAAGATAATACCCAGATTTTTTACAGAGTCGCCTTGTGTAATTGTTTGGTTGTCAAATGTTAAGGTGGTCTTATTAAATGAGCGTTGCTTGCTCATTCAAAACGTGTATTCAACTTCTCCCAAAAAAAATCCTCGATTTAAGAAACCTTTTCATTTTGTCTCATGAGCTCTTTTATCTGTGGTATCATTCCTTTTATTTTGTTCACTAACCTTTTTGCCCCTTTTCAGAGCACAAAGTTGCATTTGTTTGGCTCACTTTAATTCAGTCTAACCAGAGAATTAGTTGCATCAACTATTCAACTCAATCCACATTGTGTGATGAAAATATTGTTTCACTTCAACAAAGCGATATCATCCCCTGCATTGAAACTCCAAAGCATTGCAGTCTCTTATACCACAATAGCAGCTTTCAAACGTATTAACGAGCCCACGTGTTGCGAACAGCTGATGTTAATCACCATGTGCACGCACCGAAACAGCTGTCAGCCAACACACAACGCTTCGACTTCCTCACACGACCAACGCTTGTCAGAAAGTTCCACAGAAAGACCGTCCAGGAATAAAGCACACCTCAAATTCCTCATCCACAAGCAAACATAAACAAGCGTCCAATCTGCTCTCTGGGGTGGTGTTTGAGTAGTGGCTTTCCTTCAACACCTTTTTTGTTGACAAAATGCAGCGACTCCGAATCGGCCTGTCGCTTGAAAGAGAAAAAAGCTGGGTTTAGTTCTTGTCTGACCCGCTTGCTGTTTTGCCAGTAAAGAACACACACAATTCAGGGACGCAATGTCGTGAATGATTTAATGAAGTAGCAGAATGCACAAAAGGAAACCTGCTTAGTTCGTCTTCAGACAGCATGTCCAAGTTTTCTATAAATCGTGCAATATAGCGTGTAGCAGCGGTCAACAAAAGTGATGGTCACTCAGCTCTACTTTCTCCTCTCGCCACGCCAAATGCAAGTAACGCCCCTTTTCTAGAGCCCGCCCCTAATATCATACTTGCCAACCCTCCCGAATTTTTCGGGAGACTCCCGAAATTCAGCGCCTCTCCCGAAAACCTCCCGGGACAAATATTCTCCCGAAAATCTCCCGATTTTCAGCCGGAGCTGGAGGCCACGCCCCCTCCAGCTCCATGCGGACCTGAGTGAGGACAGCCTTTTTTCAGACGGGAAGACAACAGGGTGACAAGAACTAAATCATCCATACTAGAGATAAATTGTTTTATTATGTTTATCTTACCTAAAAATAAATATATTTACTAATTTAAAAAAAACAACGAAATACATTTTTACTATATTTTGCTAAAAACATCAAAATTAATTGTATTTTTATTTGTATTTTTTCTGACTCCTTATTACATCCAGCCATAGAATTATACATTAAAATAAACATATTTGAAATAATTCATTTTAAATGATCATAATTCATTTAAAATGACCATATTTAATTATTAAAATAATTGCTTGTTTATCAACAACTTTAGCATTTTATTCATTACATTTTGAAGCTCTCAGAAGCCAAGTTATGTTATATTCCTTAAGATTTATTTATGCAAGTTTGAAGTATGAATGATCTAAACACAGTTTTGTTTGCATATTTTCAGGATATATAAATTGTTGCATTTGGACCAGTTGTTCCTCCCAGGGAATTCAAGCGGCTGGTCGCTCCCAAGCTCTTTATGACAGTACAGCTGAGAAGAAGAACCACCAGAGACAGAATAGGTATTTTGTAATTTTATCTCCAAAGCTTTGGAAATATAATGAGACCAGTCCAGCATAGAACATTCAATCGCGCAGCTAAGATGGTCTGATCTAAAATATGGAAACCTTCTCTTCTATAAAGTGTCTCTCCCTCCCACCCTCGTTGTCTTGTCTCTCTTTCTCGCCCAAACACATGCCCATTGTCCTCCTCAACTGGACACAGGAACAGATAAGGAAAAGGAGTCTCTCTCCTTCTTACATTCCAAAGTCAAGGTTAGCACACAGTATTTGCAGACAACCAAAAGACCACAATTGGAAGAAGAACACTAGCTGTTTTGTAATATGATTATGAAAATAAAGAAGTAACACTTAAATACGGATATATGTAATTATCTGCCTCCGACAATATATATATATATATATATATATATATATATATATATATATATATATATATATATATATATGTATATATATATATATGTATGTGTGGGAAAAAAAATCACAAGACTATTTCATCTCTACAGGCCTGTTTCATGAGGGGGGGTTCCCTCAATCATCAGGAGATTTTAATGGGAGCATTCACATACCATGGTTTATATAGGGCACAGAGTGGGTGGGTACAGGCTGGCGTAAGGGCGTGGTGATTGGCTCATGTGTTACCTAGGAGGTGTTTCCGTCTGTGGCGGCATGCTGTTACAATTTCGCTGCGCTTGTTGAGGGATGACAGGTCTGGACGGTAAATAATAAACAGTTTCTCTTTCAAGCATAGGTTGCATCTTTTATTACCACTATTGTAAGGTGTGCTGGATGCAAGAATTTGCCATGTTATTGAATATTCAACATTATTGTCTTTGAGGTCCCAAATGTGTTTGCTGAGTTCTGTGGTATTCCGCAGGTTTTGGTTCCTGAAAGAAGCCTTGTGATTGTTCCATCTGGTTTTGAACTCCCCCTCGGTTAATCCTACATATGTGTTGGATGTGTTAATGTCCTTGCGTGTTACCTTAGATTGGTAGACAACTGATGTTTGTAAGCACCCCCCGTTGAGAGGGCAATCAGGTTTATTTCGACAGTTGCAGTCTTTGTTGGTTTTGGAGTCGCTCTGTCTGGGGGCCGACGGCTCATTTGCAATTGTTTTGTTGTGGTTTGAGATAATTTGTCGTATATTGTTCATACAGCTGTAGCTCAATTTAATGTTGTTCTTGTTGAATACTTTTCTTAGGGTGTTGTCTTTGGGAAAGTGTTTGTCAATCAGATTGAGGAATTTGTGTCCAATGTTAGTTGAGACGTTTTTGCTGTATGGGGGGTTGTACCAGATGATGTCGTTTCGTTTTCTGTTCTTTTTTGGCTGGTTTCCTGGCGTGGGTTCATAGGTGAGGGTGAAATTGTATCCGCTTTCATCAAGGGCTTTTTGGTACGGGGGGGTTGCTTGGTCAAATTCAGCTTTGCTAGATGACAGCATCGATAGCCTTTTATTAATTCCGGTAGGTATTCTTTTCGTGGTGGTGGGTGGGTGGTTGCTGTCATGGTGCACGTATTGGAGTGTTGTGTTGGGTTTCGTGAATGATTGGTAGCTGTTATTTCTCAGGCTCGCTAGCCTCAATCTGAACCTTGGTATTTACCGTGATGACAGACTGGCAGTGTGTCGCGCCTCGCCAAGGAGCAGCGAGAATACCAAGAAGCGCATATGCCAAATTTTCAAAGAGAACGGCCTACGGATCACGATTGAAGCCAACAAGCAAACCGTCAACTTCCTTGACGTCACTTTCAACCTGAGAAATAACAGCTACCAACCATTCACGAAACCCAACACAACACTCCAATACATGCACCATGACAGCAACCACCCACCCACCACGAAAAGAATACCTACCGGAATTAATAAAAGGCTATCGATGCTGTCATCTAGCAAAGCTGAATTTGACCAAGCAACCCCCCCGTACCAAAAAGCCCTTGATGAAAGCGGATACAATTTCACCCTCACCTATGAACCCACGCCAGGAAACCAGCCAAAAAAGAACAGAAAACGAAACGACATCATCTGGTACAACCCCCCATACAGCAAAAACGTCTCAACTAACATTGGACACAAATTCCTCAATCTGATTGACAAACACTTTCCCAAAGACAACACCCTAAGAAAAGTATTCAACAAGAACAACATTAAATTGAGCTACAGCTGTATGAACAATATACGACAAATCATCTCAAACCACAACAAAACAATTGCAAATGAGCCGTCGGCCCCCGGACAGAGCGACTCCAAAACCAACAAAGGCTGTAACTGTCGAAAGAAACCTGATTGCCCTCTCAACGGGGGGTGCTTACAAACATCAGTTGTCTACCAATCTAAGGTAATACGCAAGGACATTAACACATCCGACACATATGTAGGATTAACCGAGGGAGAATTCAAAACCAGATGGAACAATCACAAGGCTTCTTTCAGGAACCAAAACCTGCGGAATACCACAGAACTCAGCAAACACATTTGGTACCTCAAAGACAATAATGTTGAATATTCAATAACATGGCAAATTCTTGCATCCAGCACACCTTACAATAGTGGTAATAAAAGATGCAACCTATGCTTGAAAGAGAAACTGTTTATTATTTACCGTCCAGACCTGTCATCCCTCAACAAGCGCAGCGAAATTGTAACAGCATGCCGCCACAGACGGAAACACCTCCTAGGTAACACATGAGCCAATTACCACGCCCCTACGCCAGCCTGTACCCACCCACTCTGTGCCCTATATAAACCATAGTATGTGAATGCTCCCATTAAAATCTCCTGATGATTAAGGGAACCCCCCCTCATGAAACAGGCCTGTAGAGATGAAATAGTCTTGTGATTTTTTTCCCCACACATACATATATTGCGCTCTACTACGGTATCGAGCACTATTTTTTGGATAACCTTATTAAGACATATACTCCGCTCCAAATTGACATTTGTTGAGCACTGTACGACGATCAGAAATGGAAAAATTCAACATCGACTACTCCACGAAGAACATTCCCATACCCGCGCAGAATGACTACAAGCTAAGGCTCATAGAAAAGACGGAACACTTCCTAAGAAGGATGCGGTGGAAAGCACATTTTTTCCTCCACCCTGAAACAAAAGGAACGCAAAAGAAAACTTACGGATTCAAATCTACCAAGAACCCACCCACAGTTCAGGAACTAAAGGATTTTGAGAACGACATGCTCAAAATGATACAATCAGTCAAATTCAAGCCAATCCGCAACCCACTCCTCACCAAGCTGAAAAATGACAAGGAGCGCATCAAGAAAGTAAACAACCTCATCATAGCTGCCGATAAAACCACAAACTTCTACAGAATGGACATACCAGAACATCACACCTTACTGGACAAAAGCATCACCAATCATACAAAAAAGCACAACCCAACACCTTACAGAACATCCACCTGGAAAATAAAAGGATCGCGGCTGAACTGGACATTGAGGACAGGGTGGACGCCACAGCCAACAAGGAAGCCTTCATCACATTGAAGGACCACAAACCCAACTTCGCAAATAACCCAACATGCCGACTAATAAACCCAACTAAATCTGAAATAGGAAAAATCAGCAAAATAATCCTGGACAGAGTCAAAAACAAAAATCAAGGACAAAACACCACTCAATCAATGGAGAAATACAGCAGCAGTAATCAAATGGTTCAACAACATCCAAGACAAACAACAGCACAACTTTATCTCCTTTGATATCGAAGAATTTTACCCTTCCATCACGCAAGACCTACTGACTCAAGCACTAGACTTCGCCTCAGACTACGACTCAATCACAGGCAACGAAAGAAACATCATCATCCACGCAAAAAACTCCATTCTCATCCACAACAGTACACCATGGCAAAAAAAGAACAATGCAACATTTGACGTCACTATGGGAAGTTTTGACGGAGCAGAAACGTGTGAACTCGTTGGGAGTTTCCTCCTCTCCCAGCTCGCTAGCCTCAATCTGAACCTTGGTATTTACCGTGATGACGGACTGGCAGTGTGTCGCGCCTCGCCAAGGAGCAGCGAGAATACCAAGAAGCGCATATGCCAAATTTTCAAAGAGAACGGCCTACGAATCACGATTGAAGCCAACAAGCAAACCGTCAACTTCCTTGACGTCACTTTCAACCTGAGAAATAACAGCTACCAACCATTCACGAAACCCAACACAACACTCCAATACGTGCACCATGACAGCAACCACCCACCCACCACCACAAAAAGAATACCTACCGGAATTAATAAAAGGCTATCGATGCTGTCATCTAGCAAAGCTGAATTTGACCAAGAAACCCCCCCGTACCAAAAAGCCCTTGATGAAAGCGGATACAATTTCACCCTCACCTATGAACCCACGCCAGGAAACCAGCCAAAAAAGAACAGAAAACGAAACGACATCATCTGGTACAACCCTACTCAGTGGCCTAGTGGACCTACTCAGTGGCCTAGTGGTTAGAGTGTCCGCCCTGAGATCGGTAGGTTGTGAGTTCAAACCCCGGCCGAGTCATACCAAAGACTATAAAAATGGGACCCATTACCTCCCTGCTTGGCACTCAGCATCAAGGGTTGGAATTGGGGGTTAAATCACCAAAATGATTCCCGGGCGCGGCCACCGCTGCTGCCCACTGCTCCCCTCACCTCCCAGGGGGTGATCAAGGGTGATGGGTCAAATGCAGAGAATAATCTCGCCACACCTAGTGTGTGTGTGACAATCATTGGTACTTTAACTTTAACTTTTTAACCCCCCATACAGCAAAAACGTCTCAACTAACATTGGACACAAATTCCTCAATCTGATTGACAAACACTTTCCCAAAGACAACACCCTAAGAAAAGTATTCAACAAGAACAACATTAAATTGAGCTACAGCTGTATGAACAATATACGACAAATTATCTCAAACCACAACAAAACAATTGCAAATGAGCCGTCGGCCCCCAGACAGAGCGACTCCAAAACCAACAAAGACTGCAACTGTCGAAATAAACCTGATTGCCCTCTCAACGGGGGGTGCTTACAAACATCAGTTGTCTACCAATCTAAGGTAACACGCAAGGACATTAACACATCCGACACATATGTAGGATTAACCGAGGGGGAGTTCAAAACCAGATGGAACAATCACAAGGCTTCTTTCAGGAACCAAAACCTGCGGAATACCACAGAACTCAGCAAACACATTTGGGACCTCAAAGACAATAATGTTGAATATTCAATAACATGGCAAATTCTTGCATCCAGCACACCTTACAATAGTGGTAATAAAAGATGCAACCTATGCTTGAAAGAGAAACTGTTTATTATTTACCGTCCAGACCTGTCATCCCTCAACAAGCGCAGCGAAATTGTAACAGCATGCCGCCACAGACGGAAACACCTCCTAGGTAACACATGAGCCAATCACCACGCCCCTACGCCAGCCTGTACCCACCCACTCTGTGCCCTATATAAACCATGGTATGTGAATGCTCCCATTAAAATCTCCTGATGATTGAGGGAACCCCCCCTCATGAAACAGGCCTGTAGAGATGAAATAGTCTTGTGATTTTTTTCCCACACATACATATATTGCGCTCTACTACGGTATCGAGCACTATTTTTTGGATAACCTTATTAAGACATATATATATATATATATATATATATATATGTATATATATATATATATATATATATATATATATATATATATATATATATATATATATATATATATATATATATTTATGTATGAAATACTTGACTTGGTGAATTCTCGCTGTCAATATACTCCTCCCCTCTTAACCACGCCCCCAACCACGCCCCGCCCACCCCTGACCACGCCCCCCACCCCCCACCTCCCGAAATCGGAGGTCTCAAGGTTGGCAAGTATGCCTAATGTCATACTTCCCAATCTGTGATTACACACCCACAAACACACCATGTGACCTTGTATACACATGGCTCCTACAGTGGTCATTTAGCAACTATGTAATGTAGTGGTTGATGGGTGGTACACAATACCAAATACTGTAGTAACTGATTTTTATAATATACTTGGTGTAGAGCAGGGTTTTTCAACCTTTTTTGAGCCAAGGCACATTTTTTGCGTAGAAAAAATGCGGAGGCACACCACCAGCAGAAATCATTAAAAAACGAAACTCAGTTGACAATAAAAAGTCGTTGTCACAATTGTTGGATATGACTTTAAACCATAACCAACCATGCACCAATATAGCTCTTGTCTCAAAGTAGGTGTACTGTCACCACCTGTCACATCACACCGTGACTTATTTTGAGTTTTTTGCTGTTTTCCTGTGTGTAGTGTCTTAGTCCGTGTCTTGCGCTCCTATTTTGGTGGCTTTTTCTCTTTTTTTGGTATTTTCCTGTAGCAGTTTCATGTCTCCCTTTGAGCGATATTTCCCGCATCTACTTTGTTTTAGCAATCAAGAATATTTCAGTTGTTTTCATCCTTCTTTGTGGGGACATTGTTGATTGTCAAGTCGTGTTCGGATGTACATTGTGGACGCCGTCTTTGCTCCACAGTAAGTCTTTGCTGTCGTCCAGCATTCTGTTTTTGTTTACTTTGTAGCCAGTTCAGTTTTAGTTTTGTTCTGCATAGCCATCCCTAAGCTTCAATGCCTTTTCTTAGGGGCACTCACCTTTTGTTTATTTTTGGTTAAAGCATTAGACACCTTTTTACCTGCACGCTGCCTCCCGCTGTTTCCAACATATACAAAGCAATTAGCACCGGCTGCCACCTACTGATATGGAAGAGTATTACACAATTACTCTGCCGATCTCTAGACAACACCGACACTCAACAACAACACATCATTTGCAGATTATAATTACTGGTTTGCAAAAAATATTTTTAACCCAAATAGGTGAAATTAGACAATCTCCCACGGCACACCAGACTGTATCTCACGGCACACTAGTGTGCCGCGGCACAGTGGTTGAAAAACACTGGTGTAGAGCACAGACAGTTTATAAAGTACACATCATGTACAGTGTAAAAAGTACACCAAGAGCCTCGGAGGCTCAATAAAGATGTCCTTTGTGCAGATGTGATTGCCCTGCTGCTTATCTACTGCTCCGATATATACCAGACAGTAATTGACTTCATTGCAGATACTTCAGATAGATTCTTCTTCTGGGAACAACAACAACCAGACGGACTGGCAGGAAGACTAAAAAGGTTGCTAACATGTTTCCAATGTCTAAAAACATGTTTTTATGATGTTATTTTATAAATCATATGTTAAGTATAGTATTATTTTTGACCTTTTGACCTGGCAGGCAATGTTGTGCTAAAAGCCTATAACTGCATCAAAACATCAACCCGTCGATACAGGTACAGCAGCAAAAACGGGACAAACAACGAGAGAAAACACATGCTAACAGGAAAATATGCTAATAAAAATAATAACAGGAAGATAGTCAAAATGCTATCAGGAACCTAATAAAAATGCTAACAGGATGCTGATAACCATGCTAACAGGAATATAATCAAAATGATAACAGGAATATATTAACAATGCTAACAGGAAGAAAAATAAAAATACTAACAGGAAGCTAATAAAGATGCTAACAAGAAAATAATAAAAAGGCTAACAGGAAGATAATACAATTGCTCGTGGGAAGAGAATAACAATTCTAATAAGAAATAGTAAAAAGGCTAACAGGAAGATGATGAAAATCCTAACAGGAAGATAATAAAAGTGCTAACAGGATGATAAAAAAAGTGATAACAGGAATGTATATTAAAAAATGCTAACAGGGAGGTAATAAAATGCTTGGTGCTAACTGGAAGATAAACATGGAGGATAGTAAACATGCTATCAGGAAGATAATAAACATCCTAACTGGAAGATAATAAACATGAAGCATAGTAAACATGCTATCAGGAACAGTGTTGGGACTAACGCGTTATTTTTTTATATTCAGTAACTCAGTTACCGTTACTACATGATGCGTAACTGCGTTATTTTACGTAATTTTTTATGTAGTATCGGCTAGAAACAGAAGATTTGAGTGTGTTTTATTGGAGAGTTGCAGTGTCGTCCTTCTGAATCTTCTTGTGTCAGAACGGGGAGAAGAGAAGAGGCACGCTCTGTGTGTGTCTGGGTGTGGGTGTGGGTGTGGGGAAGGGGGGAGGGGGGCGTGTCTGTGTTTACTAACAAAACATCATGGCGGAGCCGCAGTCGAGTTTCTTAACATGGAGATACCATACTATACCATATCAACTTTATTTATAAAGCCCTTTAAATATTCTCACTATTTTTCTTTTGTCGAGCACAAAGAAAATAACATTTTAGTTAAATGTAAGTTGTGTCTTGGATCAAAGATCCCATCCACTGCCCAAAACAGCAATTCAAATCTGCTGAAACAGCTACAAAAGCAACATGCTTCAACAAAGCTAGTAAAGAGAGACACAGACTCCGATGCCACTTCACCTCCATCACCACCTAAGGATTTTAATGGAGGAACTGCTAGCCAGGACAACATTGATAGAGCCATTGCAGCGTATGTGCTAGAAGACATGCAGGCTATTTCTACAGTGGAGTCACCCGCTTTCAGGCAGCTAATTAGCATGATAGCGGGCGTCAAACGGCAAATGGCACGAAAACATTTTCCAAGTTCCTGGACACAGTGGACAGTGAATACATAAAAATGGAAAGCAAGCTAAAGAAGACACTCCAAACTCTGCCTCTGCTCATCATTCAGCACTGTAGGTACACACTCTGTCAATTCTCTTATATACGCTCAGTGTTGGGTGAAAACCAGTAACTAGTTACAGTTACTTTATTTAAAAAGTAACTCAGTTACTTACACCAAAAAGTAATGCGTTACTGTGAAAAGTAACTATTTAGTTACTTTATTTTTATTTTTATTTTTTAAGGCTCCCATTAATGCTCTTTTAGCCTTCATTGCAGTACTGTTATTGCACTGGAGAATAATACAATCTGTTGATTAACTTGACATGCATTTGCACGACTGAACTCTGCTAAGCAATGTGGTCTACATACAACACACAAAGACAAAGATATGTTTCAAAGGGCCAATTTATTTTGGACCATAACAAATTGACAAAACTATTTTAAATAGCTGCAACATAACATAGCTTAGTTTTAAATAATGTTGATTAAATTGTTATCCATCCACTATGCTTCAAATGTCATATGAGACGTGTGAACATTTCTTGCACTTTTTTAACAATAAGTTTGCTACTGTCTGAGCCAACGTATCGCTTCCCCTTTTGATCTTGCTACATCAACAAAATGTTTTAATTTTTCAATAAGTTTTAACCTGTGTCACTGAATTAGTTAGCAAACTGAAATATATGTGTCCTCCCCATGACCCAGTCCCGCCTCTTTTTTTTAAAGAGGTATGGACGAGTATTGTGACGATTACAGTCAACAGCAGTCTAACTTTTGGTGTTGTGCCACCATCTACACATGAATGGAAAAAACAACTTTGCAAGTCATCATCGTGAAGCTCGCCAACAAGAAAACAAAAAGGGCACTGCTGAAACAGGGGAAGAAGTTGGAGGGTACAAATGTTTACATCAACAGCATAAACGCAATGCTGACATCGCCAAGAAAGCGCACAACTTGAGGAGGCAGAGAAAAATTCAGGGAGCTTGGAGCGCCAACTGCAAAATCTACTGTACAGCAAGCTGAATAGAAGTACAGAAGCACAAGGACTTGTCAAAGACATCAAAGATATGTCCAAATGTTAAAGGTCATCGCGCTCCAACAACAAGGCATTGTCTTTCTGCTTGTTTTTAAATAATTTTAGAAATGTGTTAGTTTTTACCTTGTTTTTAAAGCATCAAAGCTTCACGGCACTTGGCGCGGCACTTGCGGCGTGGAGCTGTGACTGGGGGCACTTGGCATCGTGGAGATGGTACTGGTACTTGTCGTGGTGCAGGTACTGGTACTTGTCGTGGTGCAGGTACTGCTACTTGTCATGGTGCAGGTACTGCTACTTGTCGTGGCGCAGGTACTGGAGCCTGCCGTGGTGCAGGTACTGGTGCTTGTCGTGGAACTTGGCGTGGTGGAGCTTGGCATTGTGGAGCTTGGCGTGGTGCTAGCCTTGGAGCTGGTGCTAGCCTTGGAGCAGGTGCTAGCCTTGGAGCAGGTGCTAGCCTTGGCTTTGGCGGCGGTGGCCTAACTGGGGGTTGTGGCTTGGCAAGACGAAAAACTGGTGGTGGTGGCCAGACCGGAAGTTGCTGCCTGGCTGGGTGTTGCGGCTTGGCATGCCGAAAAACTGGTGGTGGTGGCCGGGCCGGAGGTTGCTGCCTGGCTGGGTGTTGCGGCTTGGCATGCCGAAAAACTGGTGGTGGTGGCCGGGCCGGAGGTTGCTGCCTGGCTGGGTGTTGCGGCTTGGCATGCCAAAAAACTGGTGGTGGTGGCCGGGCCGGAGGTTGCTGCCTGGCTGGGTGTTGCGGCTTGGCATGCCGAAAAACTGGTGGTGGTGGCCGGGCCGGAGGTTGCTGCCTGGCTGGGTGTTGCGGCTTGGCATGCCGAAAAACTGGTGGTGGTGGCCGGCCCGGAGGTTGCTGCCTGGTTGGGTGCAGCTAAGTCACCCCCCCCCCCACCCCCCCCCACCCCCCCCCACACACACACGGTCCCTGCGGCCTGGAACTCTCTTTAGGGGTGGGTGGAGGGACGTCAGGAGGGGGGCAGAATCCTCCCCTCTAAATTGTCCAAACTGTCTTTCTTTATCCCCCACCTGGGGTTGTGTGGGCGGAAAAAAGAAACATTTTGTGATGTGGGCGGGGCTTGAGTCTTGGGGGGCGGAGCATGAAACTTAGGACGTGGCTGGGACTGACTAGACCTGATTTTTAGAAACATGTCTTGGTATTGTTTAATCATGGACATGGAGTCTTTTGTTGGGGGCGGCTGACAAAAAATAGAGTTCAGGAAAAAAAAAATCTTGGTCAGAGACGTCATCCACAGGCGGCGGCGTGACGTCATCCTGGAGCAGCCTGTTTTCCCCCGGAGGGGGAGGAGCTTGCGCGTCCTGTCCGCTCGGAGGAGCCCTTCCTGACTGCCTCTGTCTTCGCCGACGCTTCCGGCACTCGGGCGACGGGACATATACATATACATATACTGTCACTAAGTTTGAGCAATTCAATGGCATTTAAAAAACATTCCTGTATGACATTCTGACTACCAAATTGCATTTGTATCGAACCATTGGGGTATTTTCTTGAGCAAAATGAATTCATGCAAGGAAATAATAACCAAATATGCGTGAAAACACTCCTACAGACATTACACATGGGACGTTTTAAGTATGAATAGTTTTCGTTAAGCTGTAAAACTTTCAAACGTTGCCTGGACTGAAGAATGAAGAATCCATACGAGTAGAATGGACGACTAGAAAACTAAACGGCATGTCTACTTTTGGTTGAAAGCACTAAATCAGGGGTCCCCAAACTACGGCCCCCCAGCATCCAAAATCCGGCCCACAGGAAGTCCCAAGATTTTTTTTTATTTTATTTATTTATTTTTTGTTTTTTTTTTTGTTTATCTTTCCTTTCTAATCCATTTTCTACCGCTTGTTACTCTCAGTGTCTCCTAGCCGCTCAGGGAAATCATATTGTCTAAAAATTAATTCTCCCATCGATTACGTGACAATGTTAAATGTTGATGAACATCAATGTTAATTGATGTTAAATGACAAATCGGAGTAACTCGCTGGAATATAAAGACAATGTACATATATATATATATATATATATATATATATATATATATATATATATATATATATATATATATATATATATATATATTATATATACAGCCCGGCCCCCGGCCAAATTTTTTTAACCCAATGCGGCCCCCGAGTCAAAAAGTTTGGGGACCCCTGCAATAAATGGAAGAACACTGCAGCACCTGCAGTAAAACACCTTTTCAGTGTATTTGCTTTTTTTCTCTTTTTTTTTCTATTTGTATTATGGCCGTCAGCGGAGAAAAGTCCATACATTAGCACATAAGCCGCAGGGTTCAACGTGAGGAAAAAAGTAGCGACTTATAGTCTGGAATTTATGGTACCTCAAATGGCCCCTGTGCCGCATTTTGGACACACCCTGTAAATGTGATGGATTTGTATATTTGATGTATACTTTTAAAATATACTTTTAGATATTGTATATACTTTTGAATATTTTATGTACTTTTACAGTTATGTACTTTCAATGATTTGATGTACTTTTTTTAAACATGTGTTCTTATAAAGCAAGTATGGTTTAATTAATAGTAATAAGAATATAAATAATAAGAGTGATTCATGGTTTAAAGATAAACAGAAGGTGAGATGAAGATTGAGGACGATGACGATGATGATGATGAAGCTGAGAGGTGAAGATCATCTGCAGCATCAAGTCGTGTTTTTCTTAGCTGAATATTTTTCACTCTCAATATTTCAAATATTTCTGCGTCTTTTCTCGCGGATTCAGAAGACTTAACATTTTCAAAGAAGAACAAAGAGGAGATCGATCAAAAAGGTTGATTCAGTCCGCGGCGCACCAAGTCCTGCTCCAACTGATCCACTTGGTTCCGATCCCGAGCTGTCATCGGACTCCACATTTCAACAAATATGCTTTTATTTGTAGAAGTTCTGGTTCTTTTCTCCTCGGGTAAGTTCAACAATTATTGATCTTTTCTTAGTTTGGATGTATGTAATTTCGTAATTACCATACAGAATAAACAATCGTTATTATATCGATGATCTTTTTAATATAATGTCAACGAAGTACCATCCATCCATCCATTTTTCTACCGCTTGTCCCGTTCGGGGTCGCGGGGGTGCTGGAGCCTATCTCAGAATATTAAAATATATCTTTGTCAAATCTAAAATGATAAAAGTTAGTAACAATGATCCTTTATTAAAATACATTCATCATTTATCCACAGCTGGCTATAGTGAATTTAATACAAAATCAAATATAAAATATGTTTAATTAAGCGCTTCTGGCTGTAAACATTAAAAAAAATATGTATCTACCTCAGGTAACATTGCTGACAAATCATAATAAATAAATATGAACTTTTTTTTTTTTTTATCATTTAAAGCATGCAGTGACGTCATATATACATTGGCTCGAAAAAGAGCATCATAACAATAATCATATTAATAATAATAATGCCAATGATAGTGATAATAGTGATGATAATAATAATAATAACAAAAGCAGAAACATAGTGTATAATAATTATCATCATAGAATTGCATAATTGCAGAAACGTATTTCAATAATAATAATAATACATTTGACGCAGAAAAATAATAATTATAATTGTATTATTGTCATTATGATGATGATGACGATAATGATGATGATTATTTTGTTTATAAAGCAGTTCGCTGGAGATGCATGCATGGAAGTCAACACATTAAGTTTTCAGCATATTTAATGAGTGCTGACTAGATACATTTGACTGATTGGTAATGGCTGTGGTCAGACGCAAATCTGCTGACTAAGCATTCCATATATTTGGTGGTACATGACTTAGCAACACAACTTGATTTCATGTTCATACATTATACATTATACATATAGAATGGTACAAAGCATAATCGTGCTCATATAAGCTTCATTGTATGTCAGGATCATTAAGGTCAAAGTGCGACCTGAGGGTCATTTGTAGCCTCAAATAAAGTTTTTGTATTGAAATATAAAACTTCTTAGCATATTTTGCTTTTAATCTGATACAAAGTGCACATATCAAAAATGGACTCTACCTAAAAGTTGCACGGCCCCAATTACACAAATACTACATACATACTATGTTAGCTTTATGTTGAGGTCAGCAGTATTACATATTTGCAAGGAGAAGTAAAGGATGATGATAATTAGAGATGATAAATGCGTTAAAATGTAATATCGGAAATTATTGGTATCGTTTTTTTTATTATGGGTATCGTTTTCTTTTTTTTTTTTATTAAATCAACAAAAAAAAAAACACAAGATACACTTACAATTAGTGCACCAACCCAAAAAACCTCCCTTCCCTATTCACACTCATTCACACTCATTCACACAAAAGGGTTGTTTCTTTCTGTTTTTAATATTCTGGTTCCTACATTATATATCAATAAATATCAATACAGTCTGCAGGGATACAGTCCGTAAGCACACATGATTGTGCGTGCTGCTGGTCCACTAATAGTACTAACCTTTAACAGTTAATTTGACTAATTTTCATTAATTACTAGTTTCAATCTAACTGTTTTTATATTGTTTTACTTTCTTTTTTATTCAAAAAAATGTTTTTAATTTATTTATCTTATTAAATTTTTTTTAAAGTACCTTATGTTCACCATACATGGTTGTCCAAATTAGGCATAATAATGTGTTAATTCCACGACTGTATATATCGGTTGATATCGGTATTGGTTGATATCGGTATCGGTAATTAAAGAGTTGGACAATATCGGAATATCGGATATCGGCAAAAAGCCATTATCGGACATCCCTGATAATAATGATGATCCAGGCGTGGCGCAGTGGAAGAGTGGCCGTGCGCAACCCGAGGGTCCCTGGTTCAATCCCCACCTAGTACCAACCTCGTCATGTCCGTTGTGTCCTGAGCAAGACACTTCACCCTTTCTCCTGATGGGTGCTGGTTAGCGCCTTGCATGGCAGCTCCCTCCATCAGTGTGTGAATGGGTAAATGTAGAAGTAGTGTCAAAGCGCTTTGAGTACCTTGAAGGTAGAAAAGCGCTATACAAGTACAACCCATTTATTTATCATTTATCCATCCATCCATTTTCTACCGCTTATCCCCTTCGGGGTCGCGGGGATAATGATGATGTTGACGGATAATGATGATGATGACATCACATCCAAACACGGTGGGGAAAAAGCAAAGAACACAAAACATGATGAAATGTTCCTTGTCGAAGGCATGAGGGAGGCAGGAAACCATAAATAGTGCATGGAAACAAAAGAATCATCAGTATAAGTGAACAGGGGGGAATGGCATCGTGGGCCAAATGAGTGAATGATGAATAATCTGTCAACTGAGTCGAGCAGACATGCTAATTAGAGAACAGCTGCAGGTGTTGCTCATCAACACGCTGGAAGAAGCCATGTAGGAAGGAACAAGCTAAGGCAACAACCTGAAAAGCACAACAATAAAACTAGGTTGTGACAAAAATAACAGTTGCGTCAAAAAGACGTCTGAGATAAAAGAAGGAGACGGAAGGGTAAAACGTGCTAATCACAAAAAGTGTAGAAGCACTAAACATGAAGGAGAAAACTTTGATGATTTCCATGCACTAAATTTGTCTGATTTGATTGATTGATTTTTTTCTTCTGTTTTTACACCTACATGTGAAGTCCCAGTTTCCATGCTCTATCTCTAATATGACAGTGTGCCTCTCGCACACGATTGTGGTCATCAGCTTGTTTAGCTATGTGGAAATACAAGTAAAAGAAGATAATGCTCCATGCAATGAAATAGATTAAACAGACAACTACAACTCTCCACTGCTATTTAGTGTTGTTGGTCATGTTTAAATACGTTTAAACCACATCAATCAATCAATCAATCAATGTTTATTTATATAGCCCTAAATCACAAGTGTCTCAAAGGGCTGCACAAGCCACAACGACATCCTCGGTACAGAGCCCACATAAGGGCAAGGAAAAACTCACCCCAGTAGGACGTCAATGTGAATGACTATGAGAAACCTTGGAGAGGACCGCACATGTGGGTAACACCCCCCACATGGGGGAGGGGTGTTACTCTAGGGGGGTTGTTAAGGTTATTATAACCATAAGAGATAAAGGGGGAAAAAAACATTATTTTGGTGAACTGCTCTATTTACTGTAAACACAAACTACGCAGTGAAGTCTTTTAATTGCTGGTGTACATGTCGATGATGTAGTGTGAATTGTTGTGTGCAGACTTGGGTTGTACAGTATACCGGTATTAGTATAGTACCGCGATACTAATGAATCATATTTGGTACTATACCTAAAAAGTACCGGTTATGTTTATAAACTCAGGAAATATGTCCCTGGACACATAAGGACTTTGATTATGACCAATGTATTATCATGTAAAGACTTGGTATCGGGTTGATACCCAAGTTTGTGGTATCATCCAAAACTAATGTAAAGCAACAGAAGAATAAGTGATTATTACATTTTAACAGAAGTGTAGATAGAACATATTGAAAGAGAAAGTAAGCAGATATTAACAATAAATGAACAAGTAGATTAATAATTAATTGTCTACCACTTGTCCTTAATAATTTTTATAAAATAATAGAATGGAAAATGACAACAATATGTTACTGCATATGTCAGCAGACTAATTAGGAGCCTTTGTTTGCTTACTTACTACTAAAAGACAAGTTGTGTTGTATGTTCACTATTTTATTTAAGGGCAAACTTGCTATAAGAAACATGTGTTTAATGTACCGTCGGATTTTTTGTTAAAATAAAGCCAATAATGCAATTTTTTTTAGAAAAGTATCGAAAAGTACTGAAAAGTATCGAAAAGTATTGAAAAGTATCGAAATACATTTTGGTACCGGACTTTTTGCCATAAGAATATATTTTTGCGTACCACTATAACAGACACAGTAAGGAAGTGCTTTCTACAATACTGCCTAAAAGAAACATGTGAATATTAATCAGAAGTGGTCCAAGCATGGAACAATGTGGGGTGCCATGACGAATATTTCTGCACTGAATTTTTATTCAAAGAATGATAAAAACCTGTATTTTAACAAACTGAATTCGTAAATACATAATTGTCAGCATAATTTGATGTAAAAAATTTCAAATTTTCAAAATTCAAATACAAACATTTCCGTTGCATGAATTCAGTGTCTAAAAAAAGCTTTCGTAATACAGACACAAATTAACCCCCATACGTTCTAACCAATAATTATCAAATCAATACTGTGTATTATTACTTTTTTTATAAGCTTTTTCTATTTTTTATTTTAATATTTGTATTATATGATTTTCAGGCGTCAGGAACACAGGCAAGACCTGAAAAGACCCCAGCAGGCGTGCTCGTTAAATAAAACTAATAAGTTAAAAAGCTGCAGCTCACCACCTCCTGCTGTTCTTTCTCACTTTCCTTTACACCCTTTAACTCTCCATAGCAACCAACACACCCCCACTTTACGAGCTGCCCTGATGATGACCCCCAAGTCCCCCCATCAGTACTACAGCACCTCACATAACACTCATCACACACACACACACACACACACACACACACACACACACACACACACACACACACACACACACACACAAATCATTCTTGACTCTTTAAAGTTTGAATTTTTATATCAGACTGGAAATCAGATATACCTTTTTTTAATGATCCTTCAATCATCAGAGTGGTCTTTCTACGCACAGTGAGACCCTCATTCAGAATGAAATATAAAAGTATCTTGCATGCCTCACTGAATACAAGCAGTCTGAAAGCATCAACAAGCTTATCAACAACATGAAATAATTAACGCGGTTTGTCCCACTTCACCATTTGATAGTTAATAGGTTCACACATGTAATATTTAATAGGTTCAGAGTCAGACAAACTGATATTTATTAGGTGCACACATAATGATATTTGATATGTTCACACGTGTGATATTTGATAGGTTCACATATGTGATATTTGACAGGTTCACCTATGTGATATTTGATAGGTTCAGACATACTGATATTTATTAGGTGCACACATTATGACATTCGATAGGTTCGCACATATTTTATAGATGCATATATGATATTTGATAGACTCAAACATTTGATCTGTTCAAACAACGATATTTGATAGGTTCACACGTGATATTTAATAGACTCAAAACTTATGATTCTTGATCGGTTCAAACATTGTATTTGTTAGGTTCATACATAACTACATTTGATAAGAGCATGATGATTTGCAGTTAAAACAAGGATAATATCTGCATAGACATTAAAATGGACATAAGCTTTGACACAAAACAAACCATGACATGACAAAGTACTCACCTGCAACCTGGCATCAGGGTTAGGAAAATACAATAAAACAAAGTAAGAAAAATCTGTCCAATATACCGTATATATAACTTATTTAAAAGAATAGCTGCGGCTGGAACATATCTGTTTTGTTCCAGCTGCAGCTATTCTTTAAATGTTCTGCACTTTGGGACTGTAAGCCGCTGACCGGATGGGAGGAACAGGAACTTACCATAAAGTGGGTTGTTCTTATTGTAATGGAGTTGGCAATCTACTGTACCTGCCTGGTGTACAGGACTCCATACGCCAGTGGTGTGCCGTCAGGGCCAGCAAGGCCTTTCTTTGCTGGCCTAACATAACCAGAAATCATGATCATAATTAAAGACAAAAGTCATTTTTAATTTACTTTCCCTAAATATCTAAAATTATTCATATTCTCTTCATGTCATATTATGCTCTTTCCAGTGCTGTTGTTTTTAGGTTACAGTTTGTATCCAATCAGAATTCCGCTAGCTTATGTTGCCATGCTGTACCAAATCTGCCCGGGGCCTTCAGAATCAACGAAGCAGGCGTCTGTGCACTGTAAGTGAACGGACACATACAGGTGATAGCCAATCAGATCACGAGTTGTTGTCAGTAAGGCCTTCTCGCTAGCCTTGCGCTGTGATTGGATACTCACTTGGGAGTCCCAAGTGAGTATCCAATCACAAGTTGCGAAAACAGAAAGTGGCACAGGAGCCATATGAGCCATAGAAAGCCACAAAGAAGGAGAGCAACATGTTGATTAGGTGGCAGATATATATTTGCAAGGCCATTTTCAAGAAGGAAACTACGTCTCGTGAGATGAAGAAATGGTGAAATGCCCGCCATTTCCACTCAAGTCAACCGACTATGAGGGGCTATACGGCGTCGAATGGGTGCTACAAATTGTGAGTTCAAATATTCTATTTATGGGTGGTATAGCTCGGTTGGTAGAGTGGCCGTGCCAGCAACTTGAGGGTTGCAGGTTTGATCCCCGCTTCCGCCATCCTGGTCACTGCCGTTGTGTCCTTGGGCAAGACAATTTACCCACCTGCTCCCAGTGCCACCCACACTGGTTTAAATGTAACTTATATATTGGGTTTCACTAGTGGTTAGAGTGTCCGCCCTGTGATCGGTAGGTTGTGAGTTCAAACCCCGGCCGAGTCATACCAAAGACTATAAAAATGGGAGCCATTACCTCCCTGCTTGGCACTCAGCATCAAGGGTTGGAATTGGGGGTTAAATCACCAAAAATGATTCCCGGGCGCGGCCACCGCTGCTGCCCACTGCTCCCCTCACCTCCCACGGGGTGATCAAGGGTGATGGGTCAAATGCAGAGAATAATTTCGTCACACCTAGTGTGTGTGTGACAATCATTGGTACTTTAACTTTTTAACTTTAACAAAAGCTCACACTAATGTCTGTTAGAATGCTAAAAACATTATGACAGACCATCTCAAAAAAACGTAATTGAATTAAAAACTATTTTTTACTGAATGAATTACCCATGCTGGCTGCTCTGTAAACAAACCTAGCCCACGCTGCTGTGACGTAGATTACCGTAATAACCTTTACTGGATATTACTCAAAAGCACGGATTCCAACCATTGAAATACTTTCTATAGTTCAAGACCTGCGGTAATTTGAAAACAGCATTGCACATCATAATTACAACTACAGTTTCGATGTTAAAGATCTAAAATTGGATTGGAAGTCTAACGGGCCCCATGAAGCCCACGGGCCGTACTTTACCCATGTCTAGTCTATGTAGAGTTTCCAGGGGAAGATATTTAATACAGTAGATGATCTCTTTTGACATTTTTCACTGTTGTAGTGACACCAACAGTCCTTTTAGTCCTTTTGTAACAACACTTGTATTTTCTCCCTGCTTCCATTTCCGTTCTGCTTTTCGTCCATGGCGTCTCTCAGATTTGTGTCCTTCAACCAGGACTCAGATTAAGCTTTAGGCTGCTTGGTTTTAATGGAGGTGCCAGATCTAGTGCAGTCTGGTGGGTGGAATGAAAGCAGAAGCCGTGCTGTTCAATGTTAGAACATACAGAGTCCGGAACGACACACATCTGCTCAAAAGCAGGCGTGGACCTGAGCAGCAGTGGAAGAGTCAATAACAGGGTGGCTTGGAGGGAGCAGGAGCCGAGATTTAATGTTACACAACACCATACTTGCCAACCCTCCCGGATTTTCTGGGAGACTCCTGAAATTCAGCGCCTCTCCCGAAAACCTCCTGGGACAAATTTTCTCCCGAAAATCTCCCGAAATTCAGGCGGAGCTGGAGGCCACGCCCCCTCCAGCTCCATGCGGACCTGAGTCCGCTTTCCCACGATATAAACAGTGTGCCTGCCCAATCACATTATAACTGTAGAATGATCAAGGGCGAGTTCTTGGTTTCTTATGTGGGTTTATTGTTAGGCAGTTTCATTAACGTCCTCCCAGCGCGGTAACAACACACAAATCGTAAAGCAGTTCGTCTTCCGCAAACAGCAATGTTGTGACACTCTTAAACAGGACAATACTGCCATCTATAACATCAATAACATATACGGCTTTTAGAGAGTGCAGTGCACAACTGCGCACACAACAAGGAGAGGAAGCAAAAGAACAAGGAAGATACAGCCATGGCGACGCCGACGACGAGTAAGATGAAGAAATACGCTTTGTTGCACCTTTCCTGCCTGAGTCTGGCAATTAGTTGCAAATCTTGCTTTATTGATTGCTTGCACACAGCCAATCCAACACAAAACAAACTAGTCCCCGCCCGCACTGCTACCGCTCCCTCTCTTCTCTCGCCCACATACTCACTGACGTCACTCCCCTCACATGTTCACCTATTAAAGGGCCACACACACACATACGCTACTCTCATAACAGCTTGTAAGTTCCAAGCCGCAGCTGCGATTGACCTGGATAGCCTCCGGGAAGAAGTAGTGGACTACCAAGTGCTTGGCACTGAAGATCTTCCTCAGGAAGCAAAGATTGACCGGTTTTGGGCCATGCTAGGGAGAGATGGAAGATTCCAGACTCTAATGCATTTGATGAAAGCACTTTTGTGTGTGCCACACATCAATGCATCATCAGAGAGGGTGTTCAGCATGGTTAGAAAAATAGTGACAGAGAATAGAACAAGGATGGACAATTCAACCCTTAACTCAACAATGAGTAGATGAGTGTTATGTGTGTGTATATGTGTAAATAAATGAACACTGAAATTCAAGTATTTATTTTATTTATATATACATATATATATACAATCAAATAAATATATATATATATATATATAGCTAGAATTCACTGAAAGTCAAGTATTTCTTATATATATATATATATATATATATATATATATATATATATGAAATACTTGACTTGGTGAATTCTAGCTGTAAATATACTCCTCCCCTCTTAACCACGCCCCCAACCACGCCCCCCGCCCCACCCCGACCAAGCCCACCCCACCCCCCTCCCCCCACCTCCCGAAATCAGAGGTCTCAAGGTTGGCAAGTATGCACAACACGAACAGTCAAGTTTCAAATTGACAAATCAAAAGGTCTAATAATGTGTGTCCATGTTCTTGTGGGTGTACAGAAACAAAACACAATGTCTGAAACTAAATAGTACAGTATTGCAGTACAGACAGTTAGTATTTTTGGGACACACTTTAATTGTCAGCCAATGATCTGAGTTCTATTTGGTAACGTAATGAGCAAGATGTTGAATTTAAAAGTTTTGTAAAAGTTTGTAAAGTATCATAAAAAGTATGATAAAGCTGCATGTGGCCTCGAAAATGAAACTTTGAGCATATGGTCATCCCTCTCTTCTTTGTTTCCTTGTAGGTGTTTTACCATTATCAGTTCCCAACGTCACTTCGTCGGCTTTCCTTCCTGACTGTGTGAACGCTCATCTGGAATGTTCTACTGACCCCCAATGTAAAGACTTGTACCGGGACTGGGAGCTGTGCACCGCTGTTACTTCTGTGGGACCGACGGGGGAGCAGGCAATGACTGAGTGCCTACACAAACAAGATGCTCTGCTGGAGAAACAGCCATCTTTGTTGGCGTGCAAGTGCCACCGTGGCTTTCGTAAGGAGGAGCAGTGCTTGCAAATATACTGGAGAGTCCGTCTGCTGTCAGGTCAGTCAGGAGCTGCGCGAGATGTCAATCTAGATGTCAATATATCTTTGTATTGCAGACAGACAATACACCAACCCCTGAACCCTAAACAAAAAAACAACCCCTAAATCCTAATCCGAACATGAATGTTAACCCTTAAATGAATTCGAGTGAGTGTCCCTTCAAGCAGACTCCAGATAATTCCGTACAGAAATATACAGAAATGGACTTACATTGAATGCATCAGTAAGTGAACAAAGCCAAGTTACACAAGACTTCCCCTGTGGGCTATTAGCCATCACAGCATTAGTGTACTTACACACGCTTTAGCCTTTAATGCTTTTACAGCAGTAAATATACAACATAGAATAAGATATTATACCCATGATGGACTTTGTGCTTTGCTCTGCTGTTTAATGTTCTTCTTGTTGAGTTAAAGGCGCCATAGTATGATTTTTTCCCCTACATTTTAAACACTTCCTTGTAGTCTACATAACATGTAATTGTAGTTCTTTGGTCAACATTTTGCACATATATTTTACAGAACATCTCCAAGCCGCTTTCCAATTCTCTTTAGGATGTCTTCTCCCCGCCATCTTTCATTGTCTTTTGACAGATATCAATTCAAAATATACACTGCTTTGTATTAGAAATAGCAACAGCTGAACACAGAAACCTCGAAATGTATATATATATATATATATATATATATATATATATATATATATATATATATATATATATATATATATATATGTATATATATATATAGCCGTAAGACTCTTGAACGCATCATAATAATCGCCTCAATTCCCCCCAAAAATGGATTAACTCGCTGGAATATTTAAAGACAATATAACATACATCCATAAACGTGGGCACATATGCAAAACTGCAATATATTTTATCTGTACAGTAATCTATTTATTTATATCTGCACCTTATTGATTTTTTATCCTGCACTACCATGAGCTAATGCAACGAAATTTCGTTCTTATCTGTACTGTAAAGTTCAAATTTGAATGACAATAAAAAGTCTAAGTCTATCCATCCATCCATCCATTTTCTACCGCTTGTTCCCTTCGGGGTCACGGGGGGCGCTGGAGCCTATCTCAGCTACAATCGGGCGGAAGGCGGGGTACACCCTGGACAAGTCATATATATATATATATATATATATATATATATATATATATATACTGTATAGTCAAGGTTTCTGTGGTTTATCCGTTATACAGTGCTCAATACCGGGGTAGAGTGGAATATACGTTAGGTCAGGAAAAAACACAGAGGCTATATCATCCCTACAAGCCAGGGGATTTGCAGGTTTGTAGGGGTGATATAGTTTCTGTATTTTTTCCTGACCTAACATATATATATATATATATATATATATATATATGTATATATATATATATATATATATATATATAAAAGAAACAGAAGATAGGGTGATGTGATGGGAGAACAAAAATTATACTGTAAATTGAATTTTAAAGTATTACTAAAAATAAGATTTATCATCATTTATAACATTAATCCCACAGATAGTCTGTAGACTTTGACAAATTAAAAAAATGTCAAAAAAGTACTTTGACATGCACTAAAAACAGAACTACTGCAAGGAACTTCCATCCATCAACTTTTTACCGCTTGTCCCTCTCGGGGTCGCGGGGGGTGCTGGAGCCTATCCCAGCTTCACACACAACTGAAATGACCAAAACCGCCCCCGTAGTGTTCAGGAGGGACACGGCATGTACCGTACTTCACATAGAAAACAAACAGACAGCCATGGGAGAATTCGGCTTTTTCTGTGACGTTGTTTATACACATACCTTAGAAATATTTACTGTACATATCTCTCCCTTTAAACACATTGTTGAAAAAATTGCTTAACGGTCAACAAAGCATCAACACAATTCAAACAAAAATGCATCACCAATACAATACATTTACCAACAATAAATAATAGTGGTATTACAAGAAAATTAAATAGAAACCAAGGAACATGGTGTGTGTGTGTGTGTGTGTGTGTGTGTGTGTGTGTGTGTGTGTGTGTGTGTGTGTGTGTGTGTGTGTGTGTGTGTGTGTGTGTGTGTGTCAACATTGTGATATTGTACTGATATACATGTAAATAGATAGATATTGTACTAGTGAGGCAATGTAGTGCAGTATAATATACTGCAGTATCTTGTAGTAAAGTGTAGTGCAGTGTAGTGTAGTGTAATGTAACATCCGTCCATCCATCCATTTTCTACCGCTTGTCACTTTCGGGGTCGCGGGGGATGCTGGAGCCTATCTCAACTGCATTCGGGCGGAAGGCGGGGTACACCCAGGACAAGTCGCCATCTCATCACAGGGCCAACACAGATAGACAGACAACATTCACACTCACATTCACACACTAGGGCCAATTTAGTGTTGCCAATCAACCTATCCCCAGGTGCATGTCTTTGGAGGTGGGAGGAAGCCGGAGTACCCGGAGGGAACCCACGCAGTCACAGGGAGAACATGCAAACTCCACACAGAAAGATCCCAAGCCCGGGATTGAACTCAGGGCTACTCAGGACCTTTGTATTGTGAGGCACATGCACTAACCCCTGTTCCACCGTGCTGCCCGTAATGTAACATAATGTAGTAAAACTGTAGTGTGTTATTAAGTAGTGTAGTATAGTGTATTATTAAGTAGTGTAGTATAGTGTAGTATTGTATAAAGTAGTGCAGTGCAGTGTTATGTATTGTTGTATAAGGTAGTGTAATTATAGTGTAGTGTTGTGTATTGTAGTATAGACTAGTGTAGTATGTATAGTGTAGTGTAGCACAGTGTAGTTTAGTACACAGTAGTGTAGTGTAGTGCAATGTAGTATAAAGTAGTGCAGTATGGTGTAGTGTAGCATAAAGTAGTGTAGTGTAATGCAGTGCAGTATTGTGTACTGTAGTATAATGTATTGCAGTAAGCACCAAATGATGTGGTGGATCAGTGGTTGCTCTACGATAAAATTTACATTTAAAACCCTGACATATTTCTGCAGGTGAGGATGACCTGGAAACGTCTCCATACGACAACACACAAATTGATCTTGGTATGGCGTCCATTGTTGCAGGTAAAACACACCTAAACAGACGTCAATCAAGTAATAAAACTTCGGAAAAGTTATTGTCCAACATTAACATAAAGATATGTCGTCATTGATGGCACTTGCACTCGAAACAGTAAGTAAAAAACGCTTTTGTACATTTAATTGTTGATAAAAACAATACGTGAAAATCTACTAAAGTTACCAGTAAAAAAAGAATACAGTACCTTTGTATATACAATATTTCTACATACACACACATATATATATATATACATATATATATATATATATATATATATATATATATATATATATATATATATATATATATAAATACATATATATATATATACAGAATATATATATATATATATATATATATATATATATATATATATATATATATATACAGAGACGTGCACATGATTATAGAGGGGCAGGGGCTCAAAGTCAGAAAAGGGCAGGACATTTTTTTTTGGTCCTTTACACAATATGGAAATGAATGTAAAATTAAATTTGCTAATAGGAGTCTAACTACTTAGCTGTGTGTCCTTTGTAGGTAAAAGTGATTGCCATTTCTTTTGTGTCAACAAATTATTGTCATAATGAGTTAATTGACATTATCATAGGCTTGGAAGACATGAAAAGCAACAAAACACTGGTTTATTATTAGGCTATTTATTGTTAAAGATAAGCACTTTAATATTGAACATTGAACAGTGCAACATGAACTTTGAAAAAAAATACAAAAATAAATACCCAAATGGAAAAAACTTCAATGTGAAAATCTGTCCTTCTTCCCTTAACTTGATGAAAACACCATCAAGTTGTAACTTATGGTCTTTCTCACTTAATGCTCAGACTAAACAACTGAAACGCAATACAGGGCCAAAAATATGGACCAGGGGCCAGTAGAGGGCTGTAGGATGGAGGCCACCCATACCCAAATATGCTCCTCAATGTAAATTCAGGGCTTCCATGAAATGCTGTGAAATCAGTGCACAATCAGTAGCCAAACCTTCTGGGGGCCTAAAAGCAGCAACCTTCTGGGGGCCATGTCCCTGTAGATGTTGATCACATCATTGTGGTTTATGACTACGTCTTTTTCAATGGAGAGGAGAAGGAGATCAGACAGCCTCTCTTCTGTGCATAGGCCTCTGAGTGACTTTTTGACCAGCTTCAGTTTAGAAAAAGACCTCTCTACTGTGGCAGTGGACACTGGAATCGTGGCATATGTTTTCATCATTTCTTCCAGTGCTGGAATGATGTCATGTTCACTGTTGTCTCTTAGTGTTCTTAAGATCCCCTTCAGTGTGAGAGTGTCATGGAATGATGCATAGAAAACTCTGAGCTCTGTCTTCAACTACTCTTCTTCTCCTCCATAGAATTCGGTGCAATATTTGTTAAGACCTCTTCTCCTACATCACTTGTAGCTCCTTCAACTTCCCCCTCATCTATGGCTTCCTCTGCAGTAGTATCATCAGCCTCCCTTCCTGTGGATTCTTCCTCCCCAACATTTACCGGGATTTCTATGGCTTCCTCTGTGTCAGGAGTTGCATCTAAAGCCTCTTTTCTCTCAGGTGTTGCTTCTACACTCTCCTTCTCCTCTCTCAGGTGTTGCTTCTAAGGTCTCTGCCTCTCTCTCAGGTGTGACACTTTCTGAGGTCTGTGGTCTTTCTTGAATTCTGGTGCTAGTACTTGGTTTTAGCCATGCATTAAGAGGTCTGCTACCCTTAGCTGCTTCCTGGCGCTCCTTCTCCTTCCTTTTCTGTATCCTTTCTTTTTTGGCATTGTGCTGCAGGCATAATCAACATGAATCAAGTTTAAATACAGATGGTAATATTCCTAACTGACAACCTACATCTTATATCCCCAGAATGCTGAAATTATTATTATTATTAATAATAATAATTATTATTATTATTATCATTATCGTTATTCTTCTTATTATTGTCTTTATTATCATTATTATTATTATTATTATTATTATTTTGTTAACCCACACAGTAATAGCAAAGTCACAATAAACTTTATATCTAAACCTCTGCTGTGAGAGAAATGTGATCCGCCGTAAACACAGTGCATTATATTTTGAAAATTAACCCGGTGTTTTATTTTGTATTTTGTACACTACTTCCTGTCCCGCACGATCCGCTCTGCGCGGAATTGATTTGCCGTGCTCAATTGATGCGCCGTGCTCCGACGTCCGGCAAAAACAGAAGCTGACACATTGAATAATAGAATAATACAGCGTTTTTCTGAAATATTACCCATATTAGATGCTGAATAAGTGGACGGCGACTAGACCATAACTCACACGTCTCCTCAGGGGCGCAGTTGGCTCTCTCTCCTCTCACTTACTCACTCACTCGCCCTCTCTCTCTCTCTCTGGCGGAAGCGGCAGGCTCAAACAACCCGGTATTACAAGAAACGTGGAGTTTTTGTACCGCTGTTTTTTTTGTTTTTTACATCCCTGACAGGAATTTATTAATGTTGTTTAGAGAAAAAAGAAAAAAAACACACACACACACACAGGCAGAGGGCACTTTTTAAGACGAGGCAAAAAAGGGCAGGGGCTCAAGCACCCATAGGGCCCTATGTGTGCACGTGCCTGTATATATATATATATATATATATATATATATATATATATATATATATAGTTTAATTGTAGATGTATTGATGAAAAAGCATTGTGTTTTCATTGTGCTCAGCTTCAACATTCTTACAAGTGGACGTGGAAAATCAATGTCTGAAAGCAGCTCAGGATTGTGGCTTGTTTGAGAAGTGCGGCTCTTTAAGATCCGAGTATGTTCTGGCGTGCACCAAGAAGGTGACAGGAAGCCAGCGATGCAACCAGCACAAGTGTCATCGGGCGCTTCGACGATTCCTGGAGAAAGTACCAGAAGAATACAGCTTTGGTGTCCTCTTCTGTCCCTGCACCAACACCCTGTGTGGCGAGAGGAGGAGGAAAACTATTGTTCCTTCTTGTGCTTACGAGGAGATGGAAGACCTGCAACCTAACTGTCTTCACCAACAAAGCTTCTGTCGCAAGGATGCTCTTTGCAGGTCAGACATGATATATCATGAACATCATACGTTCATAAACATCATATATTCATAAACATTATATCAACATATGTTCATAAAGATATGTTAAAAAAAAGGGCATGTTCATAAACATATCTGCATAAATATGATATGTTTATAAACGTCATATGTTCATTAAGAGATGTTCATAAACATATCTCCATAAACATATGTTTATAAAGATATGTTCATAAACATATGTTCATAAACATTAAATGTTTATAAAGATATGTTATTAAACATATGTTCATAAACATACAGTATTTCCATCTGAGGTCGGGTCGCGGGCAGCCTAAGTAGGGAAGCCCAGACTTTCCTCTCCCCAGCCACTTCGTCCAGCTCTTCCCGGGAGATCCCGAGGAGTTCCTGGGTCTTCCCCGTGGCCTCCTACTGGTCGGACGTGCCCTAAACACCTCCCTAGGGAGGCGTTCGGGTGGCATCCTGACCAGATGCCCGAACCACCTCATCTGGCTTCTCTCGATGCGGCGGAGCAGCGGCTTTATTTTTGAGTTCCCCCCGGATGGCAGAGCTTCTCACCCTATCTCTAAGAGAGAGCCCCGCCACCCGGCGGAGGAAACTCATTTCGGCCGCTTGTACCCGTGATCTTGTTCTTTCGGTGAGGGTGGGTAGGTGAGGATGGGAACGTAGATCAACCGGTAAATTGTGAGCTTTGCCTTCCGGCTCAGCTCCTTCTTCACCACAACGGATCGATACAGCGTCCACATTACAGAAGACGCCGCACCGATCCGCCCGTCGATCTCACGATCCACTCTTCCCTCACTCGTGAACAAGACTCCGAGGTACTTGAACTCCTCCACTTGGGGCAGGGTCTCCTCCCCAACCCGGAGATGGCACTCCACCCTTTTCCGGGCGAGAACCATGGACTCGGACTTGGAGGTGCTGATTCTCATCCCAGTCGCTTCACACTTGGCTGCGAACCGATCCAGTGAGAGCTGAAGATCCTGGCCGGATGAAGTATTATGTATTACAAGTATTATGTTTATTGAAATACATACAGTATTTCAATAAACATAATATGTTCATAAAGATGTGTTCGTAAACATATTTTGATCATAAAGATACGTTCATAGAAATATGATGATTAACATCATATGCTCATAAAGATATGTTGATAAACATGATATTTTCACAAACAAATCTCCATAGACATATGTTCATAAAGATATGTTCATAAACATCATATGTTCATAAAGATATGTTCATAAACATAATGTGTTCATAAACATATGTTCATAAACATATTTTCATAAAAAAGATGATCATAAACATCATGGGTTCGTGAAGATATGTTGATAAACATGATATGTTCATAAACTTATCTGCATAAACATATTATGTTCATAAAGCTGATTTGTTCATAAATGTTTATAAACATGATGTGATCATAAACGTCATGTGTTCATACAAATATGTTGCTAAATATGATGGGTTCATAAACTTATCTGCATAAACATATTATGTTCATAAAGATGACTTGTTCATAAAGATATGTTGATGAACATATGTTCATAAACATATCTCCATAAACATAATATGTTCGTAAAGATATGTTCATAAACATGATATGATCATAAACATATGTTTATAAAGATATGTTAATAAACATAAAATGTTTAATAATTGTTATTGTTATATTATTAATACATTAAAATTATGAAGTTATTGTTTTATGAATACATTATTTTATTTATTGGTTTATTTAACAGGTATAGTGTACAATAATCAACATTTCTGTAAATGTACCAGAATTAGCCAAAAGACTATTATTCATCAGTTGTCGCTGGACAGATTTTAAAATTATTATGAAGTTATTGCAGTGGTAGGTCGTGCTTTACCCACCTAGACCTTCAGTGATGTCCGACTTCAAATATTACCTCTCAAAATACCATCATTTATGTCACCACATGACCATTGCTGGAGAAATACTATACAGAAACACATTTACGCACTACTGGCATTGAAACACCTCAACAGTCTACAAAACGGGTTATTTCCTGGGACATTTAAAAATCAATTAACCCGCATCAGCAATTAAAACATATCTTATGTGGTACTGTCAAAATAAAAATAGCAAAAAACATTTTAAAAGCAAACAAATAAAATATTTGAACTCACAATTTGTAGCACCCATTCGACGCCGTATAAGCCAGTGGTACCCCTCATCATCGGCTCATTCGAGTGGAAATGGCGGGCATTTCCACATTTCATCGCCAGAACAGCTGAGCTAGCTTCCGGGGTTGGCCGATGTCATCTCACAAAATGTAGTTTCTCTTTAAATATCCTTCTTGAAAATGGCCTTGCAAATATATATCTGCCACCTAATCAATGTTTTGTTCTCCTTCTCTGCTATCTCGGTCTGGCTATGGCGCAACATTTCCTGCTTCATGCTAAATTGAAACTTGTTAAAGTTAAAGTTAAAGTACCAATGATTGTCACACACACACTAGGTGTGGTGAAATTTGTCCTCTGCATTTGACCCATCCCCTTGTTCACCCCCTGGGAGGTGAGGGGAGCAGTAGGCAGCAGCGGGAATAATTTTTGGTGATTTAACCCCCAATTCCAACCCTTGATGCTGAGTGCCAAGCAGGGAGTTAATGGGTCCTAATTTTATAGTCTTTGGTATGACTCGGCCGGGATTTGAACTCACAACCTACCGATCTCAGGGCGGACACTCTAACCACTAGGGTTGTGAATGGATACTCACTTTGGAATCACAGTCTCGTTAACATCAGGCAACCTAGATAGGCTACTGTCAACAACTTGTGATCTGCTTGGCTATTGCAACTGTCTATCAACTCTATGTAATCTCAAATACATCTGCTAACGGTCCCGATGAGTATCCAATCACAGGACACGTAAATGTCACGTTCAACGTGAGGCCATCTAGAAGGCCTTACTGACAACAACTCGTGATCTGATTGGCTATCGCAACTGTCCATCAACTCTGTGTCCCCGTTCATTTACAGTGCACAGACGCCCGCATTGTTGATTCTGAAGGCCCCGGGCAGATTTGGTACAGCATGGCAACATAAGCAAGTTGAATTCTGATTGGATACAAACTAAAACTAAAAACAACAGCGCTGGAAGGAGCAAATTATGACATGAAGAGAATATGAATACTTTTAGATATTTAGGGAAAGTAAAAAAAAAAAAGACATTCATTTTTATTATGATCATGATTTGTGGTTATGTTAGGCCAGCAGAGAAGGCCTTGCTGGCCCTGACGGCACACCACTGAGTTATTGTTATATCAATCCACTATTATTATGAAGTAATTGTTATATAATCTGTTATGATTATTATGAAATTATTGAATTATGTGAGTTGATATTATTTCTGCATTGGTGTAATTTATAACAAACTATGATTAAAATTAGAGATGTCCGATATATCGGCCGATAAATGCGTTAAAATGTAAGATCGGAAATTATCGGTATCGTTTTTTTTTAATTATCGGTATCGTTTATTTTATTTTTTTATTTTATTTTTATTTTTATTAAATCAACATAAAAAACACAAGATACACTTACAATTAGTGCACCAACCCAAAACACCTCCCTCCCCCATTTACACTCATTCACACAAATGGGTTGTTTTTTTGTTATATTAATATTCTGGTTCCTACATTATATATCAATATATATCAATACGGTCTGCAAGGGATACAGTCCGTAAGCACACATGATTGTGCGTGCTGCTGGTCCACTAATAGTACTAACTTTTAACAGTTAATTTGACTAATTTTCATTAATTACTAGTTTCTATGTAACTGTTTTTATATTGTTTTACTTTCTTTTTTATTCAAGAAAATGTTTTTAATTAATTAATTTTATTTTATTTTATCAATTTTTTTTAAAAGTACCTTATCTTCACCATACCTGGTTGTCCAAATTAGGCATAATGTGTTAATTCCACGATTGTATATATCGGTTGATATCGGTATCGGTAATTAAAGAGTTGGACAATATCGGAATATCGGATATCGGCAAAAAGCCATTATCAGACATCCCTAATTCAAATTATATGTATGTCACTTTGATAACATTCAGACATGTTTTGATATATATTATAACAAGACTTAATGAGAAAGATATCATGATGTTATGAATCTATAAATAGAAAGATGATCTGAAATATTAATGCTCACAAACAAACACAACAACTTTAATTTTTTTATATATATTGTTTTATGTTTACAGGTCAAGATTAGCTGATTTCCTTCAGAACTGCCAGCCGTCAGCCTCAAGCGCTTCTTGTCTCAGAGACTCAGCAGGCATTTGCCTCCGAGCTTATGCAGGACTCATCGGTATGACAATCATTTATAATAATTCATTTTTACAAACTGCTGCACCGCCCCCTTTGGTCTTTTAGCGCCCCCTATGGAGACTCGTCTCACACTCGTGAAAGCCAAGCCGTCAAACTCGCATCATGAACACAAAAAATCACATCATAACACACAAATCACATCATGAGCACAAGCTCACATAATAAACACAAAAACTGACATTATAAACACAAAAATTCAGATCATAAAGACTTATACGCAATTCATAAACAAAAAAAATTATCAAAAAGACAAACTCAGATCATAAACACAAAAACTCAAATCATGAACACACAAAGTCATTAGGGGCGCCGGAAGTTGCCGGAAATTTCCCCTCAGAGATTAATAAAGTATTTCTGATTCTGATTCTGATAACAGTCACTTCATAAAGACAAACTCAAATCATAAACAAACTCCTATCATAAACAGATGACCTCACATCATATATATTTTCACATCTTAACCAAATAAAGTCACCATAAACACAAAAACTTACATCATAAACACAAAAACTCACATCATATACACAAGCTCACATTATAAACAAAAAACTTAACTCATAAACACACAAACTTACTTCATAAACACAAACTCATATCAAAGACAAACTCAGATCAGAAAACACAAAAACTCAAATCATAAACACACAAACTCACATATAAACAGATAAAATCACATCATGAACAGATACACTTACATCATAAACACAAACTAACATCTGAACACAAACTCAAATTATAAAGTCTTAAACTCACATCATAAGTCAGACCTGGGCAAATTAAGGCCCGGGGGCCGCATGCGGCCCATTGAGCTTTTCAATATGGCCCGCCGGACATTCCTAAATAATTGTTTTAGATGTTTAAGATGGAAAGTGTAGCTGCCATTATGATGTGCAGTGATGTTTTCTAATGACCGTAAGTCTTCAACTATACTAAGTCTTTCAATACTTGGAATCTGCATGATATACTAGTTACTATGGTCATCTAATTAGTTACTATGGTCATCTAATTAGTTACTTTGGTCACTATAAGATATCTCAGATTGTAGGTGGGGGTTTCTTTTACCCTTTGCGTTCATATTTCACTATGTTTGTTGCATTTTGGTTGTGTTTCGGTTGATTGTAAAATATGTTGTCAATATTCAGTGTTTTATCCTTCATAGTTAATATTGTAAATCCCACATTCTTTATTTTCATGTACATTCTGGGTGTCTCATTCAGTTAAAAAAAATTTCAAATTCCATTCCGTTTTTTAAGGCGGTCTGTCATAAAGTTTTTAGCTTTCAATCATTATTGTGAGGTTTTGCATTAGTGTTCCTAAAATTAGATATACCGGCCCCCAGACACACTTTTTTAAATCTAAATCTGGCCCCCCGCGTCAAATAATTGCCCAGGCCTGTCATAAGTATAGCTACGTCATAAACACCAAAAACTCACTCAAAGACACAAATTCACATTATAAACAAACTCACATCATAAACAGATACACACATATCATAAACACAAAAACTCAAATCATGAACACAAAAACTAACATCATAATCAAACTCACATAATGAAGAAAAAAAGCTTACTTAAAAGACAAAAACACACAACATAAACACAACTTAAATCATAAACAAACTGATCACATCATAAACACAAACTCACAATAGGCAAAAACTCACATCATAAAGAAAAAAACAAACAAACTCACATCATGAAGTCACATCATAAACACACATGTACATCATTTACACAAACTTATTTCATAAACACATAAACTCACATCATAAACATAAGACGTCACATCATGCCTTTTTGAAGAAATGACTCCTTCACCGTGAATCTCACTTGCAGGGACCATCATGACTCCAAACTACGTCGGCAACGACTCTGCGGATGTTTCTCTGGCATGCACCTGTCATGGCAGCGGCAACCGATGGCAGGAATGTTTGCAATTGCAACGAATGTTCACACACAACAACTGTCTGCGTGAGTGTGCAAACACCCCCCCCCACAAATCCCCACAACAAAGTGTGCTTCATACATCCCACATATTACATCTTTTTCTATCGTGGTGTTGAAACCGAAGTGAACTGAAGTGTTGACTTTATCAAAGAGAAGACAGAGTCCCCACATTAGAAAACCAGTAACCAATTTTCCATCCATGGGAAACATAAATGATAAGGAAAAGGTCAAATGTCCTGGAAAAGGTTCAAGTTGTTTTGAAAAATGATTTATTTTACTCACATTCCTTGTAATTGAAGGCAAACAGGTAAAGGTCATGCACATTTAGTTTGTTTTCAACTAGTTTTCTTGGCAACATTAAAGCACAGCACTTCTATGCTTCAAGCCGGTGCAGAGCCCCACGTGACACTACCAACCAAACATGTTTGCTATTTTGCATTTCCACTGACAGCAGATCTGTGACTTTGACAGTTGACTTTGTTGCCAAATTTCGAATTTCCCCATTTTGTTGCCAGAACAGCTGAGCTAGCTTCCGGGGTTGGCCGACGTCGTCTCACAAGATGTAGTTTCTCTTTAGATATCCTTCTTGAAAATGGCCTTGCAAATATATATCTGCCACCTAATCAGCGTTTTGTTCTCCTTCTCTGCTATCCTGGTCTGGCTACCGCCCAACACTTCCCGCTTCCTGCTAAATTGAGTCTTGTGAATTGATACTCACTTTGAAATGACAACTGTGTATCCAATCAGTCTCGTTAACATCAGGCTACTAGATAGGCTACTGTCAACAACTTGTGATCTGATTGGCTATCGCAACTGTCTCTCAACTCTATTTGTTCTCAAACTCATCCGCTAACGGTCCTGATGAGTATCCAATCACAGGACGCGTAAATGTGAAGTTAAACCTTAGGCCATCTAGAAGGCCTTACTGACAACAACTCGTGATCTGATTGGCTATCGCAACTGTCTATCACTGTATGTGCCCGTTCACTTACAGTGCACGGACGCCCGCATTGTTGATTCTGAAGGTGTCTGGCAGATTTGGTACAGCATGGCAACATAAGCTAGCTGAATTCTGATTGGATTAAAAACTCATAACCTAAAAACAGCAGCCCTGGAACGAGCATAATATGACATGAAGAGAATATGAATACTTAGATATTTAGGGAAAGTAAATTAGAAAATAATTTTATTTTTAATAATGATTATGATTTCTGGTTATGTTACGCCAGCAGAGAAGGCCCTGCTGGCCCCTGACGGCACACCACTGATAAATGTATATTAAATATATCTCCTAAATATAATGTCATTAAAATCATCTTAAGTCATTTGCCAGATCAAAGGTGGTATTGATGCAGATGCTATTTCTATTGTTTTTTTTAAATTTCTGACAGAAATGTGTTGATTTTCGAAGATTCTCTCTCTCCATAGTCAGTGATATTGCAGCTATTGCCATCCTCTCCCAGAGTCATTTGTGTGTAACTGTGACAATTTGCACATATATTTCAAACGTGCTAAATATAGACAAAAAACACTTTCAGGTTTCACGTTGCATGTGCTAAATTATTACATTTGCATCTCTGCCTCCCAGTATTGTGTGTTCTGGTAATGCATATATTGTCAGGAGTTGTAGGTGACGGACCCCAAGATGCAGAGAAGGCGGAAGGCATTGTGCGGGAAGACATGATTTAATGTCCATGAAATAAAGACAAAAAAACACAAACCAGGAACTAGAAGGACAAACTGGAAACAGGGATCCAGCAAACAGGGACTATGAACAAAAAGACAGTAAGCTACAAACAGCTACAGAATATAGCTTACCGCTACCGCATACAGCTACCAATGACAGCATACAGCAAACAACGACACGACAGGTAGGAACGACAATAATCCAGCACTGACTAGAGAGGAAGGCAGGTTCAAATAGCAGCTGGCTGATTGACACCAGGTGTGGCCAGGTGCCAATCAGCCACAGCTGAGGGGACAAAGCACTCAGGGAGATAATCAGGAAATAACCAAAATAAGAGCGCTGACAGGAAACAAAGACAGGAAAAACCAAAACCTAACTGAACTGTCAGTGACAAACCTGACATATATTCTGCATATGTAGGAAGACAAACACACTAAATTGATTATGTGAATTATTTTGATCATTTAACACAGTGGTCCCCAACCTTTTTGTAACTGCGGACCGGTCAACGCTTGAAAATTTGTCCCACATAAAAAAATACAATCGTGTGTGCTTACGGACTGTATCCCTGCAGACTGTATTGATCTATATTGATATATAATGTAGGAACCAGAAATATTAATAACAGAAAGAAGCAACCCTTTTGTGCGAATGAGTGTGAATGAGTGTAAATGGGGGAGGGAGGTTTTTTGGGTTGGTGCACTAATTGTAAGTGTATCTTGTGTTTTTTATGTTGATTTAATAAAAAAAATAAAAAAAATAAAAAAAAATAAAAACATTTTTTAATTTCTTGTGCGGCCCGGTACCAATCGATCCACGGACCGGTACCGGGCCACAGCCCGGTGGTTGGGGACCACTGATTTAACAGACAAAATCCTCAGTGCCCGATTTAGTAGTTTAGCTTTGTGTGCTATCAAGTTTTTTTTTTTTAATGCATGCACACCTTTAGTAAACCAGTGTAAATATAAGGCATTTGTGAAGTTGTAAAGTGTTCTTGAAGCACATTTATACATACTTAAAAAGTTTTAAAATAGGTAAATTAATCTCAAAAAGTAGACTAACATTAGTGTTGTATTATTTAACCTTTGTTTTTTTATTTATTTGTTACCGTATTTTTCGGAGTATAAGTCGCTCCGGAGTATAAGTCGCACCTGCCGAAAATGCATAATAAAGAAGGAAAAAAACATATATACGTCGCACTGGAGTAGAAGTCGCATTTTTTGTGGAAATTTATTTGATAAAACCCAACACCAAGACTAAACATTTGAAAGGCAATTTAAAATAAATAAAGAATAGTGAACAACAGGCTGAATAAGTGTACGTTATATGACGCATAAATAACCAACTGGGAACGTGCCTGGTATGTTAACGTAACATATTATGGTAAGAGTCATTCAAATAACTATAACATATAGAACATGCTATACGTTTACCAAACAATCTGTCACTCCTAATCGCTAAATCCCATGAAATCTTATACGTCTAGTCTCTTACGTGAATGAGCTAAATAATATTATTTGATATTTTACGGTAATGTGTTAATAATTTCACACATAAGTCGCTCCTGAGTATAAGTCGCACCCCCAGCCAAACTATGAAAAAAACTGCGACTTATAGTCCGAAAAATACGGTAGATATTTTCTTGTTTTTAGTCAGGAAAAAAATGTTGACAAAAGCTATGAGAAAAAGGATTTGTTGACACAAAACTGCAATTGTGTTGGTAAAAACCTTAAAAAGCAAGGGAAATATTTTTTATGCGTATGCATTCTGCATCTTGGGGGCTAACACTAACCTATCTTTCATGTGTCGGAGAAAAACCCGTCTGCCATCACTCAAACCCAGCACCTACAGTATCAATCAAAGTGTCAATACACACTGAATCTTCGTGTACAACAACGTGCACTTCTCATAAAACTCACTCATTTATCAAGCTGCCAACACATGTAACAATAAAGCTGCCAAAGAGATATGCAGCTTTATGCCTACTCAGCACATTGGCCAGTGACACACACACACACACACACACACACACACGCACACACACACACACACACACACACGCACACACACACACACACACACACACACACACACACACACACACACACACACACACACTAAAGTGATGATTTTTGTGCCCATGCAGGTAACGCCATCAATTGGATGGGGAACCCTGGCTCTCTGCCTATTGATATAACCCCTCCTCTTGCTCCGAGACCTTCCCCACTGGTTCAGGAAGATGTGATGCTGAAAAAAAATCATCTTGCATCTGATCAACACGTTGTGAGTACATTCATCACATTTTCCCCAAGTATACTGTATATTATACGGCATACTATACTGCAGGGATATTCTACACAATTTTTGGGAGGGCACATTTCCACAAAGCTCAGGACCAGGGGACCGGACCTCTCACTACTCGTCTTATTTTCTATATTATATGTACAGTAGGAAATTGATTTTAATCTATTTATTTTGTCACGAGTTACAGGAGTGCTCTGCAAAAAAAGCTAGTCAAAGATAATTTCTATGAGAGTGTTTGTAAGAATCTGCTGCAAATATGTGAGTCTCTCACAAGTTTTTTGAACTGAACTCGCAGACCCCCTTCTGTTTATACCTTGAACTGAATAATTAACGAGTCAGTTTTTATACTGGTGTAGAATTTCGGATTGCAGAGTCTGTAAAGGCTCAAAACAACTTAAACAATTAGGAGTGTCTTTTTACATCCCAATCAATGTGGAATTGAGCACACACAGTAGAGTTTTAACTTGACTTACAGATGTAGCAACGAACTGTAGTTACTGACAGTGGTTTTCTGAAGTGTTCCTGAGCCCATGTGGTGATATCCTTTACACACTGATCTCGGTTTTCGATGCAGTACCGCCTGAGGGATCAAAGGTCACTGGCATTCAATGTTACGTGCAGTGATTTCTCCAGATTCTCTGAACCTTTTGATGATACTACAGACTGTAGATGGTGAAATCCCTAAATTCCTTGCAATAGCTCGTTGAGAAATGTTGTTCTTAAACTGTGCGACAATTTGCTCACGCATTTGTTGACAAAGTGGTGACCCTCGCCCCATCCTTGTTTGTGAATGACTGAACATTTCATGGAAGCTGCTTTTATACCCAATAATGGCACCCACCTGTTCCCAAATAGACTGTTCACCTGTGGGATGTTCCAAATAAGTGTTTGATGAGCATTCCTCAACTTTCTCAGTCTTTTTTGCCACTTGTGCCAGCTTTTTTGAAACATGTTGCAGGCATCAAATTCCAAATGAGCTAATATTTGCAAAAAATAACAACGTTTTCCAGTTCGAACATTAACTATCTTGTCTTTGCAGTCTATTCAATTGAATATAGGTTGAAAAGGATTTGCAAATCACTGTATTCTGTTTTTATTTGCCAACTTCACTGCACTGCAAAAAGTCAGTGTTCAAAAACAAGAAAAAAAAAAAAAATTAGGGGTATTTTATTTGAACTAAGCAAAATTATCTGCCAATAGAACAAGAAAACTCGGCTTGTCAAGACTTTCCAAAACAAGTAAAATTAGCTAACCTCAATGAACCCAAAAATACCTTAAAATAAGTATATTCTCACTAATAACAAGTGCACTTTTCTTTTTTTTTTGCTCAATATGTTGAAAAATATTCTTAAATTAAGTAAATGCTAGTGCCATTATCTTGACATAATGATATTAAAGTTAAAGTTAAAGTACCAATGATTGTCACACACACACTAGGTGTGGTGAAATGTGTCCTCTGCATTTGACCCATCCCCTTGTTCACCCCCTGGGAGGTGAGGGGAGCAGTAGGCAGCAGCGGTGCCGCGCCCGGGAATCATTTTTGGTGCGCTCGGCATCATGATTTTTTTTTTCATGCTTGAAGTAAGAAATTATTACTTTAAAAAAGTAGTTTTATACTTGTGAGTGTTAATGACACAGCTTTGCATCAGTTGATATTCTAGTTTCAAGCATGTTTTACTCAATATAGGTCATAAAATCTCAGCAACAAGCTGTAATATCTTACTGATATCATTTAGAACCAAAACCCTTAAAACAAGTAAAACACTCTAACATAAAATCTGCTTAGTGAGAAGAATTATCTTATCAGACAGAAAATAAGCAAATATCCCCCTTATTTGAGATATTTAATCTTACTTAGATTTCAGTTTTTGCAGTCTGGTTTTGGGTTTTGTAAACATGGCAACAGCAGAGGATGTATGTGCATGTACGAGCCGGTCCGCCACATATCAAGAGCATAAAGAAAATTAAGAATCTTATATACTACAGTGTTGGACTACAATGGCGTACTTGCGCAAAGCACTTCAGGTAAATCTCTACCATATATAGATAACTTGCTGACTTCAACAATGGGAAAAACATCCGAAATTGGGCAAATTCCAAATGGTTCCTTTGGAGGAAGTATGAAGGAAGGCAAGATTGTTTTATGAATATCTTCGTTATGCCTCCATGGTTTGATTTCACATTTTCGGGATTCATGGGGATCACGAATACACAAAAGCAGGTACAATCCTCTACGTCATGTCTCAACTACCTCCCGCAGCTTATACTGTACCACTCAGACCACTTGTCAGTACAGGGCGGGGGGCCCACATTTGCGGTCCCCTCCAAGGTTTCTCATTGTATCCCATTGGGTTGAGTTTTTTCTTGCCCTGATGTGGGATCTGAGCTGAGGATGTCGTTGTGGCTTGTGCAGCCCTTTGAGACATTTCTGATTAAGGGCTATATAAATACACTTTGATTGATTGATTGATTGATTGATTGATTGATTGATTGAGTGTTTCACTGAAGTTGGATCCGTTTAGCACACAACTTTTGAAACTTGTAGCTCATTCTTCTTATATTCAGGCTAAATAATATAATATAATTCCACACTCCATCCAGCTGTATAATCACTCGCCATACAGCAATAGATGACATCTGCCTATTACCTGACACCTGACATGTTAGCTACTTCTCTTTGTTTATAATGTTTATAATGTCTATTTTCTATTTCCTGCTGGATCTACTCTCTATTTTATGCTGCTGCTGTCACATATACTGTATATACTGTAATATTGTACATGGTCATTGGTATATATTGTATATATGTTATAGACATAATATAATATATCTGTATATATATTATTCTGTACACATATTATGTATATATTCGTATATATGTTAGATTTGTTATCGCTATATTAGTCTATTTATACCTGCATTGTCCTTTCCATCCTTACACTTTCCATCATTGTAACTGAGCTACTGTGTTGAACAATTTCCCTTGTGGATCATTAAAGTTTGTCTAAGTCAAAGTCTAAGTCTATAAGGTTATGGATCATCATTTGTCCCAAGGTAGTCGGGTTGTCTCTCATGAAGTCTGCCATGATTGTTGTTGTTGAAGGAAATAGCAAACGTTGTGATGCGTCTGTGAAACTAGTGTGCCAGTGTATGCTAAACATGACCAAAACAAGTAAATATTATATGTTGTTATTATTATGATTGTGCCTGTTACTACATTTATGTATATACTTAAAAACCTTCTTTCTAGGCAGCAGTTAGAGACAGTAATCCATGCCTTTATCACATCTCGGCTGGATTACTGTAACTCTTTGTATTTTGGAATTAGTCAGTCCTCCCTCACACGTCTGCAGCTGGTCCAAAATGCAGCTGCCCGACTTTTAACAAACACAAGAAAAAGAGAGCACATTACTCCTGTTTTAGCCTCCCTTCACTGGCTGCCTGTGTCCTTTAGAGTCCATTTTAAAATGATCTTACTCGTTTTTAAATCCTTACGTGGTCTTGCCCCACCGTACCTCTCTGAGCTGCTCCTCCTCTATGCCTCCACCCGGTCCCTCAGGTCAGCTGATCAGCTGATCCTGGAGGTACCCAAAACAAAGCGCAAGCTCAGAGGGGACAGAGCCTTCTCTGTTGCGGGTCCCAAACTTTGGAACGATCTCTCTCTCCATGTGAGACAGGCCCCTTCTTTGGCTATTTTTAAGACCCTTCTTAAAACACATTTTTATTCACTGGCTTTTAACCCAGCATGAGACTTTGAACTGTTTTTAGCTTTTAACTTTTTGAACTGTTTTTAACTTTTAAACTGTTTTTTATCTAACAAACTGTTCTTAGGGTAATTTATATTTGCTTTTTAAATGTGTATTTTTATTTCTGTTTTAAATGTTATTTTTTAGTCTGTCCTTTGCCTCTATTTCTTTGTGGTGTACAGCCCTTTGTTTTTCAACTGTGCTTGTTTTTAAAAGGCTTTATCAATAAAGTTGGTATGGTATGGTATGGTATATACTTACAGTGTGTACATACAACTTTTATGGAAGCTTTTGGATGTTTTTAGAGTGCTTCTTAGGCAGAATATGGTCAGGTTTTCATGTCCAACTGAAAGAGACTCCTGGGTGACCTAGGACATGCTGGTGGGACACAGATGGCCTGGGAATGCTTGAGGTTAGATTAGATTAGATTAAATAGAACGTTATTGATCCCCTGGGTGTGTGCCCATAGGGAAATTCAAGTTGCTAATTAAGATTGAAGATTGCTGGGGGGTGGTGACATTGGAAAGTCTGGATTTAAATAATTTGTTCAAACCAAGCTCTTTGTGTTGTGTAGTTGTTTAGAATATTGTTCTGGTACATGTAATGGCGGCTAGAAAGGTGTTGCAGTAAAGTCCCACATCTTTGATAAAGTTAACATTATTTCTAAATAATTCACCTTTGAAGTTTTTCCAGTTTTACTTCAAAGATAACACATTTATTTATACATTTTGACTACTTCAGTAAGTTTAAATATAATTACAATCATTAGCATGAATTTCATATGAATTAACCTTATTGATTAATTTGAGTCACTCTTCTGGGATAAAACATCAAAGAAAACATGTTTGAATGATTTTACAGCTTTAAAAGTACACAAAGACCCTAAACCAGTGGTTCTTAACCTGGGTTCGATCGAACCCGAGGGGTTCGGTGAGTTGGCCTCAGGGGTTCGGCGGAGCCTCCGCCGCGGAGGTCAAGACACACCCGACTCATCGTGTAAATAAAAACTTCTCCCTATCGACGTATTATGGATACCCCCAAACAATATTCCCTCTAATTTTACATATGCGTGAGCAAACGTAAAAACTCCTTGAGCATTCAGTGGAGCACATGCGAGCGACGTCAGACGTGCACATGCACTGTGGCCACACCAGCAGCACACCTGTCCCAAACCTGACTAAATAACAAGTTAAATGTTTTATTATTATAATCAAATGACAGCAGTCATTTCCATTAGATTATTTTCTAATATAAGTGTTTTGGCCCACTTACAATAACAATAACAAAAAATATTGTTTTTCATGAGCTGTGCACTAGTATTGTATGTCTGGGTGGGGTTCCTGCTTCGGAAATAATTTGTACCCCTTTCGGATATCGCATTTAGTTCCCACTAAAACATTCACATGTTGCACAATGAGATGTAAACATGGGATCATGTGTACATTCCTGTAACTTTATGTTTGTAAAATATATATGTATTAGTATTTCTTTAATATAATAACAATTTCATGATTAATATTTATAAATTAAGATAAAAAAAAAAAAAAAAACATTTTATTTTTCACCAAAGAAGGGTTTGGTGAATGCGCATATAAAACTGGTGGGGTTCGGTACCTCCAACAAGGTTAAGAACCACTGCACTAAACTAATAATGAACATGTTGATATAAAGCACATGTCAGGTGGCTGCATTATTTTGTGCTAACTAACACATTTATCACTATGAAAAATAGAACTGTTTGGTTGAGTGTACATACAACATTTCTAATTATGTTATTATTACTACATTCATTGTTTCATGGTGTCGTCTTTATGGGTTATACTTGTATATTAAGGGTGTGGGAAAAAATGGATTCGAATTCAAATCGCTATTCTCACGTTGTACAATTCAGTATCGATTCTCATTCTCATTTTTCAAAAATCGATTTTATATTTTATTTTTTTTAATTTTTTTTTTAATTTTTTTTTAATCAATCCAACAAAACATTACACAGCATTACCATAACAATGCAATCCAATTCCAAAACCAAACCCGACCCAGCAACACTCAGAACAGCAATAAACAGAGCAATTGAGAGGAGACACAAACACGACACAGAACAATCCAAAAGTAATGAAACACAAATGAATATTATTAACAACAGTATCAATATTAGTTACAATTTCAACATAGCAGTGATTAAAAATCCCTCATTGACATTATCATTAGACATTTATAAAAAAATTTAAAAAATAAAAATAAAAATGAACAATAGTGTCACAGTGGCTTACACTTGCATTGCATCTCATAAGCTTGACAACACACTGTGTTCAATATTTTCACAAAGATAAAATAAGTCATATTTTTGGTTCATTTAATAGTTAAAACAAATGTACATTATTGCAATCAGATGATAAAACATTGTCCTTTACAATTATAAAAGCTTTTTACAAAAATCTACTACTCTTGTTACGGCTCAGGCTCCTGCCAACGCCACTCATCCGTCTGTGCGCACCTCGGGACACGCCCACGGGTGCGCACATCCAGGGACGCGCCGCGCGCGTCTCCGCCCTGCTGCAGCCACCAGCTGCAATCACTCGCTGGCAATCTGCACACCTGCGACTGATCAGAGCGAGATCAATAAAGGACCAGTGGACCCAAGGATCGTCGCGGGAACTTAGTTTTTCTCATGGTGTACCTACCCTCCGTCGCCTGCGTCTCAATTTCCCCTGGATCTCCCTCTGGACTCCGACTGCTTCCTTCGTTCCTCGACCTCTTGCTCGCCCCTGGATTCTGACGCCTCGCTCTCGCCCCGGATCAGCTGTCTGCCCCCTGGACTTCCGCGTATCTCGTTCAACACGTTGGTAACACTCACTTCAGTTAAATTCTACACATAGTCTTACACCATTCCCTTTTGTATTCTAGTTCACACTCCATTTCCTTAGTTTAGTAATATTGTTTATTATTATTTATATATATATATATGTTGACTATATATATATAATAAATAATTGTATATACCGCCCCCTGGTGTCTGTTTGCCGTCACCCCCTCTCAGTAAACACAACAGTAAGTTCCCGCCAAAATTATTAAAGGACCTGACGGCACAGTTCCTTAGCCCCGCCCCCAGTGACTTTAGTTCCGCCCCCTGTGATTTTTTTTTTTTTTTTCTTTTTTCTGCCTCTTGTCCCATTCACCATGTCTTTTTCTTTTTTTCGCTCCACACCGGAGGAGTTTTCTTGTCCTGCCAAACTGTCATGGAAAGGCATGTTTAGCAGTGATGTGAGCAAGGAGGAATTTACCCGTCGCCTGGACACCCTCCTCCCACCCATAGTGACTGTTCCTCAGCCAGAGAGAAGCGTCTGGCATCCGCTTTCGGAGAGGGGGGGTAGTACTGGTGGCTGTGCTGATGGGGTGGCGCAGCTGCACCAAGACAGGCTACCCTCTGCCAGACTAATTCCACCTGTCTTCCGCTTTTCCCAGCCGCAACCACCAGCCCCCTGGCTAGCGTCTGAGCTAGCACCTGTCCCCTGGCTAGCGTCTGAGCTAGCACCTGTCCCCTGGCTAGCGTCTGAGCTAGCACCTGTCCCCGAGCTAGCGTCTGAGCTAGCACCTGTCCCCGAGCTAGCACTTGTCCCCGAGCTAGCGTCCGAGCTAGCACTTGTCCCCGAGCTAGCGTCAGAGCTAACACCAGTTCCTCGGCTAGCGTCAGAGCTAGCACCTGTCCCTCGGCTAGCGTCAGAGCTAGCACCTGTCCCCGAGCTAGCGTCCGAGCTAGCACCTGTCCCTCGGCTAGCGTCCGAGCTAGCACCTGTCCCTCGGCTAGCGTCCGAGCTAGCACCTGTCCCTCGGCTAGCGTCCGAGCTAGCACCTGTCCCTCGGCTAGCGTCCAAGCTAGCACCTGTCCCTCGGCTAGCGTCCGAGCTAGCACCTGTCCCTCGGCTAGCGTCCGAGCTAGCACCTGTCCCTCGGCTAGCGTCCGAGCTAGCACCAGCCCCTCGGCTAGCGTCCGAGCTAGCACCAGCCCCTCGGCTAGCGTCCGAGCTAGCACCAGCCCCTCGGCTAGCCTCCGAACTAACACCAGCCCCTCGGCTAGCCTCCGAGCTAGCACCAGCCCCTCGGCTAGCGTCCGAGCTAGCACCAGCCCCTCGGCTAGCCTCCGAGCTAGCACCAACCCCTCGGCTAGTCTCCGAGCTAGCACCAGTCTCCAGGCTGGCCCCCACGTCTCCACCAGCTCCCAGGCTGGCCCCCACGTCTCCACCAGCTCCCAGGCTGGCCCCCACGTCTCCACCAGCTCCCAGGCTGGCCCCCACGTCTCCACCAGCTTCCAGGCTGGCCCCCACGTCTCCACCAGCTCCCAGGCTGGCCTCGACTCCAGCACCTCGGCCTGCTCCGCCGACTCCAGCACCTCGGCCTGCTCCGCCGACTCCAGCACCTCGGCCTGCTCCGCCGACTCCAGCACCTCGGCCTGCTCCGCCGACTCCAGCACCTCGGCCTGCTCCGCCGACTCCAGCACCTCCGGCCTGCTCCGCCGACTCCAGCACCTCGGCCTGCTCCGCCGACTTCAGCACCTCGGCCAGCTCCTCAGCTGCCCTCCTCGTCTCCGGCTTTGACGTCTGCCGCTTCCACGGCGCCGATGACGTCTGCCGCTTCCACGCCGCCGATGACGTCTGCCGCTTCCACGCCGCCGATGACGTCTGCCGCTTCCACGCCGCCGATGACGTCTGCCGCTTCCACGCCTGCCTCGCCGATGACGTCTTCCTCCACGCCTGCCTCGCCGATGACGTCTTCCTCCACACCGCCGCCGATGTCATATCCTCGTTTCCGGCGAGACACACCATGGCGCCAATCACGTCCGCCTTCCCGACGGCCAAGATGGTGGCCGTCCCTTGGTCGCCCGCCTCGCCGGCTTCAGCGGCGTTCTTCTCGCCGCCGCCATCAGACTCGTCCTCGGTGGATTCGGGGACACTGGGGCCGGCGACCCACCACCAGTTCTCCCCTCCACCCTCCCTTGTTTCGTGAGTATGTTGGACATCTGGAATCTGTCCATAGGGGGGGGATACTGTTACGGCTCAGGCTCCTGCCAACGCCACTCATCCGTCTGTGCGCACCTCGGGACACGCCCACGGGTGCGCACATCCAGGGACGCGCCGCGCGCGTCTCCGCCCTGCTGCAGCCACCAGCTGCAATCACTCGCTGGCAATCTGCACACCTGCGACTGATCAGAGCGAGATCAATAAAGGACCAGTGGACCCAAGGATCGTCGCGGGAACTTAGTTTTTCTCATGGTGTACCTACCCTCCGTCGCCTGCGTCTCAATTTCCCCTGGATCTCCCTCTGGACTCCGACTGCTTCCTTCGTTCCTCGACCTCTTGCTCGCCCCTGGATTCTGACGCCTCGCTCTCGCCCCGGATCAGCTGTCTGCCCCCTGGACTTCCGCGTATCTCGTTCAACACGTTGGTAACACTCACTTCAGTTAAATTCTACACATAGTCTTACACCATTCCCTTTTGTATTCTAGTTCACACTCCATTTCCTTAGTTTAGTAATATTGTTTATTATTATTTATATATATATATATGTTGACTATATATATATAATAAATAATTGTATATACCGCCCCCTGGTGTCTGTTTGCCGTCACCCCCTCTCAGTAAACACAACAACTCTGCTTGCATGTCAGCAGACTGGGGTAGATCCTGCTGAAATCCTATGTATTGAATGAATAGAGAATCGTTTTTAATCGGGAAAATATCGTTTTTGAATCGAGAATCGCGTTGAATCGAAAAAAAAAAACGATTTAGAATCGAATCGTGACCCCAAAAATCGATATTGAATCAAATCGTGGGACACCCAAAGATTCGCAGCCCTATTGTATCGCGCATTTCTATCTTCAAGGTACTCAAAGCGCGTTGACACATTCACACACTGATGGCGGGAGCTGCCATGCAAGGCCCTAACCACAACCCATCAGGAGCAAGAGTGAAAGTTTTGGTCAAGGACGAGGACGGCGGAAGCTGGGGATTGAACCAGGAACCCTCAAGTTGCTGGCACGGACGCTCTACCAACCGAGGCACGCCGTCCCATTAGCAAGTTTCATGTTCCACACCTTGTTGGTGAAGTATGTGGAAATGTGAATATGCGGAAGAATATATATTCATATATATATTTCAATAATTTTATATATAGTAGATACAATAATAAATATATTGAATAATTGAATATTATGTCATACATTATGTATAATAATACATATACTTAAATAATATTTGATATAAAATAAATACAATTATAAATATATTTAAATTCTTCAAAATTATGTGATATATTTCATATAATAATCCATCCATCCATTTTCTACCGCTTATTCCCTTCGGGGTCGCGGGGGGCGCTGGAGCCTATCTCAGCTACAATCGGGCGGAAGGCGGGGTACACCCTGGACAAGTCGCCAGCTCATCGCAACATTGAAATTATTCAGTATTGTGTAATGATAAATAATAATGATACATAAATAAATAATAAATAATGGTGGTGTGAGGAGTTATTCCAGGATAGATTTTTCTATTTCAATTATAAGTTTGCCAGGAGGTCACAAGGAAGGTGCTTCCTTTTTACGGTCTCCAGAAAGAAAAGTTGCTGTTGGACCTCCTGTTGAGAGTTTTGGTGTTTATGTTTAGGTTCCTCTTACATGTGAACACTAAAAACTTCAAGTTGGTAACTGTTTGGTAAGATTTATGTCAGAATAATTGTATCTAAGTTATCACAAAACTTTGTGTTGCCATGAGTTCCCGGCGAGAGGACAAAAGCTGTCTTTCATCTTACCAATTCCCCTAAAATTCTCCTTGTGTTGTCCCTCAGCAGCTTTGATATTTGTCTGGGGGCCGGTATATCTATTTCTATGAACACTAATACAAAACCTCACAATAATGTTTGATTGAATGCTAAAAACGTTATGACAGACTGCCTTAAAAAACTTAATGGAATTTTAAATTTTTCTATGAATGATAAAACACTAAATATTGACCAAATATGAACGTCACACCCTCTTTCGATCGACACATTTTACAATCAGGTGAAACGCAACAAAAATGCAACAAACAGTGAAATATGAACGCGAAGGGTACAAAATAAACCCACCTACAATCTGATATATCTGATACATCACTAAGCTTTAGAACTTTGTTGTGAAAATCTCCTTCCGCGTCTGTGGAAACACTTCCCACCCACACTGCTTGGTGCCTCATCTGAGCTGCTGTGACGTAGATGACCATAGTAACTAATTAGATGACCATAGTAACTTATTAGATGACCATATTAACTAATTATATGACCATATTAACTAATTAGATTACCATAGTAACTAGTATATCATGCAAAAGCGCAGGTTCTAACCATTGAAAGACTTAGTATAGTTCAAGACTCACGGTCATTAGAAAACATGACTGCACATCATAATGGCAGCTACACTTTCCATCTTAAACATCTAAAAAACTTTAATTTTCCAAATTAGTGATTGTATTGCAAAAAAAAAAGAAAAAAAGAAAAAAAAAGGGATTACTCTCTATATGTGTATATGTATGTATGTATATATATATGTATGTATATATTTATATATATGTATGTGTGGGTATATATATATATATATATATATATATGTATCTGTTTATATTTATTTTATTTCTGATTACTATTATTATTAATGTATTATTTATTTTTCTTTTTTTTTTTTTTTGCTTTTTTTTCTTTGTTTATTTAATTGATGTATTTCTTTCTTTTTTGGGGGGGTGGGGGTATGGGTGGGATATAAACAAAAATATCTTGACATTTAGGGCAGACAATAGATATATGATTTATGTGAATATGATGTAATGGATAGGAATGTCTGAGGCTGGATGTCAATAAAAAAAAAAAAAAAAAAAAAAACATCTAAAAAAAAATATTTGGGAATGTCCGACGGGCTAGATTAAAAAGCTTAACGGACCACATGTGGCCCCCGGGCCTTAATTTGCCCACATCTGCCATAGACCATCAGTCCAGGCAGTAGCTTCTGATCCACAGATTAATCTAAAAGTCTAAACGTGGTTAGAGTGTCCGTCCTGAGATCGGTAGGTCGTGAGTTCAAACCCCGCCCGAGTCATACCAAAGACTATAAAAATGGGACCCATACCTCCCTTTCCTCCCTCCCTACCTCCAGCATCAAGGGTTGGAATTGGGGGTTGAATCACCAAAAGGATTACCGAGCGGGGCCACCGCTGATACTTACTGCTCCCCTCACCTCCCAGGGTAAAATGCAGAGGGTAATTTCACCACACCTAGTGTGTGTGTGACTATCAGTGGTACTTTAACTTAACTTTAATTTGAGCTGCTAGTTGAGTGAGTTGCTTGTGTATGCAAATAAGTCTTGTCTTACACAACAAACAACAATAGCATGAATTGTTTTAACTGAATAAAAATGTCATTTATTTGGAAACTAAATTGTTTGTTCCTGCTTGTCAGGTGGAGGAAAACGAGCAAGGGGATGAATCCACACAAAGAAAGGAGGAAGATGAATTTAGTGTCATCCCGCAGTACTCGGGGAAGTCCACCGTGGCCAACCTGAGACCTCCTGTACACGGCGGTGTTGTTTCCATCGCTGTTGTCTCCTTTGAACTCCTTCTACTTATGCTGCCTTTTTCTGCTGCGCTGAGTTGGCAATAAAGCGAAGACTGAACACACGCTGAGAGGACAAAAGAAAAGAAAAGTCGGTACGGGAACCTTTCTGGGTCAGGACCGTTTTTGTATTATTTTCGACTTTTGTCTCCCTGGCAACAACAGTCGAGGTGCCCTGAAACTATATTTTTATGAGAACGAAATCTGACAACTTCACCTCGTTGTTGTCATGTGCACTGCAAATTATTTGCCACTTCTAGAAATGTCCCTAGTTTTAAGACCTATTTACCTATTTTTAGTCACTGACTTTACATCATAATCCTAATTTTAGCATGAATAATATTTTTTTCTATTCTATCTTAAATATGTTAAAATTTATAAAATAAATAACTATTCCAATAATATATTTTGTTTTTCCCACATAAAAAAAATGTAGTTTAAAGATGCAAGTGGAATAATGCTTGTTTTCAGAATAAAATACTTATTTATATCTTAAAAGTTCTGCTAATTTCTAGATATACAAATCTTAATTTAAGGTATTTTATGAAGTAAAATTAACTAGCTGCTTTGACAGATTATTTGACGCTATTTTTAAAGCATTTTTTTGCCCTAAATTCGTGTTGTTGTTTTTTTATCTTATATTTTGTCAGTTCTTTCTTGCAGTGCGGACAAGTTAACCTCTATTTTTACACAGACGTCACCATCTGTCACTTATAACACGTTCTAGTGACTTCTGTGACCACTAGGGATGATGTTTGATAAGAAATTATCGAGTTCGAGCCCATTATCGAATCCTCTTATCGAACCGATTCCTTATCGATTCTCTTATCGAATCCAGATAGGTTGTTGTATATGGAAAAAACCACAATATTTGGTTTAACAAAAGCTTACTTTTATTTTATGATAAAAATAAAAATAAAAAAAATTAAAAAATATTGACTGTTTCCCCACTAAAAAAGGGGGGCGTTTTTTCCGGTCCATTATTTTTGCTGCTTGTGTGACATCACAGGAAATGACGTAGCTCAGTCTAATGACTGAGCTACGTCATTTCCTGTGATGTCCCACAGGGCATTTCTTGTGGGACGGGATTCGTTCCCAGGGATTCGAATAAAGAAGCAACTCTTTTTCTTTACTATAGTGGCCTCGATAACGGGAACCGGTTCTCAAAAAGGGATTCGAGTCCACGGAATCGGTTCTTTTCTTATCGAACGGTTCTTTTCTTATCGAACAACCGGGAGAAACGGTTTCGAACATCATCCCTAGTGACCACGCCCCCAAACACACGTGCTTCATTATGTAACATGTGCAGATTATTGACAATAGCGAGCATGTTGAAATGATTCTTAACGCGTGAGTGACATAAAACATGAAATAGTTGAAAACAAGTTCATCAAAGCTTCTCGTCAGACAAAACGATGTAGTTGATGAAAATAACATTCCTGACATACTTTGTTTATTACATCAGGTCATGAAACATAATTTTATTCATGCATGATTTATTGTAAAGTCACATATAACATGAAGGATTGCGATCATATTAAGTTGCACGAAATGTTCCAAACTTAAAGTACCCCCATCAGCGCGAACGAGACCTTTCCGATGGTATAACATATGCGGGGGTTTGTTGGCCGGTTTGTCTCGCATTGCTCTCAGCAGAATAAGATAGAAGTACTAAAATAAAGTTTGAAGTATGAGGAATAATAATATGGGCTGCTTAGCAGCATATGAATGGGCGCTTGCACTGCAGCAGGCCCATAATTAAATATTTAAAATATTTACTACTATTGGCTTTGGTTTAAATCATTTGGTTGTTGCCCTTAAAGCTCTCCTGTGTCTACAAAAGAATTTGCTGAGTTTGAAAACAATAACAAAAACAACTACCGTATTTTTCGGACTATAAGTCGCAGTTTTTTTCATAGTTTGGCCGGGGGTGCGACTTATACTCAGGAGCGACTTATGTGTGAACCTATTAACACATTACCATAAAATATCTAATAATATTATTTAGCTCATTCACATAAGAGACTAGGCGTATAAGATTTCATGGGATTTAGCGATTAAGAGTGACAGATTGTTTGGTAAACGTATAGCATGTTCTATATGTTATAGTTATTTGAATGACTCTTATCATAATATGTTACGTTAACATACCAGGCACGTTCTCAGTTGGTTATTTATGCCTCATATAACGTACACTTATTCAGCCTGTTGTTCACTATTCTTTATTTATTTTAAATTGCCTTTCAAATGTCTATTCTTGGTGTTGGGTTTTATCAAATACATTTTCCCAAAAAATGCGACTTATATATGTTTTTTTCCTTCTTTATTATGCATTTTGGCCGGTGCGACTTATACTCTGGAGCGACTTATACTCCGAAAAATACGGTAAATATATTTTGATAATTAAAAATACTGGTCTACAATAAATAAAAAAACACTGATCTAACCATTGTAGCATTGTCCAAATAATGATATTATACTTGGTGTCGTTACTGTCACTATATGTATCGATCCGTCCACCTCTGTTTACTTTCAAGAGTTCTAGCTTGTGGTTAGCATGTCCTCCTACGGTGTGTAGTGAAGCATATTTAGATATTCCTCGTCCTCCAGTGATGATAACTGCAAGAAACATAGTGTGTTTGCCGCCATGGAGGTGAAGATTGCGGACTTAGAAGTGGCTTTACACTGTGGAGGGACATTAGCCGCTAGCAAGAATGCTACATTGCGTTGAAGACATGCTCAGTCCCTTGTCACCATCGAATTTGGGGCAAGCAGCTAGAATGTGTCATCAACATGCATTGTCACAATATAACAATGGTATTAAAGATACAAGTTGCTTTATTTGTCATTGCACTTAAAAAGTACAACACAACTTGTTTACAGTTAACCCGTCCAAAAAAACAGAAAAACAATATGACAGGGGGTCGGCAGACAGGAGGCTGATGAGGCGCCACATGGGCGGCGCCCTATACAAAATTGGAAAAAGAATAAAGAAAAAAAAGCCACTACCTAACTGCTGTTGTAGGGGTTGCAATGTGGGACTTGGGGGAAAAAACAATCACACATTACGATATACAACTCAAGACTTGCAACGGGGAGATGGAGGCGGGATTACAACACAGGCAGCCAGAAGCAGCGAAGGCTTGGAATGGGGGGAGGGTGTGTGTGTGTGTGTGTGTGTGTGTGTGTGTGTGTGTGTGTGTGTGTGTTATAGTGTCCATAAGCCTGAGAAGTCGCTTCGTCTGACATCACCATCTTGGTGCCTCAGTCCGCAGAGTGTTGACGTTGCGATAACACAGCGGGTTGCTATGGAGACGACCGTGATCTTCATCCAAAATAGAAGTCAACAATAGGCAGGTGTCCATGAGGGACGTGGGTGAGGAACGTCAGCGCGGCGCTATCGTCTGCCAAAAATTTATATCACTTATATCGCATATTGTCTATATTGTGCGACCCTAGTTGCTACTCAGTTACACACGGTTGTTTCTGGAAATATTTGTTATAAACCTTGCAGTCTATTGGTTAACATCATGGAGGAAACTTTATTACTTGGGTCCCAGTACGGCTGATGCTGACCTTCATATGTTAATTTTTCATTTTCTTTTCTTGCAGGTTTTGCAATCTTGTATCTATATTTTCTGTGTTTATTGACTACTTACACTGTACACAAAGGAAATGACGAATCAGCAGACAAGAACACGAAGCTGAGAGACAGAAAACACCGATTTATGGGCGATAGTTGATCGCTTCAGTTTTGTCGTAATCTTCGGTGATGTTGTGTGTGTTTACAATTCCACATGTAGGTGTGGCTTATGTATAACATCGTTTTCACCCAGTGATGTGTTCCCGTGTGGACGTGAGTATTGTCGACCTGACGCGCGACATATTAGAGATAAAACCCCACAAAGGTTCCCGTGTGGACGGGCCTGGTATTCGCTTGACAAAATGTTCAATGATTCCAGTCAAGTGCAAAGAAGCTACATGATAATATGTGACTGTATCATCACATGACTGACTGTGTGTGTCTTCTTATCTCCAGCACTTTGTTCTGCATGATCTATTAAACCTAACTTTCTGTCCCACTGTCCTCTCTGCTTGACAAATACACACATTACAACGACAACAAAGTTATCCAGTTTATGTGACTTGTGTGGGATTTTTTTTCACGTCGTTCAGTCCCGTTTATTTATTTATATCGCACATTTAAAAACAACCCCAGTTGGCCAAAGTGCTTTACAGACATAAGAAACAATTAATTGGAAACAAAAAAAGGACACTTTGTGTCATATTTACATGGTAACACAGAAGGATGAATAAAATACAATAGTAAAATATACCTTGAAATAAATGCAGAATATATCACCTAAAGTACTCAAATGTAATACCGTATTTTTCGGACTATAAATCGCAGTTTTCTTCATAGTTTGGCCGGGGGTGCAACTTATACTCAGGAGCGACTTATGTGTGAAATTATTAACACGTTACCGTAAAATATCAAATAATATTATTTAGCTCATTCACGTAAGAGACTAGACGTATAAGATTTCATGGGATTTAGCGATTAGGAGTGACAGATTGTTTGGTAAACGTATAGCATGTTCTATATGTTATAGTTATTTGAATGACTCTTACCATAATATGTTACGTTAACATACCAGGCACGTTCTCAGTTGGTTATTTATGCGTCATATAACGCAGTGATTTTCAACCACTGTGTCGTGATATATTGCCTGGTGTGCCGTGGGAAATTATGCAACTTCACCTAATTGGTCCAAAAAATATTTTTTGCAAATCAATAATCATAATAATGTGACATTGTCTAGTGCCTGTGCTGTGTAGAGCTTGGCAGGGTAACCATGTAATACTCCATGTCAGTAGGTGGCAACAGGTAGTTAATTGCTTTGTAGAAGTCGGAACGCGTCGAGGATGGTTTGTCGTGATCCCAATAGGCAGAGCACAGCGGGAGACAGCGTGCAGGTAAAAAGGTATGTAATGCTTAAACCAAAAATCAACAAAAGGCAAGTCCCGCTAGGAAAAGGCACTGAAGCATATGGATGGCTATGTAAAACAAAAGTAAAACTGAACTGGCTACAATGTCAACAAAAACAGAATGCTGGACGACAGCAAAAACTTACAGCGTGTGGAGCAAAGACGGCGTCCACAAAGCACATCCCGTTCATGACATGACAATCAACAATGTCCCCTCAAAGAAGGATAGCGTACGCACAACTTAAATAGTCTTGATTGCGAAAACAAAGCAGGGGCGGGCAATAGCGCTCAAAGGAAGGCGTGAAGCTGCTACAGGAGAACACCAACAAAACAGGAAGGGTCACCAAAATAACAGCGCAAGACAGGAACTAAAGCAATACACACAGGAAACAACAACAAACTCAAAATAAGGCACGACAACCTGGTGGGGTTTAAGTTTTTAACCTTTTCTGCTGGTGGTGTGCCTCTGTATTTTTTTTATGAAAGAAATGTGCCTTGGCTCAAAAAAGGTTGAAAAACACTGATATAACGTACACTTATTCAGCCTGTTGTTCACTATTCTTTATTTATTTTAAATTGCCTTTCAAATGTATATTCTTGGTGTTGGGTTTTATCAAATATATTTCCCCCAAAAATGCGACTTCTACTCCAGTGCGACTTATATATATGTTTTTTTCCTTCTTTATTATGCATTTTCGGCAGGTGCGACTTATACTCCGGTGCGGCTTATACTCCGAAAAATACGGTACATAATTAAAAAAGGATGGAACAAGAAATAAAAACAAGCAAGATATTCTGCCTAACTGGATTTGAACGCCAGGGAGTTATGAAACAGACAAAGCCACGTGGACATAAATTCAAGGAACTTTATTGTCCAATGATATTGTCAGATATGACTGCAGTCTGAACGTTCAGGTCACGTTCAGCCGACACATACGTCATTAAATGTGAATGATGGACGAAGGATCAGAAAAACAGTCTGTGGTGAAAAGATGCTTTAGAAGTGATAAAGTATAAGAGAACTTATGTCAATGTCCCACCGTCCTGCTTTCTCAGTACATACATCACCAGTGTCCCATAAACTATCATGGCGAATATTCTCACACTGTTCAATCATCCTCAATCTCCTACGTGAAATAATAAATGTTGACTGCAGTTGCACAATGTTTACTTCTGTGAACACAGGGCTCATGTACGTCACTTCACGCCTTCATATTACAGTAGGAGGGGCATTAATATGGCCCCACTTGTCGATGGTACCTGAAGCATGAAACATGGCAAATTGGGGGTTTGCACTATCTACTTTAGCCAACAGATGGCAGTAGAGTGTTGGATACCTTTAAAATGTGTTTTGTGGCGATTCCAACTTTGACGTCAGTTGTTATATAGAGTGGCATTTTCATCATTTTCAGCAGACTGCATTGCAAAATGATTAACCCCCCTTTGCTCCTCTGACGGGAGGTCTACCCAGGAATACACAAATACACTGACAGGATGAGGAGCAAAGCTCAGAGGATTCTGGCAGACGACTCACATCCTCTGTGCTCATGAAGTCAGGGAGGCGCTATAGAGCTCCACTGGCCAAAGGCCTTTTTAAAAAGTTTTTCAGCCCAAACGCCATTCCTTTTCTTTATGTGACAAAGTGAACATATCCACATGTTTGACCTGAACTGCATTACTTTTATGTTTTACTGATACTCTTTTGTATCAGCTTATCTTAACTTTCATTCCTGTTTGAACCTAACCTCTGTTCTTATTGTCTGTTCATCATCATCTCGTTCCATCTTCTCACTGAAGGTTGGAGGTCATGGTTCGCCAGTAGCACCGGTTTCGAGCTGTTATTTTACAGTCCTGTTAGCATTCATTATTCCATGTTGTTATCAACCCATTTGCGTCTTGGTCTTCCCATTTTCCTTTTCCCTTCTACTTTCCCCTCTAGAAGTTGAGTTTGAAACAGATTATGTCTGATTGTGTGCCCAAAGAACATGTTTTTCCTTTCCATAATGTTGATTAAGAGTGTTCTATGTTGGTTTGCCATTGTTAGTACTTCTTCATTGGTTTTTCATTCTTTCCAGGATACTTTTAACATTCTATGTGTACATGTACATCACATCTCAAATGATTCCAGTCTTTTTGCAATTGATTTAGTTATTGTCCAGGTTTCAGATCCATATAATAAAGTAGATGTTACATAGCACTTAAGTATTTTGAGTCTTCACTGTAAGGCTATTTTCCTTAATGTTGAAACTGAGCACATATTACTGAATGCCCTTTTAGCTATTGGCTATTCTATTCTATTTAATGTATTTCTCACATTAACCCTCTATTGATATGGTCTGTCCTAAATACTTAAATTCTTCAACTTGTTACCGGTACATATTTTTACCATCTATTTGAATATGAATTGAGGGCATGTTCATAACTTTTATGGACAGAATTTCTAGGCGCAGTCAAGGCGTTGAGGGGATCTGGTTTGGTGGCTGCAGGATTAGGTCTCTGCTTTTTGCAGATGATGTGGTCCTGATGGCTTCATCTGGCCAGGATCTTCAGCTCTCACTGGATCGGTTCGCAGCCGAGTGTGAAGCGACTGGGATGAGAATCAGCACCTCCAAGTCCGAGTCCATGGTTCTCGCCCGGAAAAGGGTGGAGTGCCGTCTCCGGGTTGGGGAGGAGATCTTGCCCCAAGTGGAGGAGTTCAAGTACCTCGGAGTCTTGTTCACGAGTGAGGGAAGAGTGGATCGTGAGATCGACAGGCGGATCGGTGTGGCGTCTTCAGTAATGCGGACGCTGTATAGATCCGTTGTGGTGAAGAGGGAGCTGAGCCGGAAGGCAAAGCACTCAATTTACCGGTCGATCTACGTTCCCATCCTCACCTATGGTCATGAGCTTTGGGTTATGACCGAAAGGACAAGATCACGGGTACAAGCGGCCGAAATGAGTTTCCTCCGCCGGGTGGCGGGGCTCTCCCTTAGAGATAGGGTGAGAAGCTCTGCCATCCGGGAGGAGCTCAAAGTAAAGCCGCTGCTCCTCCACATCGAGAGGAGCCAGATGAGGTGGTTCGGGCATCTGGTCAGGATGCCACCCGAACGCCTCCCTAGGGAGGTGTTTAGGGCACGTCCGACCGGTAGGAGGCCGCGGGGAAGACCCAGGACACGTTGAGAAGACTATGTCTCCCGGCTGGCCTGGGAACGCCTCGGGGTCCCACAGGAAGAGCTGGACGAAGTGGCTGGGGAGAGGGAAGTCTGGGCTTCCCTGCTTAGGCTGCTTCCCCCGCGACCCGACCTCGGATAAGCGGAAGAAGTTGGATGGATGGATTGAGGGCATGTTGATGTTCTTCCTTGTAATATGTGTGGTCTTGGTCTTTTTTGTATTCATTTTCATTCCATATATTTATCCTGCATTGTTGATGGTATGCGATAGTTTCTGCAGATCGTTTTCATTTTCGGCAAGTAGTGCAGTGTCATCTGCGTATTGTTGCCGTTTTGGCCGCTTATAGAAACTCCTCTCAGATGTTCAATGCTTTTAAAGATTTGTTCAGTGTAGATATTAAACAGGGATGGGGATAGAAAGCATCCTTGTCACCAGGGCCGGCCCGTGGCATAGGCCGTATAGGCAAATGCTAAGGGCGCCGTCCATCAGGGGGCGCCACGCAAGTGCCACAAATGTTGGAGAGAAAAAAAAAAAAAGAGAGAAAAAAAGGTGGTACTATTATTTCTAAATACAAAAAATAATCCCACGTTAATTAAAATGCAAAGTAAAGCCTATTTAATAGAAATATTATTTGTTACAACATTCCCCCCCCCCCCCCCCCCCCCCCCACGGTGCGCCCCCTCCCTTCCCGTATCATGACTCTTTTTGGACGTCACCACATCAAAAAATCAACACAAGATGTCAAAACGGCCAAAACTGTCAGGTGCCCAGGGAAGAAAAATAAATAAAATCTTGCCTAGGGCGCCAGATTGGTTAGGGCCTGCTTGTCACACACCTCTCTTTAAATTTATTGCACTAGAAAAGCCACTTTCAGATCTAATCTATGCATTTTGTGTCCAGTATAAATGTATGATGAGTTTGATTATGTATTTATCTCTGGTGGTAGTCTGTAATACTTCTATAATTTTTTCATGATTGACTCGATCAAAAGCCTTCTCATAATCGATGAAACAGATGTATATGTCTTTGTCCAAATCAAGATATAATCCCATAATGATATCCTGGTATCTTCAATTATTGAATCTTCAATAATTGAAGATACTGTACCTTCTCTTGTTCCTTTTCCAAATCCGCTTTGTGTATCTGATATTTAGTTAGTTTTATTCAGTTCATCATATGCAATAGTAGCTTCAATGTGTGGTTTATCAAACTTAATGTTCTATATTCATTGCATTTGGTTGTCCTTGGTTTATTTGGAAGTCTTTCAAAGATGGATTTATTCATGTTCTCAGGTATATAACCTGTTTTGTATATTAAGTTCATTAAATTTAAAATACGATCAGTTCCTGAATTGCTTAGAGCATTCAGCCTTTCTGCTGAAACCCCGTCAATTCCTTTTGCCCTTCCATTTTTTCATTCTCCTGACTGCCCATTCAAGTTCTTCCTTTAAGAATTGAAGATAGTCCTCACCATTTTCTCTTTCTACTCTTGGTGGCAATCCTCTTTGATCATTGTGCGGTTCCTGAATGTATTCCCTCCATCTTTCTACAATGTCTCCATTTTCAAAGAGCATTCTTCCACTTTTGTCTTCAATACACTTGCTGCCAATTTTCTTTTTGAATTTACCCGTCATAGTTCTTTTCTTGTGCAATTCTTTTCTACGATGTTTTGGTATCCAGTTTCTCAATCTCTTCACATTTCTTGGCCCACCATCTTTATTTGGTTTCTTTAAAAGATTGTTTATTTCATTGTTTAGTTGATGGTATATTGCTGGCTCTGCATTCTATACTATTTGTCTCATTTTCCATTTGACTTAGAATCTCTGCTGTTATCCATTCTTTTTTGGCTCATTTTTCCATTGTAGGAAGAATGTTTGCTGCTGCTCCAGCCTTTGATTGTTTTATTCCATTCATGCACAATCTCTCCTTCTTCAGTTTGTTTGGGATTTTCAACAGTTAACGAGTTGTAGATGTTTTCTACTTCAACATTGTATCTTCATATCAGTATTGTATGTTTCATTGTTTCTAGCTTTACTGATCTTCTATAATTTTATTTGAATTTTGAATTTGAAAAAGACAATTTTCCACCTCGGTGGTCAATAAAGATTTATTCTATTTTAGTCCAATCAAATGGGGCCATGGAAATGCCTTCACGACATACATAGAAGTTGCATATTTTTTTTGGTAATGTAAAAGGACAACATAAAAAGATCTGATTTAACAAAACATCAGAATAGGCCTCATACCCTGCAGTATGAACGTCGCCTAAGTAGCAATTGTTAGTACATAACGCAATGAGTAAAATATTGTTTACTTTGTCGGCGAGTCTTATTGGCAGTGGGGGACGCTGAGGTGGAAGGCACAGGAAGTCATGTGATACTGTTTTAAGGATCTTGCTTGTTTTGCTAGTTAACTTTCAAGAATTGAGGGTAAGATATGTATACATACATACAAACCCATGTTCACCACTGTGTTACATGGCCTTTCCTTTTAACAACACTCAGTAAACGTTTGGGAACTGAGGAGACACATTTTTTAAGCTTCTCAGGTGGAATTCTTTCCCATTCTTGCTTGATGTACAGCTTAAGTTGTTCAACAGTCCGTGGGTCTCCGTTGTGGTATTTTAGGCTTCATAATGCGCCACACATTTTCAATGGGAGACAGGTCTGGACTAAAGGCAGGCCAGTCTAGTACTCACACTCTTTTACTATGAAGCCACGTTGATGTAACACGTGGCTTGGCATTGTCTTGCTGAAATAAGCAGGGGCGTCCATGGTAACGTTGCTTGGATGGCAACATATGTTGCTCCAAAACCTGTATGTACCTTTCAGCATTAATGGCGCCTTCACAGATGTGTAAGTTACCCATGTCTTGGGTACTAATACACCCCCATACCATCACAGATGCTGGCTTTTCAACTTTGCGTCTATAACAATCCGGATGGTTCTTTTCCTCTTTGGTCCGGAGGACACGACGTCCACAGTTTCCAAAAACAATTTAAAATGTGGACTCGTCAGACCACATAACACTTTTCTACTTTGTATCAGTCCATCATAGATGAGCTCAGGCCCAGCGAAGCCGACGGCGTTTCTGGGTGTTGTTGATAAACGGTTTTCGACTTGCACAGGAGAGTTTTAACTTGCACTTACAGATGTAGCGACCAACTGTAGTTACTGACAGTGGGTTTCTGAAGTGTTCCTGAGCCCATGTGGTAATATCCTTTACACACTGATGTCACTTGTTGATGCAGTGCAGCCTGAGGGATCGAAGTTCACAGGCTTAGCTGCTTATGTGCAGGGATTTCTCCAGATTGCAATGGCTGGTTGAGAAAGTTTTGTCTTAAACTGTTCAACAATTTGCTCACGCATTTGTTGACAAAGTGGTGACCCTCGCCCCATCCTTGTTTGTGAATGACTGAGCATTTCATGGAATCTACTTTTATACCCAATCATGGCACCCACCTGTTCCCAATTTGCCTGTTCACCTGTGGGATGTTCCAAATAAGTGTTTGATGAGCATTCTTCAACTTTATCAGTATTTATTGCCACCTTTCCCAACTTCTTTGTCACGTGTTGCTGGCATCAAATTCTAAAGTTATTGATTATTTGCAAAAAAAAAAAGTTTATCAGTTTGAACATCAAATATGTTGTCTTTGTAGTATATTCAACTGAATATGGGTTGAAAATGATTTGCAAATCATTGTATTCCGTTTATGTTTACATCTAACACAATTTCCCAACTCATATGGAAACGGGGTTTGTACATGCATACATATGTACTACCATCGTCAATTGAGCATTATTATTATCTTCATACTATTATAGGTTGAGTAGTACTAACATCCACATTAGCATGCTGACTATGTGTGTTATCATTATTATCAACAATATATATATATATATATATATATATATATATATATATATTTTTTTTTTCATAACTTAATGTGATAGAAATAGTAATATGTGATACATATTTCTTAATATTATTACTGTGAATATTATTATTACTATAATTATAGTGTCAGCACTGTATTTGTCACAGTGGCACATGGTTGAGCTTGTGGCATGGAGGCGACGTGCAGGATAAAAAGCTGTAATGAGGCATAAAACATGTTGCACAGCGTGGATGACAGGAGTGGACCATATGAGTGGAAAATGTAAACAACATGCTCAATTTAGCATCTAGAAAAACACTTGAAGAGGAGGAGAACTTGGTCCCTTACGTGTATTCATTTAATCTCCAATAAAGTTCACCATGTCGTCAGTTTTCAGATTATTTCACAGTGTGATTATTTAAAGCAAATACATGCAATTCCCTCTTGTCCGCAAGAAGGGAAAGGGAGATATCCTGCCACCTTTGTGCTCTCCTTCTCCACAAAGTCTGATAAACTGTTTCAAAGGGGGGGTTTGGCTGTCTTTGTCCCATCTGAGTGCGGTTTCCATTGTAACTGCTCTTCCGCTGGCTTATCTTGATAATTATTGCTGCTCACAAACAGTGTTCAAAATAACAGCGTTACATAATAACTGCGTTAGTAACGCTGTTCCTTTTACTAGTAACGAGTAATCTAATTAATTACTTTTTGGTTCGTTACAACAGCGTTAGTGATGGCTTGACGTAACGTGGCACGTTACTTTTGATGTGGTTTTATGTCGACAACAACAGCAAGTTCACTGCAGGAAATATGTTTTTTTTTACGAGTGAAAGCAACCAGCAGCACCGCACTAAAATTAACTTGATAACAAATAGGAAGAGTCACCATTGCACTGTGACACAGCAGACAACAGAATACGCACACATACACAATGGGAATATTGAGCAACAAATCAATGATTGAAGTGACAAACTGACCATCCAAACAATACACCGTTTGTTGACAAGAAGATATGACAGCCATCGAAGCACATTCAATCTCTTTATTAAGCAGAGGCAACACAATCCGGTGAAAAGATTCAAAAGAGCTGGCATGAGAGCTGCTAACTGCTAAAGCTAAAAAACACAGCTTCGTAGAAACCCTCGATGACGTCACACGTCACTAGGCAACATCTCCCGCCTTTTAAAAAGCACTGACTCCGCACACTGGGCTCTTATAGATATTTACAGTTGTTTTTTAAGTAACGTATAAAAATGACGTTCCCTAGTAATTGATTACATTTAATAAAGAGTAATTCCGTTAGTAAATCAATTACTTTGTTGGTAAAGTAACAAGTAACTATAATCAATTACTTTTTAAAAGTTTTTCAGAACACTGCTCGCAAATACCTAACACCTTTTTGTCAGGGCTGTAATGTGTGTGTTACTTTAAAACTAACCATTTAGAGAAATACCTAATGATATGATGTAAAAACTAGATGATAGTCAGCATGCAGATATGATGGGAGTATCAATACATCATTTCATTAGGGGCATGTGTATACTCGCAATATGTGTAGTTATATTCAAATCCTTTACACTCCTAACAGTAAGAGTCCTGAATCCAGAAGGAGATCTGTATCAGCCCCAAAATGTAATCACTTGATCTTTATCCCATTTCTGACATTTTCTGAAAGTTTCATCAAAATCTATCAATAACTTTGAGCTATCTAAAGCGGACTGAAAGAAAGCCTCTTGTCAGTCATCCACTATCTTTGTGTCTGTGGGTGGAGGCGGGGTCGCTCGCATACACACACAGAAGTTGAGCCTTGTAGTGTAAATGTGGGTAAAATGATCTGAATCACTCCCAACATGTAATCACTTGTCCTCTATCCAATTTCTGACATTCACTGAAAGTTTAACAAAAATCAACCTTTAACTTTTTACATAACCAACTATAACTAACTAACTCAAAAGTATAATGCAGACAGTGATAGTTTTATATCTATCACTAATTAGTCATTTTCAATACTGGCACCATATTTGTACCTACTGTGTCTGCTGTAATATTTCTGTCTCGCTCTGTTTTGTCACCACAATTCCATCTTCTTATTCCCTACCAGGTAGGAGGTTCAACAAACTCTTGAGTTTAAACCTGAAGTCTGAGTTGATTTATCCAAAGATGGGAAACTGAATGCTGGGTTCCGGAACAACTGACCTGAGTTTGTTCAATCAAACCTGAGTATGTTGACTCCGAGTTAAGATCATATTAGTACACAGATAAAACATTGGAGAATTGATACTGAATAAAATATCATTTTAAAAGTAGGTGCAATCCTACCTATCTGAAATAAATAACACTTGACATGTAAAGTCAATGCAAATCATAACTACTACTAACTACTATAACATTTTGTTATAATGGCTGTTAAGGCTACAGCACTGTATTGGATCAGGCTTGCACTTGTTTTTTTGCATATTTGAAATAAAATATATCAAATCAAATCAAAAAGAACTACAGTTGTGTTAAAACAACGATGGTTATATGAAGACTCGTTATTTCTAAAATGACAAATATTAAAGTTCAGTGATCTAGTACATTTACAAACGGATCAAATGATGCATGAAGCAAACAATAACCTGCAAACTAATAAAGTACAATAATTATACACAGACCACTAAAACCTTTAAAGACTTAGTTGGCCACATGTGTGGACAGCACCTTTTAGCTCTTATTTTCAAAATTGTGTACACTAGTGAATTGGGGTCTTATGGCCCTTATGTGGACACTTATACTGCCATATGGTGGTGTCAGAAGAGTATAACATACAATGGAATTTGGAAAAAAAAGTGTAAAAATAAGAATTAGCATGTCACTGACTGCCTATTCGTTGTAATCATCTTTTCTTCTCTATCTTTGTTGTTGTTGTTGTTGTTTTTTATCCAATTAGATTTTGTTGTTGTGATTTTGTACGGTGTCCTTGAGTGCCCAGAAAGGCGCCTTATAAATAAAATGTATTATTATTATTTTTACTAAACATGAAGTACATGTTCGTTACTTATGGACTAAGTACATCATATAAAAATATGATTCTTAGTTTTCATTCTAATTAGGGTCCAATAAGCAGAAATAGCAAAGAGAAATAAAAAAAACAAACATGTAAACAAACAGCTTGGGCCTTAAGAGGTTTAATTAAATCAGTGTGTGAGATAAATGTACAAAAAGATTTAATTAATATTGATGATAATAATCTTTGGTAAGATGTAGTGTAAGAATATGTGTTGCACTACATATGAGTGAAAAATGGTATGTGTTCTTTGGTTGTGGTCCTGAATGCTAAATTGACTAGAAAAATAACTCAAAGTGTCTTCTTTTCAAAGCACACACCTGGCAACATGGTTGTGTATAAATCCTGCATGACTGAATCTCGCTTACATCATCCTACTCCTTACCTATTATCCCTACAGGTGTCTTTACGGTTGCACACGTGCAGGTGATGTCCGCCATTTAGACAGTTGAACATACAGTATGCTTTCATGTATCATATATCACATGATATTACCTAACATACATCACATCATGTATCAGATATTAGCTAAACACATCATATGATATATATATTTTTTACATCATATCATGCTATTAGCTAACGTAAATGATAAATCATATGATATTAGCTAAAATACATCATATCATGTATAGTGTGCTATATATTAGCTAATATACATAATTGATATAAGTCAACATACATCATATCATGTGTCATATAACATACGTCATATCATGTATCTGTGTATCATATGCATCTATAATAATTAAATGTATATACTCTGATGATTAACTTGTGTGATGACTGTATTATGCTGATAGTATGTATTGGTACCATGAATTGATTACGTGGACCCCGACTTAAACAAGTTGAAAAACTTATTCGGGTGTTACCATTTAGTGGTCAATTGTACGGAATATGTACTGAACTGTGCAATCTACTACTAAAAGTTTCAATCAATCAATCAATATGATATTAGCTAATAAAAAAACACTGCGAAGAGATAGCGACTTGTCCAGGGTGTATTTCGCCTTCCGCCCGATTGTAGCTGAGATAGGCTCCAGCCCCCCCCCCCGCGACCCCAAAGGGAATAAGCAGTAGTAAATGGATGGATGGAAAAAATAAGAAAACATTCTCATAGAGAAACACTGACAACTTGTGGACATTTTAGAAATGACAGTCAAACAACTCCGCTATAAAAGTATAAATTAAATTGTTCTGAAATAATAATCCTCACCGTTATGTAATTATTTGACTAGTACTTGGTGATTATAAAAACGTTTTAAAAACGCTAAAACGTGTACTAAGTGACGGAAACATGGTCACGTGAGAGTCATGTGACTATCACAGGCTAGTTCCAATATAACAAAATAAGATAAGCAGAAAATGGATGGATAGTTGGATAAGCGAGCTCTTACATTAAAGTTCATTTTTAAATGATTGTAACAGTAATAATACTTTACTAGTGTATCAAACATCACAATTCAACATTCCTTCATCAATTTATATAAAACAATCTCGAAAATATTTAGTTTGTAGAAAAAATATATTCTTAAATATAATTACAATTTAGTAAAGGACGTTTTGAACATTAAAAAAAACATAAAACATAAAAAAATACCGTTTTTAAAATGTTTTACGTTATTACAGACATCGGATGTTTTTTTAAAGAATGTTTTTTTTTTAGGAGAAAAAGTTCAGAATCAGACTAAAATGTGTTAATAAAGTATTTTAAAAACATTTCATTTTGCAAAAAACATGTTTTAAATAGTTTTTTTTGTTAGGCTGCACCACAGTGAAGAAGGAAGGAAGTGAAGTTGGAAGTAAGGAGTGATCGAAAATGATTTCTTTCATGTGTGCATTCTAGATTTCAACTTTGTTTTCACTCAGGACCTTCTTCTTTTTCTTTTCGGTTTGGATTGCGGTTCTGTTTTGGACAACAAATACTACTACACTACTAATATCCACGTAAGAAACTTTGAACAAACTTGCTCTTTTTTTGACAAACTACGAAAAAAATGATTAGATTCTTTTTCTTTTCTTTTTAGCTTCTCAGCTAAACCGTTACTTTTAATATTACTACTAAACAGTACCTGGTACTACAACCTAGTAGAACTTGCTGTGTATTCAATTGTTTTATGAAGATTAAACGTTTATTTGTACAACAATGTTTGTACTAAATGTTAACATCTTACAGTAACACTACTGCGAACATAATGTACTATGGAGTATTGCTCTGTATTCTGATTCACTGCAAATATAATATTGCTATGAAGTACTTACTGTGTATTGACATCACTACAAAGTTGATGTTGCTGTGAAGTACTTGCTGTGTATTTAAAATTACTACAAAGTTGATGTTGCTGTGAATGAAATACTTGCTGTGTTTTCTGAGTTGCTGCAAAGGTGATGTTATAAAGTACTTGCTGTGTATTTCTGAGTTACTGCAAAGATGATTTTATGAAGTACTAGCGGTCTATTCTGCGTTACTGCAAAGATGATGTTATAAAGTACTTGCTGTGTATTTCTGAGTTACTGCAAAGATGATGTTATAAAGTACTTGCTGTGTATTTCTGAGTTACTGCAAAGATGATGTTATAAGGTACTTGCTGTGTATTCTGAGTTACTTCAAAATTGATGTTATAAAGTACTTGCTGTGTATTTCTGAGTTACTGCAAAGATGATGTTATAAGGTACTTACTGTGTATTCTGAGTTACTGCAAAGATGATGTTATAAGGTACTTGCTGTGTATTTCTGAGTTACTGCAAAGATGATGTTATTAAGTACTTGCTGTGTATTTATGAGTTACTGCAAAGATGATGTTATAAGGTACTTGCTGTGTATTCTGAGTTACTTCAAAGATGATGTTATAAAGTACTTGCTGTGTATTTCTGAGTTACTGCAAAGATGATGTTATAAGGTACTTGCTGTGTATTCTGAGTTACTGCAAAGATGATGTTATAAGGTACTTGCTGTGTATTCTGAGTTACTGCAAAGATGATGTTATAAGGTACTTGCTGTGTATTCTGAGTTACTGCAAAGATGATGTTATAAGGTACTTGCTGTGTATTCTGAGTTACTGCAAAGATGATGTTATAAGGTACTTGCTGTGTATTCTGAGTTACTGCAAAGATGATGTTATAAGGTACTTGCTGTGTATTTCTAATTTACTGCAAAGATGATGTTATAAAGTACTAGCTGTCCATTCTAAGTTACTGCAAAGATGATGTTATAAGGTACTTACTGTGTATTCTGAGTTACTGCAAAGATGATGTTATAAAGTACTTGCTGTGTATTTCTGAGTTACTGCAAAGATGATGTTATTAAGTACTTGCTGTGTATTTCTGAGTTACTGCAAAGATGATGTTATAAGGTACTTGCTGTGTATTCTGAGTTACTTCAAAGATGATGTTATAAAGTACTTGCTGTGTATTTCTGAGTTACTGCAAAGATGATGTTATAAGGTACTTGCTGTGTATTCTGAGTTACTGCAAAGATGATGTTATAAGGTACTTGCTGTGTATTCTGAGTTACTGCAAAGATGATGTTATAAGGTACTTGCTGTGTATTCTGAGTTACTGCAAAGATGATGTTATAAGGTACTTGCTGTGTATTTCTAATTTACTGCAAAGATGATGTTATAAAGTACTAGCTGTCCATTCTAAGTTACTGCAAAGATGATGTTATAAGGTACTTGCTGTGTATTCTGAGTTACTGCAAAGATGATGTTATAAGGTACTTGCTGTGTATTTCTGAGTTACTGCAAAGATGATGTTATAAGGTACTTGCTGTGTATTTCTGAGTTACTGCAAATATGATTTTATGAAGTACCGGTACTAGCTGTCCATTCTGAGTTACTGCAAATACGATGTTATAAGGTACTTGCTGTGTATTCTGAGTTACTGCAAAGATGATGTTATAAGGTACTTGCTGTGTATTCTAAATTACTGCAGATATAATGTTGCTATGACGTACTTGCTGTGTATTCTAATTTACTGCAAACATGATGTTATATAGTACTTGCAGTATTCGGAGTTACTGCAAAGATAATGTTATATAGTACTTGCTCTGTATTCTAGGTTACGGCAAATATTATATTGCTATAAAGTACTTGCTGTGTATTAGAGGTTGTGCAAAGATGATGTTATGAAGTACTTGCTCTGTATCCCAAGTTTTTGCAAAGATGATGTTATGAAGGGGCTTCACGGTGGCAGAGGGGTTAGTGCATCTGCCTCACAATACGAAGGTCCTGAGTAGTCTTGGGTTCAATCCCGGGCTCGGGATCTTTCTGTGTGGAGTTTGCATGTCCTCCCCGTGACTGCGTGGGTTCCCTCCGGGTACTCCGGCTTCCCCCCACTTCCAAAGACATGCACCTGGGGATAAGTTGATTGGCAACACTAAATTGGCCCTAGTGTGTGGATGTGAGTGTGAATGTTGTCTGTCTATCTGTGTTGGCCCTGCGATAAGGTGGCGACTTGTCCAGGGTGTACCCCACCTTCCGCCCGATTGTAGCTGAGATAGGCTCCAGCGCCCCCCGCGACCCCAAAGGGAATAAGCGGTAGAAAATGGATGGATGTTATGAAGTACTTGCTCTGTATCCCAAGTTTTTGCAAAAATGATGTTATATAGTACTTACTCTGTACACTAAGTTAATGCAAATATGATGTTGCTTTGAAGTATTAGTGTGCATTCTAAGTTAGTGCAAAAATGATGTTGCTATGAAGTACTTGCTGTGTATTCCAAGTTACTGCCAAGATAATGTTACAATAGAATAGAGAATTGGATACTTTGTCACCAAATTTGAGAGCATGGCTAAAATACGGGTGGCTAACAATACTTTTGTTAGGTGCAGTTGAAATGCAATACAACCAATAAATAACATGTTAAAAATAAATACATAATTACTAGTAAGAACAGTGGTGCAACAGTGAAAAACAGGTTAAGCTATTGGCACTTTAAAGTACTTACTGTGTATTGTAAGTAACTGCAAAAATAAAGTTAATATGAATGAAGTACTTGTTGTGTTTTATTTCATAGGGATTTTGAGTGTATTTGCCAATAAGTAGTATGAGAAATGAAAAGGAGAAGTCAAGTCAGATTGTCAAGCGTTATGAAATATTTTCATGAAGACACAATGGATGTACAAATACGTAGAAAGTACTATGTATGTTTTTCTATGACTACTTCAAAAGTTGCAGAAAGCAGGTGGGTCTGTATGAGGTAGTAAATATTTTGCTAATGTAGCGTTTTTCTGCAGATAACTGCAATGGCTCGGTATTTGAGGTTCTTCACCGCAGTAGGTGATGAGCAGCCTGAACGCTGGGAGGACGAAGAACAGCTAACTTCCTCTGATGATCTGGAACCTTCTAGAAACAACCTGCCTGAAACACTCACCTTCAGGGACTCCCTGAAAAGACTCTACACTTCTGACCGCTTCCAGGTACTACTGTGTACTTTTTACTACACTTCTGACCACTTCCAGATATTACTGTGTACGGTACTTGTTACAACACTTCTGACCGCTTCCAAGTATTACTGTATTTTTTTTACTATATTTCACTGACCGCTTCCAAGTATTACTGTGTATGTTTTACTTCACTTCTGGCTGCTTCCAATTATAACATACTTTTTACAACACTTACAGGTATTACTGTGTATTTTTATTTTTACTATAATTCTGACTGTTTCCAGGTACATCTTTGTACTTTTTACTAAAATTCTGACCGCTTCTAGCTATATTACTTTGTACTTTAACGTCACATCTGACCACTTCCAAGTATTACTGCGTACTTTTTACTACACTTCTGACCGCTTCCAAGTATTACTTTGTACTATGCAAGTACTTATTCTAGTAGCATTTACTGCACTACCTTTACAAAGCATTTTTGTCAACTGTTTCTTACAACAAAAAAACACAATACAATTGTTCATACAATAGTACTTCAGTTTTTGTTAGTTATTTGTTCCGAAAGGTCAGAAAAAAACTAAATTGTACAAAAACAAATCATAAATAAATCCATCTATCCATTTCTACCGCTTGTCCCTTTCGGGGTTGCGGGGGGTGCTGGAGCCAAATCAATTGTGTTCCAGACTATTACAAATATGAATACAAAATACTTTAAATAGACAATAATGATAGTTTTACATGCAGAAAAGAATGTGAAATACATATAAGTGAAAACATTTATAAATTCGCTTTTATAATTTTTCCTTTTAATGAAGACTACCTTTGTACTTTGTTTTTTAATTACTTGGCGAGGAGTTCGTTCTTGAATTCATTGTTTTTTCTGACCTGAGTTTTGTGAAAAGTTTTCACTTTCCTCACAGGGTAGTTGAGGCTGTTTGATGGTAAATCTGAGGAGTATACAGCTGTTCTCTTCCACATCGGTACTGACACACACTTTCTCAAAGCATGAATGCAGCAATACCACAATGACAGTATTTCATACTCACTTGCAGCCGCTCTGTATCACCACTAATACAGTAGCTACATGGACGTACAGTATATAGAAAAGATACACACCTATTTAGCTGACATTTGACCACATTGTGGTGGTGTTTGAATCCTTGTCAAACTTCAGAATGTACTTGTGACTACAGCTTGGCAATCATTACTGGAAACTCCGTAAGTGTCTTATTACTCAAACTTCCTTCACCTTATTAATCGGCTCCTCCCTGGGAATCCTTCACCTTTCTCACAATCATGTTTGCTCTACCAAGTGACCTCCTGACTGGTGACTAGTGATTATCTTGTATATCTTTCATTTGATCAATTATTGCACCACTAGTAATTATTACACCAATCTCTTTCTTACCACGCTTCTTGTCAGGGCTCTAGTAGGCCATTCCAGTCTTGTGCAGGTCTACAATCTTGTCTCTGACAGATCTTTGGTCTTGACCATGGTGGTGTAGAGCAGGGGTCCCCAAACTACGGCCCGGAGGAAATCCCAAGTTTAAAAAATAAATAAATAATCTGTCCTTTCTCATCCATTTTCTACCGCTTGGTACTCTCGGTGTCTCTGATCCGCTCAGGCAACTCATATTACCTGTTTCTCCATAAGTATGGATGTTCTCATTCTTCCAGGTCATTGTGACAATCATTGCAATTTTAACTTTAACTTTGTATTTTCTCTGTACTTTTTTGGCGTGGATTCGCAGTCCATTTACTTTCTTTCTTTTGTTTTTCTTGTTGCTTTGATGTAAGCTACCTCACTACATGGGTCTATAAGTAGCTAAGCTACAGGAATTGCTACTTGTTCAAAAAGTAGTGACGCTACCACCAAGCTACTTGAAAATGTAGTTAAGCTACGTAGTGTCGCTATATGTAGCTTGTTACTGCCCATCACTGCATACAGAATACTACATACAGTATAGTACATACATATAGTATAGTATATACAGTACAGTATAATATGTAAATATCAGTGATGTGCGGTGAGGTTGATGGCTGGTGAGGCACTGACTTCATCACAGTCAGATTTACAAACATATGAACCCTAAAGAGTATCTTATTCACCATTTGATTGGCAGCAGTTAACGGGTTATGTTTAAAAGCTCATACCAGCATTCTTCCCTGCTTGGCACTCAGCATCAAGGGTTGGAATTGGGGGTTAAATCACCAAAAATGATTCCCAGGCGCAGCGCCGCTGCTGCCCACTGCTCCCCTCACCTCCCAGGGGGTGATCAAGGGGATGGGTCAAATGCAGAGGACAAATTTCATTACACCTAGTGTGTGTGTGACAATCATTGGTACTTTAACTTAACTTTAACTTTACACATACAAACTGTAGCACACAAAAAAGCACATTTAATAAAAAAAACGTTATTATGGTCTTACCTTTACTTAGAAATTAAGTTAATGCGCCGCAACTAAAGCCCTCACTTAAACTTTCCACGTGCAAGATTGAATCTATTTAAAAAAGTGTAACCGAGGGTTTATAAATGTCGCTTATACTGTATGAAACTACAAAATAACAAACACGGAGGCTCCAGTTTACACGAGGACCACTTTATTTACCTTCTTTCAAAAACCTCCGCAACGTGACATCACTTCCGCTCTTAGCGCCTTCAAAATAAGAGCTCAAGGCATATACTGTATAACAGCGCATAACAGGAACTTAACATCACAAAGAGGAAAGCCCATGAAAATAGGTTACAAAAGTTATTTAATAAGAAGCCAAAAAGTGCAAAAACAATAATGTTCGTGTTGGAGGAGATGTGAATTAGGTACACCTGCAGTCTGCAGGTGTATATAATGTTGTGTCCCTGCAGTCATTCACAACTCCTCCAACACCAACATTATTGTTTTTGCACTTTTTGGCTTCTTATGAAATAATTTTTTAAAATAGATTCAATCTTGCACGTGGAAAGTTTAAGTGTGGGCTTTAGTTGATATAACAATTCTACGGCGGGGGTGCAGGAGGCGAGCCTCAGCCAGTGCGTCTTTTGCAGCCGTTTTATGATCGCTCAGCACAAGAAATACTTTACACACATACAGTTGTTGACAAAATACACTGTACATTATATACCTCAGCTAACTAAACTATCGAAATGTATAATATAGTTCATATAGCAATACAGTCTCACTGCACAGCAGGCCAGCAGTTAGCCGAGTCATTGCGCAATCCATGTTGCGGCACTGAGTGACGTGCCTCAACTGGCTGCTGTTCACCGCACCGTCTCTTCTCAGTATTTGAACGGCAAATGTGAAAATTCAGCGATTTTGAATACAAATAATCTAAAACTGGTGAAGTTAAATGGAAAATAACTTTATAGTATAATCACTGGATACATATAACAATTTAATTATTTTTTTTCTTTTTAAATTTTTTTTCTTTCCATGATGGCAGGTGAGGCCCTGCCTCACCTGCCCCTAGTGACTGCACGTCACTGGTAAATATAGTATACTATGTACACTATATTGTGGTTAACAATAGCGCAGTGATTGACTTATAGGACTGCAGTCAGTCTATGACCATGTAAAATAAAATTATACAATAATTGAAATGTTACAATGGAAAGATAATTAACAGCTTCTTCCAGCACTGATTCATGTAAAACTGGTTACCAAACTACTGTAATAAAATCTCAGGGCATTCAATCGATCGCAACTGGACTGTTTGGTTTGTCTTAAAAGACGTTTTGCTTCTCATCCAAGTACCGGTAGGCTTCATCAGTTCATGCTTATAGACTTACCTTGGTCAGATCTAGGACTAGATGTAGCTGCGGTCGATTGAATGCCCTGAGATTACAATGACCTTGATGAATGAGAACATCCATAGACATACTGTAATTAAAAACATCATCCCCGCGACCCCAAAGGGAATAAGCGGTAGAAAATGGATGGATGGATGGATGGATTATAATTTAAACAACAATAAACCATTGTTAGGCGTTAACCTATCCAACATATGTCAATAAGTGTAATACTTTATTTCCTGAATGTGTTCTCGTCTATGCTGTTTTCTGTCTCTACTTCTGTTTCCCTACTCTGTTTCTGTGGCAATCCCACAGAGCTTGGGTTCAGTTTGAGGTTTCTCCTTGCCTCAATTACCAACTGTTTGCTGATGTGAGGTTTAAAGTACAAGTAGCGTAGTTGTAGACCTGCTTATGTGTAGAGTGCCGTCATATACCTACTGCTTATAAAACAGGAATATATTTTTTTAATGAGAAAACTCCAAAGTAAATTGAATCCAATATTTCGTTTGAATGATCATAAATATTTGTGTTGTAACTCAATATATTCAGCAAATTGTTGGACTTCAACCAACAGGTGCTGGTGGTGTGTTTAGTGGTGTTGGATGCCATATTTGTCCTGGCTGAACTTCTCATAGATTTGTCAATAATCCAGCTACAACATGGACACATTGCAACAGAGGTAAGTGTATTTCATTCCACTATCCACTAGTGTGTGTGATGTCATGACTTAAGTGACTTGGCAGGTGTTTCACTACCTGAGCCTGGCACTTCTCACCTTCTTCATGGTGGAGCTGGCTGGCAAGCTGTTTGCGTATCACCTTGAGTTCTTCCAACATAAGTTTGAGGTGTTTGATGGCTTGGTGGTGGTGCTGTCTTTTATTCTGGACATCGTCTTCCTCTTCCATGATGATGTCTTTGACGGAATGGGTCTACTCATCCTGCTGCGTCTGTGGAGGGTGGCTAGAATAATCAATGGTCAGTACTGGAATATTGGACTGCTGATGAAAATGGATGGATGGATGATAACACTCATATTAGCATTGTTGTAGTGTGAGACTGTTTCTGCTGCTTTTAACTTGCATCACAACTTTAAAACAATTTAAACATTCTCTCCTGCCGGCCTCAATGGGTTCTAATTTGGATGGATTGTAATTTATTAATACTGCAGACCATTCATGGCAGACCAACTAAATAAGACACGCAAAATGTATTTAATTCACAAATTTTATAAAATTTCCTTTATTAAAACATTTACAATTTTAACTATAAAATATTGAACAAAGAGTACTGGTATATGAACTTTGGGGTAGCATTTTATTTTTGGAGCAGTCTTTATACTTACTAAGGCTATAACGATGAATCGATTAAATCCATTAACTTTATTAGAAAAACGCTTCAATTTGTTATCCTGCTTTGATTAATTGAATTAATGAGGGTAACTAATAAAAATAGTGGCCAGAACTTTAAATAGATACGGTTTATGCATGGCTTCTGCAATAGAGCACACACAAGACTGGTGGTGTGTGGGTGCTGTTATCTGTATGGCAGCAAACAGAGTTGTTTGTATTTTTCATGAATGCAAACATGTTAAAAGTGCAATCAATTGTTGATGACATGCATGCATTTGAAAAAAAGGAATGAAGGTTATGGAAAGCTAAAAATGGTTGTCTATTTCAATTATTTTCTGTAAAATACCCATTGAGGCTATAAAGCATGTTTTATTCGATTACTCGATTAATAAAACAAACTAATTGATAGATTACTCGAATGAACAATAGCTGCAGCCCTATTACTTACTAGTAGAGATGTTGCGATCCCGGGATAGGATCGCCTTTTTTTTTTTTAAACTGATTTGGCCCACCAATCTTCACCACAGCGCTGTCCCATTGTTTATTTGGCTACAGATTGTACTCACGTGAAAGATTCCTTCCAAAGAGATGCACGCTCAGGGAGACACAATGGCATTTCCATATTCCTGGTTACACACATGCAGGACATGCGTGAATTCCAGGAGGGTGCATGTCTTGCATGAACACTGGCTCCAATTTGTCTATTCACAGTGTGAAGCCGCTTTTAAGATACTGAGTAATCCTCACCACCATGGTGGGAAATAAACTAAGTTTCTTCCAAGCGTCATTGTCACTGGAGGCCTGGAGTTTCCAAGTGCTTGCTCATGTGAGGTTCAGTTGGTTCTTTTTTTTCTCTCTTTGGAATTCTGCTTATGGTACACGGGGGCATAACAGACAAACTGCTTCTTCCCACACCTTTTGGACGGTAGATCACTTAATCAAAAATGTGTGCTTGTGAAGTTTTAACATGATTCAAATAAAATACATTGATTGACTAGAGGAAAAGGAATGGCTAAGCAAGCCGCGTGCACGCACAGACATACACACGCACACCAAGCAAGACAACACAAGAAGTTAACCGCTGAAGCTTCAATGTAAAGAAGGGGTGATCGATCCAGTTGTCGATACGATCAATATCTAGTATCGGTATATGAATTATACTAAATTGATAGGTCAAGGAGTAATTATTTACAAGAATACTAGCAAATTCTAAATTTAATAAAATTAACTTTTTAAATATGTATTATGATTCCTTAAGTTACTCTCTCTAAAACATTTTCAGTTCTATAATCTATTGTCAAAGTATCGGAACAAGGTTGTAGGCCAAAAATGTTGATCATGACATCCCTACTTACTAGGATTCAGATTATTCATTTCCTCTTTGGATCAGCTGTGTATCCTCCTCCTCGTGTATGCAGTCAAACAAAAACGCAATTAAACACAAAAAGCAACAATACTAACAGCTTAAATAAATGTATCATGTTTTCTTATTTTTCAGTTTCTTCCTTTAAAACCAGATTTATTTACAGCAGGTGTTTTTTTTTTTTTACCTTGACACATTTCAACTTTCATCTAGTCATCAGAAGGGTCATCGAACTACTAAATAACCCTTCTAAAAATATGTGTGCTTTGCAGTGACATATCACTGGAAAGTTTTACAAATCATGAGAATTATTCTACATTAAAAAGTATCATTAGAAAACCGGTCACAGATTTCTGAGTTTCAAAAAAATTATTTGGATGTAAAATCGAGTTGTAGTTGGCCCGCACGATATAGTTTGCTTATGATTGCTTATGCCAGTTGGAGATTACGGTATGCTGACATAGCACTGCTCTTCTACATCAAACATGCTACTTATCTATTCGCCAGTGTGTTTAAACTTCATTTATTTGTACAATTTTGAGACATTGACATTGTATCTCTGAAGTTTGATCACATGAAAACACATTCTAACATTTGGTGGTAATGAATTGCAGGGATTCTTGTGTCGGTAAAAACCCGTGCAGACCAGAAGATGCACAAGCTGAAGGGAAGTTACGACCATCTTGTACAAAGAGTCACAGAACTGCAAAAACAAGCTGATCAACTCGTAAGTTTTCACTACTCTATTCTACAATTCAAAATTAATGTCTAATTTGAATTGTGAATTATCAAGGGAATTATTTTTTTTATGTTGGATCAGCAAGTTAATTTTTTTTAGGATTGAATGTTTACCTTTTTTATTAACATTTTCTCTAAAGTTAATCCCTCTTTCTGCAGCAGAGTACCATCATCTGCATCGCTCCACAATCTGATCTCGAATTAATATTGCAAAGCCACATGATCTAGCCAGTTCACAGTGTATGAACATAAGCATTAATAGTTCCATCTTGCATTTGCATTCTTTGTCTGAACTTATGCCTTTTTAGCACAACACTACTTCGTGGTGTTAAGTATTTATCAAGAGCAGTCCTTGTTTCACAAATGTGCCTTTTGCACCTGGCAGGTTTGCTAATATTCTGTGCACCAACATTTCTATGCAGTGTAGTAACTCTTCTTACCGCATCTGGGCTGTTTACTGATCCACTGGTGATCTAAGAAATGTTGTAGGACTCCCTCCAAACTTTATATTTTGCACACAAGTCTGTAGTTCCCATGTTCAAATGGTTCACTGGTGATAACTTCGGCATTGCATATCCAAAGTGTGGTACTTGCAGTCCCGCAGCAGATTGTGCTTTGGCATTATCCATCTTGTAGTTTAGCAATTTAGACGGTGAGTTGAACGTTCAGTTTGTGTCGTTCTATTTCACTCCCGACGGTTAACAAGTCCTTTTAAACTTCTTGTCGCCTCAAATGTTGTGTTGTCCAATAAAGAAACTTGTGACCCCGAAAGGGACAAGCGGTAGAAAATGGATGTGATGGATGGTGTCTCGCTTACTTCTTCTGCTACTGCACTGCTGCTGCTTCTGGGTTACTGTCCCTTTCACTTCCTGTGAACATATGACAACTACTTTACTACAATACTCAAAGTCAGCTTCATATTCATGTGTTCGAGTTAAGCACTGATGCCTGATATCAAAGTTCATACTCATGTTTTCTAGTTCTGCACTGATGTCTGATATCAAAGTTCATACTAACTTTTTTTGTTTGCTTCCATGTGTCCTAGCAACAAGACAACCAGAAGCTTCAAGCCTTGCTCAAGAGGCATGGAATCGACTTCTGACTACTATTATTATCAACAACAATATATTCCTGCCGCTTAATTATTTGTTGGATCAGTTAATCATGCATGATTATTTGACATTCCTATTTCTTAATGTACTTGCTCTGTATTAGTTACCCAAACAAACTACAGTATACAGTACTACATACTGTACTCCTGGTATCATTACTGTTACTATTTTGTAAACTCTTAAATCATCAGTATCAATATCTTCCAGTGAGGGTTGCATTGTTGAGGATACATGGATGTATAGCATGTTGATACAAGTGTTGCAAAGTAGTTACTGTAGCAACACAAATGCTACCACGCTTCCCCCAGTACTAACGTCCATTTTTAAAAAGGTGAAACAAACTTACGTTGACAGTCACTGATTCAAACAAATGGAAAAAAGAAGTCTATAGGCAGCTGGGCGTTGATAGTGGGCGTGGCTCTGTAACCAGGTAGAGCAGAAGCAGAAACTTCAAAGAAGCTCACCGAGCTCCTGATTAACACCACACTGTTGCCTCTGTTCATCAGAACCTATGAAAAGCACCAAAATGTATGTTAAGAATTTGTGCTTACAGTGTTTCCCCTAGGTTTACAAGTTTGGGGGGGACTAGCCACAAAACACATGCACACCCACACACTCGTGCAGCATAGTGACTGTAGTGCGATCACTCCTTTACATTTACATTACGAGTGTGCATGTGTAAGTGTGGCTGTGTGTGTTGGGTGCACACATGCATGGACTTCACTTCATTGTATTTTTTACTGTATATACTGCTTAGTGACAACATAAGTCATTTATACATACATTTCATATAAAATGTGTATACATTATTTCATTCAACTTAATACAGTAGTACCTCAGTTGTTCTTAGTCATTGGTTCCAAAAAGTCAGACGAAGAACAAATTTTTACAAAAACCTAATATATTTTTCCATAAAAAACAATGTAAATCCAAATAATCCCAAAATATGAAGACAAAACATATTTTCAAGAGATTGTTTTTTTGCATGTAAAACTATCAATGTAAAATACAAATAATCTGTGAAGGAAATGTATAAATTAAAATCATACATAATTTTACTTTAATTAAACACTCACTTTTACTTTTATTCAAAAAGATGGCGAAGAGAGAGGAGGGGAGGGGTCGCAGACGCCACCTTTGTACTTTATTACGGGTTCATTATTGACAACATTAGTGTTCCTCGCCTTCTTTATTAAAGTGCTGGCACTCACAACTTTCTTCGACCCCATGGTGGATTATTTTGCAGTTGAATTCAATAAAAAAAAAGTACAGAGACTGAATCACCAAAGTGTGGATTTTTTGTTTGGACACTACATTCCACCGAATGATACGCAAACGAACAGACTACTGTAGTTTGTTACATGTAATGGTTACGCATATTATAACTGATATTTAGACTGTGTAGTCCTATTTATGCTATTAATATGACGACATGTCATGTCCATATCTACACTTTTACAATTTATCATTTGTTCTCTGTATCATGTGTGGAGAATCAAATCATTATTTAATTAATTTAATGTCTTTATTTTGACTTTGTGGATTATTTTGGAGTTTTTCTATTGTTTTAAACTAAGAAAGTTTGTATAATGTAACTATGGAGGAGCAACTGCGAGACAGATGGCTTCGCTGCAGAGTATTGATTTTCCGCCCAATCCTCCTCACCATGCTAACACGCAAATGCGTGGACACACACACACTGCAGACCAAATGTAACCATGCTTTATATAGTTTAAGTATAAGTAAAGTATTTTTTAAAGTATTACTTACCAAACTGCTGCTCTTGGTTTGGATAACTTGTTTGACGCTCACAATCTGAGCTTGTGGATTCAACAAGAGTCCATATTTAGTCCATTCAATCTGTAAATCAAGTGACAAGGGGATACTGCAAACCTGGGAATCCTGCAAAGGAAATCATATTCACTCTCATAACTGTATCTTGTATATACTGCCCAGTACTTTGCAAAGTTATTGGGTCACTAAGTAAACCATTAGTACCATGATGGACTGAAGTGAACACCGATTATTCACGTCCATACTTGCTCAATGGGCCCATCACTTCTATACCGATGTAATACTGCAATTTCTATGACTTCATGCATAGTCTTATTTGGAGCCGTTCTAAATGTGTATGTCGTGCAAACTTGCCACTATTATTAATTACTTGCAAGAGGAGCCATCACAATAATTTAGGGTGCACTGGCACCGGGAACATGTTTCACACCTCCAGCACAGCAACTTTGACTGAAACAGTATGTTACTCTTTACTCCTTGATTGGAGGACACTAAGGACTGGCACAATTATACGCACATGAACAATGCAGCAGTCATAGAATTATTGCAATGCGATTGCTCCTCTCAAACTCTTAATGATAATTGACACTTGTTCAGCTGTGACGATGTGTGATATAAACGTGTTGTTTAATTTTTGTGGTAGTTCCTCTTGTAAGTCATTCATGACATCAGCCATCTTGCACAATATGAATAACATGTAACACAAATGATCAATGTGAATGCAGACCAGTGGGGGCCACGAGAGGAAGGGGGAATCATCACGTTTGAATGAACTAATTAGTCTAACTTAGGTCAAACGTTTTGTGAGTGACTTTAATTCATTTTTAAAACAAACATTTTACATGTCTGTTTTACTTTATACTGAAAAAATAAGCAATTTATTGCTGTGATCATAAAGAGAAGCAAAGGTACTGAAGTCACTCCCTAAATGTTTGGCCACGACTGTATGAACGTGTTGATTATTATTAATAATATTATTTTTGGGCCTCTGATATGCTGGTACCTTCAAAGTGTGCTTACCTTGAGATGGTAGGTGTGCTGGATGGGCACCCAGTCAAGTGCATTTTCTAATGGAGAGTTTCCAAATGCGGCAACAAACTGGGGATAGTTTTGTCCTTGCAGAACATCAAGAATGATTTGGGAAACAAGAGAGCAGTTGGTTGCATCCTCCAGTCTGCAGAAGAGCACACATCATGTACATGTACTGCATATACCAGTATCTTGACACTATAGGCTTTATGGCCAGGATGTCCTACCTTAATGTGCAGCCAGATGTTGATTCCACACCAAACAGGACAGGAGAGCGCTGCTGTGGACTGCTCAAACAGTTGTGGTGTGATGAGCTCTGGGGAATGGACAGCGTGTCTCCAAGGTTTCTCACAATTCCTGTGGGCACAACTGTCAAGGAAACACTAGTTTTTTAGGACAATTGTAAGATGCTCATGCCAATAAAGGATATTCAGAAGTCGCTCGACCAGACAGAAGAGGCTGTCCCTTCAAATAACCTGGATTCCCACTGTTCTGGTAGGCCATGTTCTCATTTTTCTCCTGTGGAAGACAGGACGGCAAAGAACTGAAATTATCACATGAAATATACAGCATCATCAGCCGGTGCATTATCAATATTATGTCCATCCATCCATCCATTTTCTACAGCTTGTCCCTTCTTTTTTTTTTTAAATTTGATTTATATAGCTCTTTTCTATCAACTAGATACTTAAAGCGCTCACAGAAAAGTGAGAACCCATCATTCATTCACTCCACATTCACACTCGGAGGTGGTAAGCTACATTTTGTATCCACAGCTGCCCTGGGATAGACTAACAGAAGCATGGCTGCCTCCGACCACCACCTATCATACATTCACCAGTGTCTAGACATATAATGTGCATACAATACAAAAACGGTGTCATTCATTCATAATTATACAAATAAAACTGCACATATAATATAAAAAAAATACAAAATTTCAACAGAAAATAAATTATTTTTTGTATTTTATTATACAAAACAAATTAAACATAGTACTTATTTTATAACTGCTTTACATTTTTGACCATGTGTCCAGACTTGAATTTGAGTGTCTAATATATGTGAGGACATTCAAAACATACTTTGTCTTCTTAAATAATGGCAGAGCAAAATATAAATAATAAATAAAATATATATAAAAAGATCCAAAAGCCCAGACCATTATGTTTATGTTTCCTTTAGCATTGTGTGCAGTGGTGTGAAGACGACCACAAACATGTGGCACAGTAAGTAGTTCCTTAAGTGTGCAGGTGTTCTACTTTCAAGTAAAAATTTTATGTTTAACAAATAAAAAGCAAAACTTTAGTCATGTGCTAAGTTCTTTCTTAAGAGGAGCAGAAATGTTTGAAAATTGAGTCTTTTTCCCAAGGCAAAGTACATGGATACAAATGATCACTACAACAAAAAAGAAGACCTAATGTATTTGACTGGTATTGATCATATCAGCAGGCATAGAACGTAGTATTGGTATTTGTATCAGACATGGAAACAGTAATAGTAACAGGTAAGTATAGTAACTGGTAAGAATGAAGTGGATGATACCTGAAGAAATGTGAGAGTAAACTCCTGCTCCAGAGACAGTGATGTTGCATGAAGGTGTGCTAGGAGCAGTTGCACAGCAGCTTTCACTACTTGACCTGCAGCACTGTACGTCACCATGTATGCAACCTGACACAAACAACAACATGTACATCCTTTTCAACACACTGTATATTCAGTAGGGATCAAATCATAGTGTTGCTCTTACCTTCAGGACAACATTAGCACACACGTTCTGATCAATCAGATGTGGATTAATGTCTTCCTCTTCATTGAGGTTGATTTCATTTTGAGTGCCAGCTAAAGATTGCAAAACAACTGAAGAGGTCTCCACAGGTACAACCTGACAATCACACACAAGGCACAAATGTTTGGAAAATACAAACTTCTTCGACTGAGGCACGCAAGTAAGAATACATTTTAGTAATTCAGCCCTAAAACAGTGTTGTCCAAAGGGCAGCCTGGGGACTATTTGCGGCCCACAGATAATTTTTAACGGCGCCTGGCACATTCTAAAAATAATATTATTAAAATTTAAAAAAGTGGATAAAATAGCAAACAGGTGTAATATAACAAGGACATCTGAACACAAAGATGACATGCAATATGTGTTTAGCTTTAAAAAAATCTATATATAGAATTTTTTTTGAAAATAAAACATTTCAAAATGGCACCCGCATCATTAGATTTTTCTAAATGTGGTCCTCAGTGAAAAAAGTTTGAGCACCCCTGCTTCAGAGAGTGAGATACCAAGCATCAGTGCTGATTGACATAACAAGTGGTACTCATTGTCCGTAAGACAAGAAGCATGGAAAACATACGTATACTGAAAGACGAACAGAAAGTCAGCCATTTTGGTTAGCAGGTGCCATTTAGTGGGGATTTGGACAGTTTGTTCTTTGTTTGGAGTCTAATCTTCGAATGCTGTTTACTTGTATTTGTAGATTATGACATGGTCCAATCAAAAACCATCTGCAGTTGGACACCTTGTATTAGTGTATTTTTTTTTACAATTTATAATCTGTTTCACACATACCGGTATTTTGAATCCAGTTGTCCATCCAAACTAAGGACAGTAGCAGGTTATTGTTTGCATCAAATTTTGACCACAAAGGAGGCGTACTTACTTTGGCACCCTCATTCTTGTGCTGCAACGACAAGACAGATACAATTGTTGAAACAGTGACACTATTTCTCACATAAAAACATTACAAAGTAATTGTAAATGATATGTATATTTGTTTAAACTTGCAGTAGTTGCAATAAACCAACTAAACCAATCTATTTCATAGCTCAACTTGTGTATTATTACAATCACTCGTTTGTTAAACTGGCCATATGTTGAAAGTTTGTACACGGTGGCAGAGGGGTTAGTGCATCTGCCTCACAATACGAAGGTCCTGAGTAGTCTTGGGTTCAATCCCGGGCTCGGGATCTTTCTGTGTGGAGTTTGCATGTTCTCCCCGTGACTGCGTGGGTTCCCTCCGGGTACTCCGGCTTCCTCCCACCTCCAAAGACATGCACCTGGGGATAGGTTGATTGGCAACACTAAATTGGCCCTAGTGTGTGGATGTGAGTGTGAATATTGTCTGTCTATCTGTGTTGGCCCTGCGATGAGGTGGCGACTTGTCCAGGGTGTACCCCGCCTTCCGCCCGATTGTAGCTGAGATAGGCTCCAGCGCCCCCCGCGACCCCAAAAGGGAATAAGCGGTAGAAAATGGATGGATGGATGGATACAATACAAGCATGTCAACTATAGGGTACATAAGTCAAATGTTTGTACGTAAGAGTTGTGCATAGGTGGGCATTTTTTAACATCTTGTACACTGACTGCACAATTAGTACATAGGTGAGTACATCTTCTACTTATAATTATGCACATTGTGTACGTAATCTGCAAGGTTTATTGTATTCCAGCATTTATTGTGTGTAATCAGGTAGGGTGTACCTCAGTTAATGAACACACACATTAGGGTGTGCATGAATACTGTTCATTAACTTGATAAATGTGACAGGAAACAGAATGCATCAAAAGGAGAAGTCAACCGTAAAGACATAGTTGTCAAATGGATGCAACAACGTTTGCAACAGCTCAACTATTGAGAAGTGAACAGTGGAAAGTAAAACATTATGTTGCAAACAGTCAACAGTTACAAGACACATAGAAAAGACAAGACAAACTCACAAAAAAGTACTATTCATTATTTATCAGCATACTCCTGTACTGCAAACTCCAATAGAGGTGTAGCCTTAGTTTGATCTAGGATGCTGATTTGGTTCAATTTGCTACAGTCAGGAAACAAAATGCAACAAAAATGCTTAGCTTTTGTGTAAACATTTTTAAATCAAACGTAAAAAACTGGCAACTGCTGGCAGGTAATTATTCAATAAATGTAATTCTCAGATTAAAAAAAATATTAAATAATACAAAATATGTTATTTTATGTTTCTTTTAAGTGAAGTGAAAGGATGTAGACAAGTACAACAGTATAAGTTTAAAGAGTGTAAATGATTAGATTATTTTATTTGTCATAAAGTACCGTACATTCTTGGTTGAAGTTCAGTATTAATAGTTCCAAAAAAGTGTCTTTACAATTTAACTTTTCAGCAGGGAACTCTCCTGAAGGAATCAATAACGTACTATCTATCTAACAAACATATTATTAAAAAAGCAAATTAATAGAAATGTGTGAGGGCTTCACGGTGGCAGAGGGGTTAGTGCATCTGCCTCACAATACGAAGGTCCTGAGTAGTCATGGGTTCAATCCCGGGCTCGGGATCTTTCTGTGTGGAGTTTGCATGTTCTCCCCGTGACTGCGTGGGTTCCCTCCGGGTACTCCGGCTTCCTCCCACTTCCAAAGACATGCACCTGGGGATAAGTTGATTGGCAACACTAAAATTGGCCCTAGTGTGTGAATGTGAGTGTGAATGTTGTCTGTCTATCTGTGTTGGCCCTGCGATGAGGTGGCGACTTGTCCAGGGTGTACCCCGCCTTCCGCCCGATTGTAGCTGAGATAGGCTCCAGCGCCCCCCGCGACCCCAAAGGGAATAAGCGGTAGAAAATGGATGGATGGATGGGTGTATCAGTGAATATCTATGTCTAATACTGGGGAAGAATACAAGTACCGGTAATTGCATTTTGTGCTGTTGCAGCAGCAAAAGGCAAAAGTAACATTGGTGCAAATGTTCTAAAGCATCCATCCATCCATTTTCTACCGCTTATTCCCTTCTAAAGCAGAGCTGTCAAATTCATTTTAGCTCAGTGGCCGCACGGAAGAAAATCTATTCCCCCCAGGGCCGGACTGGTAAAATCATGGCATGATAACTTAAAAATTCAACCACAACAATTTAAAGGGACTCTTTGCAACTTCTTCACAGTAACATTTTTCATAGCAAAAAATATAACAAGAACACTATCGGCGAGCTTATTTTACCATTAGTGGTTTAACAGAACACATTTGTTTGACAATTTTCTATACTTTTAACAATTACAAAGTTTATGTAATAAGTATTTTTACTGGCCCGAATAAAATAATTGGTGTTTACTGCAGTCACTCAACCGGTATCGTCAACACGTACACGCAGGGAGCGTGTGCAAACATAAAAAAACAGTTAAAGAGAAGCAACAGACACTTTGCAGCCATGTTGTGGTTATGATAGAATATACATTCAATGACAGCTAATGTTAGCTATCAAAATTTCTATTATTAGCTAACCACACCTAAAGCTAATGCTCGTGCATGTGTTACCTACATGCGTGTTTACGTCATTACGTACAAGAAACCGTAAGAGGGCGGGATATACTGTGTAAAATACATTGGAAAGTTGGCGCCCTCTAGGCATCTGTGTAAATGCTGCAAACAGTCCCTTTAAGAATGTATTCTGTGTTTCCCTTTGGCCCAAAATAGAACAAGCACATTCTGAAAATGTACTTATCATCCTCTTAACAAAACACTTCAAGTTAGTCAAAAAATTCTGAGGGAAAATTGGTGCATGAAGAACACAATGAATTTAGACTTTGTCTCTGTGTATCTACATAGCCATTACATTGTAAAACACATGCTATCTGGGATTGAACAAAATATAAAATAAATGATAAATAAAAACGCTTTTAGGTATCAAATACCCAATTTGTCATTTCCACATATTAATTATGTGAAAACTCAACAAACTGAGATAAAAACTATTCAATAGGGTTGAGTTACTCCCTGCCTTGTAGACATCACTGTGTATTGATAGAAAAATAAAAACTGTGCAATGCATGAACAATTTCAACAAACCAAACGTATGAACTTAAGAAACACTGTTCACTTTCTTCAAATTTCTACAGAAGACAATAATTTTCACACAACTATTTATCAAGTTGCAGTGTCTCATGCAGTATTTTAAGTGGGGTTACCAATTGTATATTTTACTCCTGAAACCTGGCACCTTTTAGCTTTCACAAGTGCATCAATATCAGGTGTGGAGTGGCAGACATTTTCAGGATGTTATTCAAGTACTTGTGCGTGAGCCTGTACTGTGTACCGAACATAATTTCTATTGAGACATCCACTGGACACATTGAGAACAGCAGTTTCTTTCATTTAAAAATTTAACTAATTTTTACACTTAGCGAACTTATCTTGCGGGCCGGATTAAACCCGTTTGCGGGCCTGATCTGGCCCGCATGTTTGACATCCCTGCTCTAACGCTTTACATATTTTACAGTGTCATGCCGCTACTATTCCCGTTTTGATGTGAACAGTGAACCTCTAAAAATTCTAACCTCACATTATTACCGACAAACTGCAGCTGTGATTGTTTGACTTTTTAAACACTGTTTGCTCTATTTTGGGAGCAGCCTGTAGGATAAAAGTGAGTGAAGCGCCACGTGGAATAGTTCTAGCTTGAACAATGACCTGGATGTCACCAGTGTTTAACTCCTACCCAGGAAGATAACTAGCTCAACCAGAGTTGTGTTTTCTCACAAAAACACTAACCCTAGTGTTTTGGCAGTACATTGTTATGTCCTGCCAAAGAAGAACGTAACAGGATCAAGACAGTGTTTCGGCATAGTAACCACTAATCAATTAGCCATCTCTAATTTGATCTATTTCTGTTTAAATGACTGTTCATACAGTGCATCTGGAAAGTATTCACAGCGCTTCACTTTTTACACGTTTTGTTGTGTTACTGCCTTATTCCACGATATAATTCATTCAATTTTGTCCTTAACATTCTGCACATTATAACATAATGACACTGAGAAAATCTTTTTTTTATTAGAATGTTTTGCAAATGTATCACAAATAAAAAAAAACTTAGAAATCACATTTACGTAAGTATTCACAGCCTTTGCTAAATACTTTGTTGATGCACCTTTGGCAGCAATCACAGCCTCAAGTCTTTTTGAATACGATGCCACCAGCTTGGCACACCTATCTTTGGGCAGTTTCTCCCATTCCTCTTTGCCCAGTCCTCTTTGCAGCACCTCTCAAGCTCCATCAGGTTGAATGGGACACGTCTGTGCGTAGTCATTTTCAGATCTCGCTAGAGACCTTGAATCGGATTCAAGTCTGGGCTTTGGTTAGGCCAGTAAAGGACATTTACAGAGTTGTCCTGAAGCCAGTCCTTTGATACATTGGCTATGTGCTTAGGGTTGTTGTCCTGCTAAAAGATTAACTGTCGCCCCAGTATGAGTTCAAGAGCCTTCTGGAGCCGGTTTTCATCCAGGGTGTCTCTGTAGATTACTGCATTTATCTTTCCGTCTATCCTAACTAGTCTCGAAGTTCCTGTCGCTGAAAAACATCCCCACAGCATGAAGCTGCCACCACAATGCTTCACTGTAGAGATCGTATCGGCCTGGTGATTAGCGGTGCCTGGTTTCCTCCAAAAATTACGCCTGGCATTCCCACTAAACAGTTCAATCTTTGTCTCATCAGATCAGAGAATTCTGTTTTTCATGGTGTAAGATTCTTTCAGGTTGGATTTTGGCAATTTTTTTTACAAGGGAATGCCTTGGGATCGGTCACTCTACCATATTCACCTGATTGGTGGATTGCTGCAGAGATGGTTGTCCTTCTGTAAGGTTCCCCTCTCTCCACAGAGGAAAAATGTAGCGCTGACAGAGTGACTATCGGGTTCTCGGTCACCTCCCTGACTAAGACCATTCTCACCCAATCGCTCGGTTTAGACAGCCGGCCAGCTCAAGGAAGAGTCCTGGTGATTCCAAACTTCTTCCATTTAGGGATGACATAGGCCACTGTACTCATTGAGACCTTCAAGGCAGCAGATATTTTCTGTACCCTTCCTCAGATTTGTGCCCTGAGACGATCCTGTCTAAGAGGTCTACAGACAATTTATTCTACTTCAATCTTGGTTGCCTCTGCCGTGCACTGTCAAGTGTGGGACCTTATATATATAGACATGTGTGTGCCTTTCCAAATCATGTCCAACCAACTGAATTTACCACAGGTGGACTCCAATTAAGCCGTGCCAACTTACGAGTTAGAAGGCATTAAAAAAAAAAATCTAAATTCAGAATGATTGAACTATTCCAACAAATAGTGCAGTTCCCCTTTAAGTCGAGCCACATGTAGAAAAGTAAGCCTCAGCAGAAGGATGCCGGCTGGAAGGCTGTTGAAGATGGACCGCTGCTAAAGGTTTGGTTTCCATTGGTTGGAAAATCTTTAGTTATGAACTAATGCTAGCAAGTAAAACCGGATGTTTTTAGGCGGATCTTACCACGTTGACTGTGGCATTTGCTACACGATCTAGCGGCCACCAGGCTCGTAACTTATATTATGTTCCCAATTTAAAGCATAACGAAAAGCCTAGAGACAACTCATATCTCAAAATACATGTAAGTTAGGGTAATCGTAATCTAAGGGACCACTGTAAACATGTATTTGTGCATGTTTTTGACAGCAACCACAGAGTGATAATGTAGCTGCAGTTTGTACTTACAGCAAAAAGACTGATCTTAGTATATGTGTCTGCTTTAAGGGCTGGTAGAGAGATGCAGTCTTTCTCCAGGTCCACCCGCCGAGAACAGCGACTTCTCATGTCCACTAGAAATGCTGTGAATACAAGGAAAAGTAGTCATAAAATTCAATCCATTTTCTTGCAGTAACATTTTGTTAGCTAATAACAAATGATGAGTCTATCCTACAGTCTATTCTACCCATTCAGACACGGAGCATGAAGGACAATTTGGTCTTCTCTGGGTCCCAGGAACAAACTGAGGAGGATACTGAAATAACTCTTAGGGATTTGTTTCAAATACCTCTACAGTATATAACTCCATAACAAAGCAATGAAAAACATCACCCTCTATCAAATACACCAAATTAGACAATGAAGACAAGACAGACGGCGGCCAAGACCCATTGTGGCGATATGTGACTTGTTAGAATATTGTAGCAAATATACATTTAAATACACTCCATATAGTTTTAAACTCAAACTGTTCGATTAAGCTAGACATAAGCTGTCTGTCTTTTCGGTCTTCCAACCAGCCACTCTATGCTTATTCTTGTTTAGAAACATGATGGCCTGCAAGACTGTGTGTTCTATTCTGTAACCCAAACTTTAGAATAATATTACATCCTATAGTTTTAAATAGATACACAACTTCCTCTTATCAACCCAACCAATGGCTCTATTTGGGCATCTCTCGATGGCCTTGTTATATCTCCTCATGGATTTTTTTTTTTTTTTCTTGGATTCACCCCCACCTTTGGAAGGACTTGTTTGGCCATGAAAGGTCTCACAGGACCCAATATTTCATGGACTATAAGAAGAAAGAAGAGTTATTGACCAAGGTTTACTCCCTTTGGCAGAAGCTGGCATTGGGGCTTTTGCGAGATTTAGACCAGTGCTGTAAAATTTACCTGTGACCTGTTTTGAATAAATCTTGCTTAGGACTTGGCTGTACACCTGTATAACAGTTAATACCAGTATATTTTAGAAAGAGTTATTTATTTGAGACAATACTGCCATACCGATATCTTTTGATGTGCCTTTGTCACGGCCGTTTGCTCTTCTCTGCCCCTGACGAGCTCAGCAAAGGGCATTCTCTTTGGCTCAAGCCTGCCTCTTGCGTGCTGACAGTACATAGGCTTCTCTGACGCACAACGACGCAACAAAAAACAATTTTCAAAGGAATATGGTGGCTAAAGTGTCGACTTTTCAACTCCCGAGTGATGCAATGATTTGGTCAGCGAATGCATTTTGGTAAGCTACAGCTTTATTTACACATACACAAATTTACTTGAGAATATATATCTCTCCTTGTAGCGACTTTATCACTAATTGCATCTGTTTATGTTGTTCACTTCTTGATAGTGACAGCAGCTATCCAAAGCTACTCTCTGCTGCTAAGTGTGTCAAACATTTAGCTACAACTTGGCTTGGAAGTGCCTCTCCCTATACCCCGCGCGGACTAACCTAGCGCAGCAGCTGGGTGGCTGAAGAGTAGTTTCAAACTGAACAGCCAGCGGCCTTAACAGCAATGAGCGAGTAGAAGCTCCATCTATAAACCTAACATTAATTAATTAACAAAAACGGTTACCTATTTTATAAGAATAAGCAACACGTTACGTTACTACTTACAACAAAAAGTAATCAGACATTCAACACTGGTTATCTCGCCATAAACACTTAGGCAACCTTAAGTATTTTGCACGTTTTGTTTAAAATACCAATATACATCACCATTTGGCCTAAAAATACCAGGATATCAGTTTTGGTCCATATCCCCCAGCCCTAATCTTGTAAAATCTTTTAGAAGGACCTGGCCTCTGACTGTTCAATAAAAGAACTTGGGGAGAGTCAAACATAACACTTCAAGCAAAAGGAGCTGGTGAAAAGCAAAGGCAGGGAGCTGAACTTATGGCTGTTTTCTGCAACATCTTTCTCTGTTCATCTTCCAAAGTCCTCCATAACATCCACTCATCCTAAACTCTGCTGTGCGTCTCCTCAGCCATTCTCCCTCCGATGACCACATCCTTCTTGTCATCCAAAAACTCCACTGGCTACCCATCCTGCAGTGTAACCAGTTCAAGATCTTCCTCCTCACCAACAAAGCCTTCTATAGCCCCACCCCCTTTTTTTTATTCTGACCTACTAGAATCCTGCGTTCCACTAAACCACAGCTGAAACTCGGGGGAATGAGCCTTTCATCGCTGCCCCTTCCTCTAGAACTCTCTTTCTTACCCATCCACACATATCACAAAGCCAAAACCTTCAAAAGACACCACTTTAAAACTAATTTTAATACTGGACCAATCATATTACAATATATGTACGCTATTTGATATTGATATACTCTTGTAAGGTTAGCTTGTTATTATGATTACGTTGGAAGTGTTTTTGAACACTTAAAAGTGCTATAGAAACAACATACATTAATATTAACATTATTAATGAGGTGGCGACTTGTCCAGGGTGTACCCCGCCTTCCGCCCGAATGCAGCTGAGATAGGCTCCCGCGACCCCGAAAGGGACAAGCGTTAGAAAATGGATGGATGGATGATTATTATAGAAGACTCATTTGTTTCTCTGCTCTGTACCAAATCAGAATATGAGCCATGCTGTGTTTTGCTTATTTAGTCCTGTTTTACCTTGCATTATTTGCAAACGATACTAAACTTTACCACTGGACCAAAAGCTGCCTTGTAAAAATATACAGTATCAGCTAAACACGCACATGCTTGTACAGTTACGTGTGTGTGTGTGTGTGTGTGTGTTATCTTGATAATCCATCCATCTAGGTGTTGGTGATTCAGTCTCTGTACTTAGTTTTTTATTGAATACGACAGAAAAATAATTCACCACGAGACCAAAGAAAGTTGTGAGTGCCAGCACTTTGATAAAGAAGTTCAATAACATTATCGGATTCAAGAAATAACTCGTACACGGGTGGCATCTGTGTTGCTCCCTCTTAAATCCCTCCATCTCCTCTCATTGCCGTCGTTGTCAACATGAGTGTTCAACAAAAGTAACAGTGATTTAATTCATCATTTATATATATATTTCACATTGTTGTCTGCACGTAAAACTATCAATTCTCTATAAGAGGTTTTGAGCTTCATATTATTGTCTTTCTGGAACGCATTAATTGGATTACAAGTATTTCTTCTATTGGGTTTTCACACAATTCGGTTTGCGGTGAACCTTTGGAACAAATAACTAATAACTACGACTGTAAAATATAAGGGGGAACAATGGCTGGCGATAAGTGACAACAAGACCATTAGTTTAACATTATTTTGTTTAGTATAGTGCTGGTGTTATTATAGCTGAACTGAAATGGAATCATGTTTGATTTGTTGAGAGTGAAAATATACATTGTGTGAAGAGTATTACTCGCCTGCAGGGCTGTGGTCAACACAATCAACAGTAATACTGGAAGCTGGCAGCCAAAATATTCCTCTTTGTCCATCTTCTTTAGCACTCACAATTACATCTCCATACTGAAACATGAACATGAAAAATCATGTAATCTTTAACAATATGGATTATTCTGTAAAAAGGTCAAGGCAGAAAAAGCTCAGCATTGACACATACTTGACACGTACTTGCCTGATAAAAGTTGTCTGTCACAGCAGTGGAGATCTGAGCGCTATCGTCCTGTGAGCTAAAAACAAAACGTTTAAATTGTTTGAAGAGCAAGTCAAAGTTTGTGTCCACTGGAAGAACCGGAGCCAGAAAAGAAAATCCATCAACTCCTAAGACAAAATGAATAAGAACTTTTACACACTTGGATAGGAAGTACAATAATTAATTTCATAAACATGTAGATGGTTGTATTCTTACGATTCTGTGACTGAATGCAGAAAGTCTGATAATAGGTGTCCTTGTGGACAGACGACCGTAGCTGGGAGTATCCGTCCACGGTGTACTGTAAAGAATAGGATGCTGAATCATGGCTGCACAAATGCTTGTTGCCACTGGAAACAAAAACAAACAAAAGGTAAAACATCTTCTCAGATATGTTTCATGGCCTGTTTGCGCCTTTTTACAAAATGCTATGCTTCATATAACATTTCCTTTTTCAGTCATAGATCTGTTATCTACAAGCACTTTTTGTATGAAAAGTCCCTTATAAATAAAGTTCCAGTGAGTGAAAGAGTATTTACAATTAGTGTTAGCGACACTGCAGCCTCTCGTAGTCATACGAGTTCAGGGGTGCCCAAACTTTTTGCCAGCCAAAGTGAAAATGTGCCAATAAATCGCAGGCCAAATATGGAAATTTTAAGCGCAGAACAACACCATGAGTTGAGAGTTTAGCCCCAAACCACCATATATAACGTAGAGGAGTTTACCATGTTAAATAAATGGCAACTGAATAGCCTTGCAAACAAATGCTATCAATGATTGTGAAAAAGGTTAGTATTATTAATATATTTGTAAACAATTTGAGAAAGCACCTATGGGTAGGCAAAACGTGTAATGAAACAAACACCTGTAAGTCATGTTTCTTATGATAATTAATTTCTTATGACACAAAAAAAGAGCTCAGTTCTATTTATGCACAAACACTACTTTTGTGTCATGCCAATTATGCAAATTAGAAGATGATTCCAATCTTGTGGAAAAAAACTATGTCAAAGAGTATTAATTACTTTATCAGCCCAATCTTCCTTCTAACACACACACACACGCACACACGCACACCCGCGCGCACACACACACACCCACACACACACACACACACACACACACACACACACACACACACACACACACACACACACACACACACACGCGCACACACGCACAACCCAAATGTGACTGTTGAGGAGCAAACATGTACAAGCACACACATGTTGCGTGTAAACAGGGGGAAACACTGCTCGTGTTTGAGATGGCCACTTGCCTGATTGTCGGAAGTGAGCAGGCGGTGAACAAGGCCACGTCTTTATGACACTCTGTGTCACAGCAACAGTTGATGTCACATAGATTCTCGTGTTCATCACAGGAACACACACTGCCAACTAGAACATGCAAACACATCGACATGCAATCAAAACTACTTGACACAGACACACTTTAAACACACATAGTATTATAGTACATCCTGAGAACTAACATCCTCTGCAGTGGACATTGCACAACAGGGCTATTTTTGACTGAAATGTGGAATTCTGACAAAACAAATCAACAAACTCAAGAGTATGCTGTTTCTCAGAAGGATATACTATTACTGTATATAAACTGTATCTGGGTGTACTTGATTTATGCACTGTGTCATGTGACATGGTGATTTATATCAGTGCCGCATACAATTGAAGTTTAATCCATCCATCCATCCATTTTCTACCGCTTGTCCCCTTCGGGGTCCCGGGGGGTGCTGGAGCCTATCTCAGCTGCATTCAGGCGGAAGGTTTCATATTGTTCACATTTAATTCATATAATCAAACACACTAAAACCAATTATATGTAGCAAAAGCATACTGTGAGATTGTGAGCACACTTTACTTATTTTAGTGGTGCCTGCCCTAATAGCGCAAAGCCACCCCTGTAGCTTCTTTATTTGCACAGGGTGCAACTGCTACCACTACTGTACTACTAATACACTAACTGGTGTTTGATTGAGACCAAATCCAGTAGACATGTTCTTAAAAGTTAAAAAGTTAAAATACCAATGATTGTCACACACACTAGGTGTGGTGAAATTAACCTCTGCATTTGACCCATCCCCTTGTTCACCCCCTGGGAGGTGAGGGGAGCAGTGAGCAGCAGCGGTGGCCGCGCTCGGGAATCATTTGGTGATTTAACCCCCAATTCTAACCCTTGATGCTCACTGCATGGGTCCCATTTTTATAGTCTTTGGTGTGACTCGGCCGGGGTTTGAACTCACGACCTACTGATCTCAGGGCAGACACTCTAACCTGCCTTAAAAGCCAGGACCATGACAACTATTCAATAATCTATGGTGGAATACACACAGATGGCCATTCGGGTTTGTAGCTGACATTTTTTGTATGCCTTTTCCATTTTAGTTTGTTAATTGTTTGGCCCAAATCCTCGTTCATTACATATCTAATCCAAGTCGTGTCCCGTTTTATATGAGCGGTGGACCGCAAATGGCAGCGCTCCATAGCCGTACTTTGAGCAAATCTGGTTAAAGTGGTTTCTACAAAGCTCTCCACGTGTTTGTACTGAAAGCATCCATCCATCCATTTTCTACCGCTTGTCCCTTTCGGGGAGGGTGCTGGAGCCATACTTGCCAACCCTCCCGAATTTTCTGGGAGACTCCCGAATTTCAGTGCCTCTCCCGAAAATCTCCCGGGACAACCATTCTCCGAAATTTCTCCCGATTTCCAGCCGAACTTAAGGCATGCCCCCTCCAGGTCCGTGCGGAGCTGAGTGAGGACAGCCTGTTGGCCAACCTAAAAGTAACCACAGAACACTATTGTGGTTACTTTTTGGTTGGCCAACGGTTTACGTTGTATTGCGCACCCTGACGGCAAGTGTGGTAGTCGGTTCTGAAGTATGAAGTAATCAATCAATCAATCAATCAATGTTTATTTATATAGCCCTAAATCACAAGTGTCTCAAAGGGCTGCACAAGCCACAACGACATCCTCGGTACAGAATCCACATAAGGGCAAGGAAAAACTCACCCCAGTGGGACGTCGATGTGAATGACTATGAGAAACCTTGGAGAGGACCGCATATGTGGGTAACCCCCCCCCCTCTAGGTTGAGACCGAATGCAATGGATATCGAGTGTAAAGTAAAGAGACGTAAAGTAAAGAGACGTAACTTTGTCACCTCGCCTGGTTATTGACTCCAACCCAGAATATTACATACCTCCTTCTAAAGTGCTGAATTGAAGTGCTCTAAAACTTGCTGGTAGACGGCTGCGTTGACCCTGGATCTCAGGAAACAGAGTGGACCGACACCAGCAGATGACATGGCACCCCAAACCATCACCCAACCATGCAAATTTTGCATTTCCTTTGGAAATCGAGGTCCCAGAGTCTGGAGGAAGACAGGAGAGGCACAGGATCCACGTTGCCTGAAGTCTAGTGTAAAGTTTCCACCATCAGTGATGGTTTGGGGTGCCATGTCATCTGCTGGTGTCGGTCCACTCTGTTTCCTGAGATCCAAGGTCAACGCAGCCGTCTACCAGCAAGTTTTAGAGCACTTCATGCTTCCTGCTGCTGACCTGCTCTATGGAGATGGAGATTTCAAGTTCCAACAGGACTTGGCGCCTGCACACAGCACAAAATCTACCCGTGCCTGGTTTACGGACCATGGTATTTCTGTTCTAAATTGGCCCGCCAACTCCCCTGACCTTAGCCCCATAGAAAATCTGTGGGGTATTGTGAAAAGGAAGATGCAGAATGCCAGACCCAAAAACGCAGAAGAGTTGAAGGCCACTATCAGAGCAACCTGGGCTCTCATAACACCTGAGCAGTGCCAGAAACTCATCGACTCCATGCCACGCCGCATTAACGCAGTAATTGAGGCAAAAGGAGCTCCAACCAACTATTGAGTATTGTACATGCTCATATTTTTCATTTTCATACTTTTCAGTTGGCCAACATTTCTAAAAATCCCTTTTTTGTATTAGCCTTAAGTAATATTCTAATTTTGTGACACACGGAATTTTGGATTTTCATTTGTTGCCACTTCAAATCATCAAAATTAAATGAAATAAACATTTGAATGCATCAGTCTGTGTGCAATGAATAAATATAATGTACAAGTTACACCTTTTCAATGCAATTACTGAAATAAATCAAGTTTTTCAAAATATTCTAATTTACTGGCTTTTACCTGTATATATATATATATATATAGCTAGAATTCACTGAAAGTCAAGTATTTATTGTATTTATATATATAAGAAATACTTGAACTTGAGTGAATTCTAGCTATAAATATACTCCTCCCCCCTTAACGCCCAAAATCTCCCGAATTTGGAGGTCTCGAGGTTGGCAAGTATAGCTGGAGCCTACAGTTTAATCTTATTCAAACAAATATCCTAAAATGTTATGCATGTAGAATAAAACAATGAAACAAAGTTATGCTAGTAAATCCAACACACAATGTAAGATAAACTTTTCCTGATCCAGAGTTTTTACTCTTTGTGAAGCAACTCTTGTTTCAAATATTGAATATTGAGTTTGCCAAATCAAATATTACTGTCATTGTGTGTTTGTTTACATGTTAAAATTTGAACTGAAATGTTTCATTACCATCCGTGACGGGGGTTGGTAGACGCCCGGAGACAGCCAGAGGATCCGAACCACCAACACTAGTTACCGACTCTCCAACCTGGGCGTCAGGAACGGTGGTGGTTTCCGTGACGTTTGAGGTCAAATTATAAAAAGTCTCATTCTCGGAGAAAACTGTCGTGAGATTGAAGTTGTAAGCAGTCGTGTTTTCATTTGAGGCAACAGCAGTAAAGAATATAAATAGTAGAAGCCACAAGATAGCAACACAACCCGCCATGTTTGTTTAGTCGTTACTATGGTTGTTCCAAGTTTCGCCGGAACTTCCGGGTTTAAATCTCTCTTCTCCTCCTTTCCATAGACATCTTACAAGTAGACGCAGCATTGAGCGCTACTGCCTACTGGCGCTGACGAGACGCGGGGCCGCCATCTTGGAGTGGTGATCCGCTCCACTCAGTGCAATTCATTTGGCAGGAGCAATGAACTGTCAGCGCATTTCATTCATTTTACCTCACTGAATACAATGGATTTCCACGCAGTTTTTTGTCATACGTGTAGTTATGATAAAGGACACATGTTTTGGCGTGTTTTATTATTCATAGTTTGCTTAACAGTAATAGAATATTCTTATATGCTATAAGTGACCAGACGTCCGAGATCAAAACTGGGAATATAATCCCAGAGAAGGGGGTAAGAGTGAAACTCATGTGAATAATCACTGAATGGAGAACTGGGGGTGGGTTTAAATACATTATCTTTTTCCCACTCCCTTTCAGGCAAAACTGGACAATCATGCATTACATACTATACATGACCTTTTTCCACTATATTAATTTATATTATTACGTGTTGTCAACTTTGTACTTTTTTATGTCATTGCCTGAAATAAATAAAAATAAATGAAAAAAAAATAAAAAATGAGAAAGGGGGAAAAAACGGTCAGCTATTTTTAAATTCAAGAAACAATATGATTAGGTTACATATACATGCGTGTATCCTACGTAAACAATGTATGAATACATTAGATATCTATATATCTTAGGGACCTATAGTCTATAGCCTACAGACTGTATCTCTGTTGCTGCAGCAGCAGAGTTTATTCTGTCTTGACACTTTGTATTGATATTTTGTATTACATTATTCCCTTAAATGATAATGTTTACAGTGATTGTTTTATATATATTTTGTATGTATGTCGCTTTGGATAAAAGCGTCTGCCAAATACTTAAACATAAACATATATAAACACCTGAAAGTCTTTATATCAGCTAAAACCACCAATCAAAACCAAATTCTGTCTTACCCAACAATGTTAGTATTTCAATATTGTTACTTGAAGATTTATTCCTGGTTACAATTGTACCGTTAAGAAAGTATTGTCTTATACTTTGCCTAAAATGAGAATGCATCATAATCAGTGGCGGCTGGTGAATTTTGTTTTAGGTGTCACAATCATTTATTTCAACTTTATGTTATTCAAGTATGACATTTTTAAATTGAATTAATTTCATTGACAAGCAATTCTATTATGGTCATACTCTTGTTTGCTAGCGGCTATGATTTCAGTACTATTGAAGATCTTTGCTCCTTCTCAACTCTGTGGTAATATTCTTTTCACAAACTACAACCAATAGTACGTTAATGTTAAATCTTACTTGTGAAAAGTAATCCCCCGATTCCTATTTTCAACAGTCCGCTCATTTGAGCAGGAAAACGCTGAACACTAGCCTGGCATCTTTGTTTTCTACCTGTCAACTGTCAGTTTAGGCTGCTCGCCGGCTCCTCATCACCACTTCAAGATGGCGGCCGAATTTCTCGCGTCACAGGAGTCTACTTATAAGATGTCTACGCTCCTTTCCGCCTCCCTTTTCTTCTTCGTTGCTTTTACGGTAGGTTGCAACGAGTGTCAAGATGAGTACTGCGACTTACAGTAATGGAGTGTGTAACAGCAACTATGACACCTTTACGTTAGCGGTTTATTTAAATAAAATAAAAAAATTGTGATTGAACTCTGTTATATAATCCAAACTCTTTCAAATGATATATTCCAAATTAAATTTTTTTTCTAGTTTTCTAATTGCTAGTATGTATAAAACCAAACAATAATAATGCAGTTAGAGCATATGCTCTAACTGCACAATTATTATTATTATATGCAGCCTTCTTGGGGTTTGCCATAAGGTTCTGTAAACTGCATGTGTGAATATTCGGATGTTCATAAGTACAACACCATTTATAATTTCTGTTTTGAGTAATTTTGAATAAAACCTTTTGGAGCAGAATTGTCTAACAATGTGTCTTTTACTTGCGTCCACCTCACATTAGATCTTCATGAATGTTTATATTTTCAAGTTAACTTTTTGTCAATATTCTACACATACTAATACATTATTAGATATTTACTTTATTGTCGGTAATTACACCGAAATATTCCGCTCATAATAATCAATTATAAACCAGGTTATGTTTTTAATATTTACTTTATTTTTCAGCACAATATATTTTGGAGTTTTCATGTCCCACCATTATTATGTATTTACATGTAGTCACAATGTCTCTCATGATAATAATCATAATAGTCAAATTTAAATGTATTATTTGAATGATAGGAGAGCGCAAAGGCAACAGTTTTGTTTTATCGCTTTTGTCCACAAGATGGCAGCAGAAGATAATGCTCTTCTCAGCATAGGTGGCGCGAAATGGGGTTTGGAGATTAATAACCATGTAATGTTGAATGAAGAATCCACAATCAGAATTCGAAATTTGTACTTTGAAGGAAAATATACGTTGTGAGTAAAATACATTTCAGAAGTATCAAAGTAAACATTTACAAGTTTGATCATTAAAAAAAATGAGCTGTCATAATATTAAAAAGAAAAATATAATCTATCAACTGAGATAACCTCCGTCATTTGAAATCCATCTCTTGTTCACATAATCATTTAATGATGTTGCAATGGTTTTTACATCACATGACTGCTGTAAATAATATAAAACACAAACAATGAAAAACATGAAAATTAAAATACTTTATTATTTTACAGAAAAATCTCACAAGAACTTTGATGTTCTTTTGTTCATAAAACAAATAACTGTATATTTCCTAAAAAGATGTAGTATTCAATAAAGGGATTATACTTCTACTTACCTAATTATATAATAACATACAACTGAAATGTCATTTATAATTGATAACAAACATGTTTTAGTCATACGTCTTAATAAATATTAATCTTAGAAAATATTAATATATTACAATCTAAATGAATAAATAATGCGTGTTACTATTTAAAAAATAAAATAAAACAGTACATTAGAACATTTCCAGATAACATTGATATTATTTGTATATGGTTGAATAAATGAACACTTTTTTGATTAAAGATCTTACAGAAAGTAAATGTAATTCTTGATTTCCATCCATCAATCTATTTTCTACCGCGTGTCCCTCTCGGGGTTGCGAGGGTGGCTGCAGCCTATTCCAGCTGCATTCGGGCGGACGGCGCGGGGTACACCCTGGACAAGTCGCCACCTCATCGCAGAGCCAGCACAGATAGACAGACAACATTCACACTCACATTCACACACTAGGGCCAATTTAGTGTTGCTTTACAATAAATAATTTAAAAGATAGTTCAGTTAAGCTTAAAAGGTATATATATATATATATATATATATATATATACATATATATATATATATATATATACCCTGGTACATTATCTACTGCCACTATCTTGTCTGATTTGTTAAATATATCTTCGTATTTTAACTCATTGCCAATGAAGTATTGCTTCAAAACGTAAGGTTATTTACACTTATTATTAATGCAATCATTTATTTTCTTTTTATTATACTTCATTATTTTGAATACATTTTTAGCACTTTTTTCCCCTTCTTTCTTTTCTCATTTCATCACTACACAAGACACACACGCACATGTGAAACCACAGAACCCCAACACAACACCACAACAGTGTCAGGCTGCTACAGTAAAAGTACAACTTGGAAGTGTTAATAATTTGTTGTTATCAAGTCCCCACTGAATGTTCAAACATCAAATGCACAATCATTTAACATGCTGGACATGAATTATGAGTAATTTCGAACTATACTAGAAATATGATACCAGTAAAAGTATAAAGTATTAAAAGTGAATGCTAGTTTAAAAAAAAAAAAGATGGTTGTCTTATCTAAACGGACAAGGAGCAAGAAATTTACAAGGATGATTAGCTTTCACTTTTGAGACAATATGGCACACATTCTCTGTACTTTTGTCTGTGTTAATGTGATAATAAATATGAATTTGTTTAATATTATTTTTAATGTAACAATAGCATTAAAGCTCTGCTGTCCAATTGTTATAGTTTGTTTTCTTACACTTCTGAGTATCATTTGCAAGTATACAGTCATTTTAGTTGGTCCCATGTGCGTTGACGTAGTCAGTAAGTAATCTTTGCCATTAAGTTGAACGGGCCAGTCTTGTGTTTTTGTTGAGTCCTAAAAAGTGTTTATACTGTAAGTATTGTACTAACTAAAAAACAGCTGTTTAATTGTAATGTCATCAATGTCATCAATCCATCCATTTTCTACCGCTTGTCCCGCTCTGGATTGTTGAAATCACCTTGTAAAATCACTATTGCTAATCAGTAGCATGTTATGGCATAGCTAATGTAAATGACCATCAAGTTAACGCATTTTGAAAGGTGACGCCTTACATTTGAGTATTTTCTATCAAGCATGCATGCTTTGTTGGCATGAAAAAAATACAACAATAATTAGAGACAGTGTGCTACAAATACGACTGTTTGCCCACTAAGTGCTTGAGCTGACGTCACGTGCAACAAAGGTGTTGAAATATGGAGGATGTCGTCGTGGCTTGTGCAGCCCTTTGAGACACTTGTGATTTAGGGCTATATAAATAAACATTGTTCATTGATCATTGATATGGTACCGTTTGATTTTAAGTGTATCTTACACGGTAGACCCGACAGATTTTTTGTCGGTACCTATATAGTACCAAATTCAGTACCCATAGTCACTGCATACTAGATGGGTACTGAAATGATATATTTTGTTTTAGCACATATAATTATTTGCTATTAAATGTCTTAATTGTAATCATAGGAGTTTTACCAGAGATAGACTTCACATGCTGCATACTGTATTCTCTCTCCCTGTACTTCGTGCACCTGCTTCCAAAGCTTCAGATAGCAATGCTGTTACTTCATTAAGTATTTTTAGTAGTATCAATTAACAGCCAGTATTACTAAAAGTAATACTGCAATTTTTTTCTCCAAATAAGCAGCTCATTTCTACTGCCTTAACCACCAGGAAAAGTCAAGGTGGTCTCAATGGAGGGTCAGGTTCTTCAGCTCCACTGACTCCACAGGTCATCACACCTTTACGACTTCATGCGTGTGTGTGTGTGTTTGCATGCGTGTGTGTGTGTGTGTGTGTGTGTGTGTGTGTGTGTGTGCGTGTGTGTGTGTGTGCGTGGGTGTGTGTGCAAGAGAGAGCGAGAAAGATTCAGCTTTCTTCAGAGGCACTGAAAAGAATACTAATTGGCGCATGAATCAATTAGCAAATAGTTGATTTAATAAATCCTATGCTCATTAGCGACAATTATCGTGGTTTATAGTTTCTTTCTTCTGCCAACATAAATAAACATTCAAGTCGTATCCACAACATACAACTCTGAATGTTATTCTGAATATTATTAGTGCACACATTAAGTTAAGTGAGTGACTGGATCATAAATTACACATGATTACATTGGGAAGTATTACATGTATTAAAAAGTATTTAATGAATTTGTGATTGAAGAGTACACTTTCTAATAATACCATGAATACCATGAATTGATGAACGTGGACCCCGACTTAAACAAGTTGAAAAACGTATTCGGGTGTTACCATTTAGTACGGAATATGTACTGTACTGTGCAATCTACTAATACAAGTTTCAATCAATCAATCAATTAGGACAAGCAGTAGAAAATGGATGGATGGGTGCATTGATGGATGACATTGATCATTCAGGAATTTTATGTTGCGTCTCTTAATTTTCAGATCACCTCCTTATGTTACATCTGTGCGGCGTGAGCCCAGCATGCAGAGAAAGGAGCTACAGGTAGAGGTACATTTTAATGAGCAATAACAAGGCAGCATGTAGTATGCATGTAGCTGTAGACAACAGGTGAGACACGTGTTTGTGAGTACGTGTGTGTGTTTGTGTATAAGACTGACGAGGTATTGTGTTATGAAAAGTGCTTTATAAATAAAGTTTGATTTGATACAATGCAAGTTACTTTCCTCACAAATATCTGACAAATGTGTGAATAAAAAGTAAAAAAGCTATGCTGAAGCCTCCTATACTTTCAGTTTCATTGTTACACATTCTATGTTCTTTACTCCTGAACACTTTGAAATGACAACACACAAGCAAACATAATATAATAGATACACTCCATATTATAATTCAATTGTTAAGAGTCAAAGATGATATGAATGAATGATTAGTAACCAATAAAAAAGGAGTAAAATCACCAGCCACATAAAAATAAAAAAATCAGAGAGAAGCCTTTGGAATTTTTAAAGACTTTTGTTACACGGCAGCCTTTGTGGAATCAGCTATGTAAACGCTACAATGTTCTCCTCCGTCTCTGTCATGTTAAAAAGTGTAAATGTGTGTTGTAGTTTATTGCAAACAATGAAGTGAAGTGAGTTATTTTTATATAGCGCTTACATAGTGAGACCCATTATCTAAGTTACATTTAAACCGGTGTGGGTGGCACTGAGAGCAGGTGGGTGAAGTGTCTTGCCCAAGAACACAACGGCAGTGACTAAGATGACGGAAGCGGGAATCGAACCTGGAATCCTCAAATTGCTGGCACGACTGCTCTACCAATCGAGCCACGCCGCCCATAATGAAGTGGTCTTCAACACAGAGTTTAATATTTTCAATATTTGACCTGCATCTTCTTCATTTTTTTTTTTAACAAATTTGTATAGCTGTCAAAATTAATGCTTTTACTAATGTGATTAATCACAAAATATATCGCCTTACTCATGTACACACTTAGATTAATCATGCAATTTATCTTATTTGTGGGGCGGCGTAGCTTGGTTGTTGCGTCCTTGGGCAAGACACTTTACCCACCTGCTCCCAGTGCCACCTTCACTGGTTTAAATGTAACTTAGATCAGTGTTTTTCAAACACTGTGCCGCGGCACACTAGTGTGCCGTGAGATACAGTCTGGTGTGCCGTGGGAGATGATCTAATTTCACCTATTTGGGGTAAAAAATATTTTTTGCAAACCAGTAATTATAGTCTGCAAATGATGTGTTGTTGTTGAGTGTCGGTGCTGTCTAGAGCTCGGCAGAGTAACCGTGTAATATTCCTGCATATCAGTAGGTGGCAGCAGGTAGATAATTGCTTTGTCGTGATCACAATATGCAGACGACAGCGGGAGGCAGCGTGCAGGTGAAAAGGTGTCTAATGCTTAAACTGAAAAATAAACAAAAGTTGAGTGCCCCTAAAAAAAAAGGCATTGAAGCTTAGGGAAGGTTATGCAGAATGAAACTACAACTGAAAGTGAAGAAAAACAGAATGCTGGACGACAGCAAAGACTTACAGCGTGTGGAGCAGCAGACAGCGTCCACAAAGTGCATCCGTACATGACATGACGATCAACAATGTGCCCACAAAGAAGGATTAAAACAACTGAAATATTCTTGTTTGCTAAAACAAAGCGCTTTAAAGGAAGACATGAAACTGCTACGGGAAAATACCAACAAAACAGGAAAAGCCACCAAAATAGGGGCGCAAGACAAGAACTAAAACACTACACACAGGAAAACAGCAAAAAAGTCCAAATAAGTCAGGGGGTGATGTGACAGGTGGTGACAGTACACCTACTTTGAGACAAGAGCTATAGTGTTGCATGCTTGGTTATGGTTTAAAGTCATATCCGACGACTTTGTATTGTCAATATCGAGTTTTATATTTTAAAGATTTCTGCTGGTGGTGTGCCTTTGGATTTTTTTCAATGAAAAAAATGTGCCTCGGCTCAAAAAAGGTTGAAAAACACTGACTTAGACAATGGGTTTCACTATGTAAGCCCAATACAAATATAATTCACTTCACTCCACTTCACTTCACTCCACTTCACTTCACCATACAAGCTATTTTACCTTAACCGCTATATGGTCAGTGATCAGATCAATGCATACATTAGTACAAAAAAGAAAACAGATGCAGGCTCTTGTGCTCACTGGCAAATTTCACTCCAAAATGCAGCCTGAAAAATATTTAGATAAAACTGTTACCAAGTTTTGTGTTGATAAATGACATGCATTCAAGTAAAACATCTAACAACGTTCCTGCATGGATGACATTCTGGCAATAACATTTTATTTATGTATAAATAATCTTTCAACAGCCCTACTTTAATTACACATGACCATGAATCCAACACACTGTAATTAACAAAAGATTCAGAAACAAAGTCAGTCATAGTGGAAGTGTATGTGTCTGAGATGGAGTCAGACTGACCACACACTTTTTACACCGAAGACAATTCAGTAACGCCACTTTTTAGTTAACTTCGCAACATTATTATGTCTCCCATGCAGCACTGTGACATGAAAGTGAAATGAAACATTAAAGGCTCAGAGAAGATATACGGCCACCAATGTTAGTCACACAAATTTTTCCCTCTTTCTTGACCACCATGATGGTCATTAAAGATAAAGAGAATTAATGTTCATGAAAGTTAGAGTGGTTATTGATTCCGTGCTGTTACAAGATCTAGTATAAGAAGATGGGCTTATTCTTCTTGACTCGACAATACTTTCAGAAGGTAGAAGTGCATATCAGGCAACAAGAAGGGTTAAAAGAAGTACAGTAAACAAGGCTAATGTGACGTGACGGAGAGAGATAAAGTTGGATGTAAATATTTGTCTCAGAAAAAAAAGCTCAAATAAGGATTGTTCTCTTTTAACATTGGTTTCATTTAATTCTTGTATTTAATATTTTAATTTAGCAACATACTTGCCAACCCTCCCGATTTTTCCGGGAGACTCCCGAATTTCAGTGCCCCTCCCGACAATCTCCCGGGGCAACCATTCTCCCGAATTTGTCCCGATTTTCACCCAGACAAAAATATTAAGGGCGTACCGTGATAGCACTGCCTTTAACGTCCTCTACAACCTGTCGTCGCGTCCGCTTTATCACCATAAAAACAGCGTGCCGGCCCAGACACATGTTGTATGCGGCTTCTGAAGTCACACGTAAGTGACTGCAAGACATATTTGGTCAACAGCCATACAGGTCCCACTGAGGGTGGCCGTATAAACAACTTTATCACTGTTACAAATATGCGCCACAAACAAGAATGACAAACACATTTTGGGAGAACATCCACACCATAACACAACATAAACACAACAGAACAAATACCCAGAACACCTTGCAGCCCTAACTCTTCCGGTCTACAATACACACCCCCGCTACCACCAAACCCCCCCCCCCCCTCCGACCCCGCCCACCTCAACCGACGCACGGAGGGGGGGGTTGGTGGTAGCGGGGGTGTATATTGTAGACCGGAAGAGTTAGGGTTGCATGGGATTCTGGGTATTTGTTCTGTTGTGTTTATGTTGTGTTACGGTGCGGATGTTCTCCCGAAATGTGTTTGTCATTCTTGTTTGGTGTGGGTTTACAGTGTGGCGCATATTTGTAACAGTGTTAAACTTGTTTATTCGGCCACCCTCAGTGTGACCTGTATGGCTGTTGACCAAGTATGTCTTGCAGTCACTTACGTGTGTGTACAGAAGCCAAATACAACATGTGACTGGGCTGGCACGCTGTTTGTATAGGTTGTAGAGGGCGCTAAAGGCAGTGCCATCACGGCACACCCTTAATATTGTTGCTTGGGTGAAAATCGGCAGACATTCGAGAGAATGAATTCGGGAGTCTCCCGGAAAAATCGGGAGGGTTGGTAAGTGTGATGCTGTCAAGCACCATTCATATAAAACTTGCGGGCCGCACTAATATTAAATTTTCATATTAAGGTGCGGGCCGCAAAGTAACGTCACTCGGGCCGCAATTGGCCCGCGAGCCGCGTATCTGAGACCACTGGTGTACAATACTACTGACCTAGGAGTTAATTTATGAATGTGTTAGCAATAAAATATGACTTTAACCATACAACTCGACTTCTAGCAACTCATTCTTATCTTGAGGATCGGTTTTCAGCTGTCACCTGCACTGCACAATAATACAGTACCTTTGGGAGCAGTTTCATTTCAAATAACATTTTACACAATATGTTTAATTAGGGGGTCCATCTGTCCATCAATTTGGGGTTCGTTGGCCGGGAGAACATTGAAGTCCTATTAAATAAAGTCAACAATGATCAAGACTGTACAGTCAGTGGACACACACTTTTGCAGTGTATCATCATCATGGTGCTACAGAGCGCCACCTTCGCTCCCGTAATCCTCTGAGCTGATGTCTCTCTCTGTCTCTTTGTCCACTTATCTGTGCACTAATCCTTCATCTCTCTGCAGGTCACAAACAGTATCGCTGCATCTCAGCTGATATCACTGTCCTTCACAGAGGTGCATCATTCCTTCCAGAACTTTTGTTGTGCCACCAATCTATCAATACATCATTCTTAACTAATGAACACAATCCCCAAATAACCCCCCTAACATACTTATATGAGCATTATTCATATTATCCCAATGTCCAGTGTGTCTTTCATGGCCCTCCCCCTTCTTTTCTGATGTCTTTGTCATTTCTGTTCTGATAACATCTTCTTATCTGCTCTCCAAATGAACACTATCTTTGTGTCCTTCACAAGTTAATGTGTGTACGTGTGTGTGTGTGTGTATGTATGTGTTTTGTATAAAGGTCACCGAGGATTTTTGGTCCACTTGACATGAAAGGACAGAAATGTGCTGAAGATCTGAAGCTCAACTAAAAATGTTGTGCAGAAAATGAAAAATGTGGGGCTGTCAACGTTAACGCGCTAATGCATGTGATTGATTAAATTTTTTTTTTATATATCGCGTTTACATATATGAAAGAAGTTTAATTATATCCGTGTTAAGACTTAACCCCAGTGACGTGCGGTCACTGGAGGCAGGTGAGGCGGGGCCTCACCTGCCATCATGGAAAGAAAAAAAATGTAAAAAGAAAAAAAATTAATTAAATTGTTATATGTATTCAGTGATTATACTATACAGTTATTTTCCATTTAACTTAATCAGTTTTAGATTATTTTTATTCAAAATCGCTGAATTTTCGCATTTGCCGTTCAAATACTGAGAAGAGACGGTGCGGTGATCAGCAGCCAGTTGAGGCACGTCACTCAGTTGTGCCTCACCATGGATTGCGGACTCGGCTAACTGCTGGCCTGCTGTGCAGTGAGACCGTATTGCTATATGAATTATATTATACATTTCCATAGTTTAGTTAGCTGAGGTGTATAATGTATAGTGTATTTTGTCAACAACTGTATGTGTGTAACGTATTTCTTGTGCTGAGCAATCATAAAACTGCTGCAAAGACGGACTGGCTGAGGCTCGCAGTAATCCCGCCTCCTGGTGCCTGTTAATGCACCCCCGTGCAGAATGCACCCCCCGACGGGAGCGCCACACCAACCAAAGCCCCCACCCAAACCCTCCACGTGCAAGACCGAATCCACCCAAAAAAAGTCACTTAACAAGAAGCCAAAAAGTGCAAAAACAACAATGTTCGCGCCGGAGGAGCCGTGAACGACTGCAGGGACACAACATTAGGTACACCTTCAGACTGCAGCACGGATTTCATATTTCATTCATTCACAACTCCTCCAACACGAACACCACTGTTCCCACACTTATAAGTAAAGGTAAGACCATAATAACGTTTTTTTTAATTAAATGTGCTTTTTTGTGTGCTACAGTTTGTATGTGTAAAGTTAAAGTTTAGTTAAAGTACCAATGATTGTCACACACACACTAGGTGTGGTGAAATTTGTCCTCTGCATTTGACCCATCCCCTTGTTCACCCCCTGGGATGTGAGTGTGAGGGAGCAGTGGGCAGCAGCGGCGCCGCGCCCGGGAATAATTTTTGGTGATTTAACCCCGAATTTCAACCCTTGATGCTGAGTGCCAAGCAGGGAAGAATACTGGTATGAGCTTTTAAACATAACCCGTTAACTGCTGCCAATCAAATGGTGAATAAGATACTCTTTAGGGTTCATATGTTTGTAGATCTGACTGTGATGAAGTCAGTGCCTCACCAGTCATGAACCTCACCGCACGTCACTGCTTAACCCGTAAGACACGCACATTGTTTCACGGTTTGTGATCCCAATAAGATGCGGACAGTTTTGTCTCAAAACAGAACTTTAGATAAAACTGAGGTAACTTGTTGGTATTGTAGCGACATTTGTTCTTATCATCGGCGCATAATACCATCTTAAAGCAAAGCAGGTACTCAAGAATGGCGCCGCTAGCATTAATGCTACATGGACAACAAGCTGAGTTCACTGCGTCAATGTTGTCAACAAAAGTACCACAGATAAGGTGGACAGCCACCACATGTAAACCACTTAACATCTCTGAAATCCTTCAAGAAGATGCCATTCATATCTGTCGTCCAATACCTTGGAGAGACACAATTACAGCAAGAAAAAACAAAACTGTACCACACAAACAAGAGCATCAAGTTCCAGCTACCAGCTGAATAGGAATTTATTTTGCTTATTGGAGAACATTGGACCTGAGTAGATAATAACAACAAACTGGGGTCGTATGTGTACCAAAACAAGAGATCAGCATTGTCACAATAGACCATCATTCTTTATTGGCATTCCCACAGTAAATGAAATAGAGTTAATTCAGCTATGTTAGATTCCGGTGGTAACCCACAAGTTCTTCCCAGAACTTGCGAGTCAGATCCAGCTCTCCGTTCACAGGGTCCCGTCCTCTTGGTTCAGTCGGTCTTACCAGGCTGCTCCACTGACGAAACTCAGCTGGATGGCGAGGCAATTCGCCTAGTTCTAACTACCCTTTGTTTCAGCGTCTGTCCCGCTTCTTTTTGTGGTCGACTCGGCTAAAAGGCTATCTCGTAAGGCCGAGTCAAACCCCAAACCCCGCTGTTTTAAATAGCTTGCCTCTAATGAATCTTGGCTCTTGTTACTGACTAGGTTGAATTTGAGGGCTGGGAATGGAATGAAAAGTATGTGTAAGTGGATTGACTTAGAGCGACCTTTCAGAGCTAGTTGTAGTACACACAGGATTTCTATTTTTTTACGTCAAGGATGTAATGGTACGATAAGGGATACAATCTTGGTATTTTTGTAATGATATTTATTGCAGGCTCAATAGCGTAAGCGTTGCACAGCCTCAATAATCATTCACATATAAATGTAAAAATTGTAAAAATTGTAAAAATTGTAAAAATGTAAAAATGCATATAATTGCAAATCAATGTAATCTCTAATTCGGTTTAAATTGGAGTTCAGTTCGTTTCTTACTGTGCAAGGTTCTTTGGGGAATGTATAGCGTGGGACTATCCACCTCTGTTAATGAGTGCGTTTACAACATTATTGATTACTAATGATACTTGGTTTGCATTCTCAAAATGTGCACTTAATATTTACTATACTTACTGTCATCAAGTTTTGAGCAAATCAATGACTTGCAGTTCAGTAAAACATTTAAAAAACACTTTCCTGTATGACATTCTGACTACAAAATTGCATTCGTATCCAAATATCGGGGTATTTTCTTAAGCAAATGTTATTAATGCAATCAAATAATAACCTTTGATTAATCATGATTAATCACAGTTCAAGAGTGTGATTATTCTGATTAAAACAACCACTTGACAGTCCTAGTAAAATGACAAGAAAAGTTGGAGCATAAAAAGTTCTACTGCTGGAATGATTTGACTTGCTTGAAAATGTAGAAAAATCACATTCAATTAACTAGAAACAATCTCCACCAAGAACTCTCTTCTAATTGTACAAAAGTCCTGAGCCCAGACAAAATTGAATCACTAGTTCCTTATCCCATTTCTTACATTACATGAACGTTTCATCAAAATGTACCCATAACCTTTTGAGTTATCTTATCTTAACAATGGTTCTCAAATTTTGTTATTTTTGTGTTATTAATATTTACTTCACTGCTTCTCTGCTATTCGTTTTGGTATCAAATTTGGACATATTGTATTTGCTGATGTTGTTCTGTTGTTGTTGTTGTTGTCTCTCTGTCTTATCCCCCTCTTGCCCGCGCAATTTCCCCCTCTGTCTTCCTTTTTAAAAAAAATATTTCTATCCCCTCGTGCTCTTTTCCAGCTGCGCCAAACAATAATATAAATCCATTGAATCAAGTCAAACACAAAAAAGGTAACAAGAGAAGTATTCCACACTTCTCTTTTGTAAAGTAAATCTGTACAGAAAATATGGGCATCTACATCAACAATATGATTTGCCTGAATGGCTGGAGAGGACAAAAAAATCTACCACTAAATACCACCTCAGCAAACACTTAGTTCTCCAAGTACCACCAAAATGACCAACATTAAAATACAGTAGCATAAATGGCCTAAATGTTCCTTTAAACCAAGGCAGATGTTTTATTTAACAAGTATGTTTAATATTTTTGGCCACTGTAACATTACACACAGTTTGAACAGTAACAAGGCAGAAGGATATTAGAAAGTACCCTTTATTTATGGAATCAAAAATATTGAAATTCAACGATTTGGTAAATTTGCAAATAGCTAAAATTATGCACAAAGCAAACTATAACCTGCTACCCAAGAATGTACAACAATTCTTCTCAACTAAAGAGGAAAAATATAACCTTAGAGGAAAAACTAACGTCAAACATTTGTATGCACGTACAACACTTAAAACCTTTAGCATATCAGTATGTGGAATTACAATTATGGAATGGATTAAGCAAATAAATTAAACAATGCACTAATATAATCCAGGTTAAGAGACTGTTCAAATTTAAAAGTGCTTACAAAGTACAAAGAAGAAGAATTGTGAGAAATACCTTCAACCTTATTGAAAACGGGATATTCTTTATCTCAGTATGTTAATCATGACTGACTTAATTATATTTTACAAAAACTGCTGTATTAATCATTCACTGACGTAATTGTGTTACAAAAAGAAGACAGATTGAATAAGCTTTGCTTCTTCCTACTCCTTTTCGGACATCATGTAATGAATGAAATTATGTGTGATGTATTATATTGTAAGTGCGTTCATTCTCGGAATAAACTAACCTCAATCAATCAAACAGAACAAGTATCCAGTAACAAACGTGTACGCATCGTTCAACTTACTGCGTAATGAGCTTAAAGTATGTATGATTACTGCTGATATCGATTTGGTTGATTGGTTTCGACCAATACTCAAAGCTCCAACATCGGTTTTGTACCAGAAGTGAAATGTTGTATCAGAACACTCCTATATGTATGTCACAATTAATGCTTACAATACCATTTATCTGCGATGAGGTGGCGACTTGTCCAGGGTGTACCCCGCCTTCCGCCGGAATGCAGCTGAGATAGGCTCCAGCACCCCCCGCAACCCCAAAAGGGACAAACGGTAGGAAATGGATGGATGGATTACCATTTATGTTTTTTGCCATTTTTTTGTCCGAAGCTTCTGAGGTACCAACATCAACAAAGACTTGACATAAGCAGAATATTGAAAAATGTACAACATTGTCATTTTGAATAGAATATTGTCATGGAAACAATTTGATGATGATATGTCCTGGATGACTTGAATATTTTCATGGCAAAAAAAAAGGTTCAGAAAGCGCTTAGACATCGTCAACGCATTCATGAACTAATGACTCAGCATCAGCAGCGTCCCAGGCTTCAGTGTCTTGCTCAAGGGTACTTTGACATGGTCCTCCAAACTTATTTCAATACAAGATATGACTTGGTGAAAATCCAAGAGCCAACAAATGACATCATGACGAGCGGTGAGTGCTGAGCTCAGCATATTTGGCACACAAAAGGCAGAATGGTGATTGAACCACAACTTATTAGCCTTGATCAAATGTAAAGTACACCGATCAATCAAGAGAACATTCGATAGGTTTCATACAAGCACACTAGCTGCTCAACGTGAATTTTATGGGAGATTTCTTTATTGATCGGAGATGATTTGTGGAATACAAAATCAATAAGCGATCCTGCTGGTCGTTGTGAAGAATAAATAGAGAATGGCAGCATGAAGGCCACAGTTCAGTTTGAAAAGGGTTTCATAACGACTACCTGCTCTAATCACAGTACAGCAAAAAAACCAAAAAAACATCTAATTACTCGTTTATTCTCAATGCAACACAGACGTGCAGTCAGGGTAAGCAGGTGAGTCAGAGCCTTACTTGATTTGATGACAAATAAAACAAATTGGAAATGGCCGATTGTCCAAATGTAGTTCTTCACTGTGACATTTTACAGTTGGAACCATCAGTTACCCCAAAACTGTTATGTCTTTTAATTCAATCTACAAGAAACAGAAATAAAAAAAACTCTCAATATTTTATAGAATGTGTTTATTTTCAATATTTGACAGTGATGCCAGCGGATGGGCTTTTTGTGTAATACTTTCAGGGCCTGCTTGTAAAAGGATGCTATGGTCTGATTGGAGAAGGTGATGCCTGTGCCCAGGTTGTTACAAAATAGAAAAGATGTGAAAAAAATATCATGTCAGCTGCCTGGATGGGTATTACATTTCTTATTAGTTTGAAACAATTGAGGTTACTTTTTGCTACTTTTGAGACTCTCTTTATGTGCTTTTCAAATTTAAGTTGTGGGTCTAAGATTATTCCTCAATATTTAAATTCAGTAACCTCCTGTATTTCATTATGTTGCAAAGAAAAATGGAAGACAAATAGATAACATTTAAACATATTAATTAATCATAAGTAATAATCTTTTTGACCTGTGAAGCGACAGGTAGTTATAGATATAGTAGAACATTATATATTTAGATGTTACAGTTTTATTACAAAAGCTAAGCCACTCTATTATTTAGACTACCGTATACAAAATGTATAACACTCCACCACTTTTTCGACCAGTTGATCTGCCGTTTCTTTTCCTTTCTCCTCTGCTCCCCCTATCCCTTGTGGAGGGGGAGACACACAGATCCGGTGGCCATGGATGAAGTGCTGGCTGTCCAGAGTCAGGACCCAGGGTGGACCGCTCGCCTGTGTATCGGTTGGGAACATCTCTGCGCTGCTGACCCGTCTCCGCTCGGGATGGTTTCCTGCTGACCCCACTAGGGACTGGACTCTTACTATTATGTTGGATCCACTATGGACTGGACTCTCACAATATTATGTCAGACCCACTCGACATCCATTGCATTCGGTCTCCCCTAGAGGGGGGGGGGGGGGGGTTACCCACATATGCGGTCCTCTCCAAGGTTTCTCATAGTCATTCACATCGACGTCCCACTGGGGTGAGTTTTTCATTGCCCTTATGTGGGCTCTGTACCGAGGATGTCGTTGTGGCTTGTGCAGCCCTTTGAGACACTTGTGATTTAGGGCTATATAAATAAACATTGATTGATTGATTGATTGATCCAAATTGTTTCTACAAACCTGACCTAACAAATAAAGCCCAAACAGTTGTTTTATATATTTTACAAACCCCGTTTCCATATGAGTTGGAAAATTGTGTTAGATGTAAATATAAACGGAATACAATGATTTGCAAATCATTTTCAACCCATATTCAGTTGAATATGCTACAAATACAACATATTTGATGTTCAAACTGATAAACATTTTTTTTTTGCAAATAATCATTAACTTTAGAATTTGATGCCAGCAACACGTGACAAAGTAGTTGGGAAAGGGCATGTTCACCACTGTGTTACATGGCCTTTGTTTATATTTACATCTAACACAATTTCCCAACAAATATGGATGATGAGCTGTCAATAGAACACAACCTAGAACAAAACTTACCTTTATCATAAAGACTCCTTAAAAACCGAAAATTTCTTCCGAATGAGCCACATTAGGACATAACAGTTTGAAGGTTCACTTGACAAAATGGACAATACATACCCTGTTAACACAGGGAATCATGATTTAGGATTACATCTGACATCAAATAACTAATATAAAACTGTCACTGACAGTTGCTAAACTTATGGGTAGTAAATACGTCTGCAGCAAGCCTGACATTGGATGGCAGAGAAATAATAACATCACAAACAAGTACTTATTGGTGCTTCATGACAGCCAGAAAGGGACATTGATCACAATAACTTACTTACACTTACTTTTTCCAACTTTTTTTTTCATTCATTCATTTCATTTTGTATTTATCTCCTTCATTGATGTGCATTTTTGATCAATAGACAATTAAACTTTAGCAACTAAACACATATTTACACACCTATGCTTGAGAAGGAACAGGGAAATCTTATATTTCCTACCCCCTTCAACATAATAAGTAGTCTTACTTAATGGATAGCCCAGATTCACAAGCATACAAACCAAACAAATACATCCAAATATAATGAAAACAAACAAAAAACATACACAAAAAAAAACAAGTGCAAAACTTCATGAAGCACAAACCGAACAAAATAAAATAATAATTAATAAAACATTTTTAACTTTCCGCATCAGTCACTTCATTTGTTGGAAAACTTGGTTAAGCTGACGACTCCAAAATAAAAACCATACTTGAAAATGGCAGAGGCATCTCTCCCGCAGATTAGATTTTCTCTTCAGTAATGAAGATGACATCTAGGAAACCCACAATAATACGTGCCCTTAGCCATATTTAGACAAATATATGCGTTTAAAGAAAACAAAGAACAAATCCTTAGTTTTTAGTTGTTTACTCTGTAAACTAAAATCCTAACTGCTCTCTTCATTTCAGACGTCCAAAACAAATGTAGGAACACACATTAAGGTGAGTTGAGTTCATGAAAAGTTTTACTGCACATAACTATTACCAACTGTTCCCAAACAACACAAAAGTAATTCTTTTTTTTTGTCAACATATAGATAGATTATGTTATTTTTCTTCACTATAGGTAGAGAAAACAAATTGGACATCATGGGGACTAAGAAAAAAAAAAACAATAAAATAAAAAATCAATGAATCAAACAAAATATATCCTTATTGTTGTATGTATACCGACTTGTCATTATAATCCATTATTATATGTTATACTTGTTCTGAAATGGTCATGTATCCATCTGCTGTTGAAACCTGGACTCTATAACCAACATATAAATTAATTGTAAATTAGGGGTGGGACATGGATAAGCATTCTTGCTTTTTTCCCATATCCCTTTTCGGTGGGTGCCGTTGCATGTCTGTCAAATTACAAAGAGTGATGAAGTGTTGCTATATATGTCTGTCTGCCGGAATAAATGAATGGATTCATTCATTCATGACATTGCTGAGACAAGCAGTTACAGTAACATTCACTTACAAGTTACGTTACCGGTTACAATTAATTTTGTTGCCTGTTATATTGCATGTTATATTGCATGCAGTACATGGCATGGTGTACAGTACACTGTATGTTAAGTAACATGTTACATTGCATGTTTTGTGTCTGTTATGTTGCATGTTACACCATGTAATATTGCATGTTACCTCAAGTAGCAGCAACTTGGATGACGCATCTGCATCCATACTTAGCAATAGATCATTAGTCATCCGTAGAGTAATTTGCCCTGAAACCGGACTGAAAGAGTTCACAGAGATTGTTAGACGCTAGGTGTTCATTTAGCTGCTGTGCAACACTTTTTTTGAGGATTTTCGAGATAAAGGGAAGGTGGGACACCGGCCGGTAGTTTACCATGAGGTCAGGATCGAGGTTAGGTCTTTTGAGCAGAGGATGAATAACCGCTTTTTTGATTGCTAGGGGAACAGTACCAGAAGAAAGTGATAAGTTAATAAAATTTAGCACTGATGGTTCTAATATTACAAACAGCTTCTTGATAAGTTTCCCAGGAAGTGGGTCAAGTAAAACATTTTATTTGTCCCATTCACAAGTTTTAGGTGTTCCTCTAATGTTATTTCTTCAGAAAGCGAGAGATTATTTTGGAGGGCAATATCCGTTCATATCTGCGCTATAAGAACCCAGTTGGAGCTGGGACGCGTTATCTTTAATCTCCTTTCTAATAAATTAAATTTTCTAAGTAAATAATTTAATATAGTCATCAGCCGAGTGGGTGGAGCTACTGGGGGGAGTCCCTTGTTGGGTTAGCGATGCTACTGTACTGAACAAACATTTAGCATCGTTTTTATTGAGGCGGATGAGTTTGGAGTAGTAATTAGTTTTAGCTAAGGTAAGCGCATGTTTATAAGTTATTAAACTATGACTCCATGCTTGAGGAAAACCTCGAGTTTAGTCGGACGCCATTTGCGTTCCAGCTTTCTACATGCATGTTCCTTTGCATGCTATATTGAGTGTTACATTGCATAGATATATAGATAGATAGATAGTACTTTAATTTAAATATGCATGTTTCATTGCATGTTATATTGTGTGTTACATTGCATGTTATATTGTGAGTTACATTGTTCTATTTTGAATTTTACATGGCATTTAATATTGCATGTTGCATTGCATGTAACATTGCATGTTATATTGTGTGTTACACTGTGTGTTATATTGCATGTTACATTGTATGTTACATTGTGTGTTATATTGCATGTTACATTGTATGGTACATTGTGTTTTATATTGCATGTTCCACTGCATGTTACATTGTAAGTTACATTAAATGTTGCATTGTATTTTATCTTGCTTGTTATAGTTCATGTTGCATTGCATGTTATATTGCATGTTATATTTCATGTTGCATTGCATGTTATATTGCGTTTTACACTGTGTGTTATATTGCATGTTACATTGTGTGTTATACTGCGTGTTACATTGCAGACTACATTGCGCGTTAGACTGTCCGGGGACCAAACAGGCAGAGCAAGCAAGATTTGCTCTGTTTGTTTTAAAATTGACCTGTGCAATACACATTTCTGGTGAAAAACCTCTCACCTGTACACTTCATTTGCCATGTCTGTCCTATTTCTCTTTTTTGTTATCACACACATGCACACACACACACACACACACACACACACACACACACACACACACACACACACACACACACACACACACACACACACACACACACACACACACACACACACACACACACACACACACACACACACACACACACACGCACACACATACACACCTTGTCTGTGTTCTGCGAGAAAGAAAAATGGAGACCAGCAGGGCGTATTGGCTGACCAGACTTGATTAAATCAGGGTGGCCAAACGGAGCAGTCACATGAATCACAATGGTCTCACTGCGCTGTCACTGGATAAACTGTTTCACCCACGGGCCATACTTGATTTCTGCTCTAAAGCAGTTGACCAACAAATAATCGTTTCCAACAATGCTTTGGGGATGCATTGTTTTAGTGATTCATGACACGGGCCAACTAACACTGGGTTGTGTGACGGCCCAGCTAGGTTTGGGACACAATGAAATGTTGTACAACAGTCTATTTAAAACAGGGGGGTCGAACTCATTTTCATTGAGGGGAACATTGCAGTTATAGCTGCCTTCAGAGGGCTGTTTGTAACAGTGAATAATATATAATTATAAACCTATGAATTAGCTTCATGATATTATTACACCATTGCCCATGCATTTGATTAAAGTAATAAATATATATTTTTATGTACACTGTAAAGATAAATCTGGGGACTTTGCTGGCAGCTCAGTTGCCTGAATTTAATCGTAAAATATACAGTGTTTTTTACAGCATTTACTGTACGTGGACAAATGTACCGCAGTTTTTTAAGGTAAGAGTTTGGCGACTGAGCTGTCACGTTTTTTTTAACCGTAATCTATTGTCATTTTTACATTGCACAATTTGATGGATAACGTGCTTTAAAGTCACAATGCAAGAAGATTTTGAGTACCTATTTGTTTTTATTTTTACAAAAATGGTTGGAATGTATTGTAATATAATATTGACATTAATAGATAGCATTAAAGTTTAAAATATATGCAATTGTATGCAGCCATGTCTTGTTTCCAGTTTTTGTGTATTCAATAATTTAGTCATCAGGTTGTTACTTTTTACTGTTTTTTTCTCCGACACCTTTTGGACAGCCTCGATGCTCCGTTCCATGTAAGTGTTGTTTCTATGGCCCAACAATGTAATATTTGCGTTTATTTACACAGTCAGTTTATTTGTGTTTTTATTTATTTCGTTCCTACATTTTCTCCTCAGCTCTCCCTCTTCTGTTTTTGATTGTTCAGCATTTCATGTATTGCCATTGATTTTTAAGATTTGGTAAAACTTAGAAATCACATCATATTATGTGGCCCTTGTACACCTGCAAATAATATGCATCAATAAAGTACTTGACAGAAAAAAATGCATGTACTGCATACAAATGCATATCTTTTAAACTTTAATACTATCTAATAATGTAAATATTATATTACTATACATTCCAACCATTTTTGTAAAACTAAAAACAAATAGGTACTCAAAATCTTCTTACATTGTGACTTAAAAGCAAGTTATCCATCAAATTAAATCCATACATGTGTAATTAAATTGGACATGTGTCGTGTTAATTAATGTATAATTCATCATCAAATATAATTAAATTAAGAAACAATGAATTATTTCGAATGTAGCTGGGATAGGCTCCATTTAATGTCACATTAAAGTAATTACTTAAATATGTATTTATTTATATAATTATTTTTAGTTTGTTGACTTGAAATTTCAATAATTTTTTTCTGCATTGTTAAATTTTAAAGTATCACATTTTGTCAAAAGATTGGAAGGCTGTGACATTTACAAACAACCCTAATCTGTTGACTGGCTCATTAACACAAACAATACGATTTTTTTATGGGTGGGTTTTTCACCCAAATGGAAATACAGGCTCTTTTTTTGTGCCAGTGAGGCAGAGTACACATGCACCTCGTTATTTGATATACAAATATCATATGTTGTTTGTATCGTGTATGTGTATGTTTTGTAAGTGTTGTAGGATTAACACAAGTCAAGGGAGCTTTATTTACATTTTATTTATTTAATTTAATTTTTTATTTTAATTTTTGATTTATTCGCACATTATAAACATTACAAAAGGTAACTTTGTAAAAAAAAACAAAAAAAACCTGGAGACAAGAAATTAGTAATGAGAAATACATAATAAGAACCAAGCAATAAGTGCAGGTGAGAAAATAAACCCCAAAAGGCTTATGCAAGGTTCTCACCTAAAGCATATATATAAAATAAATACTTGACTTTCAGTGAATTATATATATATATATATATATATATATATATATATATATATATATATATATATATATATATATATATATATATATATATATATATATATATACACACACATTTTATTATATATATATATATATATATATATATATATATATATATATACACACACATTTTATTATATATATATATATATATATATATATATATATATATATATATATATATATATATATATATATATATATATATATATATATATATATATAAAAATAAGAGAAATACTTGAATTTCAGTGTTCATTTATTTACACATATACACACACATAACACTCATCTACTCATTGTTGAGTTAAGGGTTGAATAGTCCATCCTTGTTCTATTCTCTGTCACTATTTTTCTAACCATGCTGAACACCCTCTCTGATGATGCATTGCTGTGTGGCACGCACAAAAGTGCTTTCATCAAATGCACTAGAGTCTGGAATCTTCCATCTCTCCCTCGCATGGCCCAAAACCGGTCAATCTTTGAAGATCTTCACTGCCAAGCACTTGGTAGTCCACTACTTCTTCCCGGAGGCTATCCAGGTCCAATCGCAGCTGCGGCTTGGAACTTACAAGCGTATTTCTTCATCTTACTCGTCGTCGGCGTCGCCATGGTTGTATCTTCCTCGTTCTTCTGCTTCGTCTCCTTGTTGTGTGCGCAGTTGTGCACTGCACTCTCTAAAAGCCGTAGATGTTATTGTCACATATGCATGTACAGTAGATGGCAGTATTGTCCTGTTTAAGAGTGTCACAACATTGCTGTTTACGGCAGACGAACTGCTTTACGGTAGACGAAAACGTGACTGCTGTTGTTGTGTGTTGTTACTGCGCTGGGAGGACGTTAATGAAACTGCCTAACAATAAACCCACATAAGAAACCAAGAATTAACCCTCGATCATTCTACAGTTATAACGTGATTGGGCAGGCACGCTGTTTATATTGTGGAAAAGCGGACGTGAAAACAGGCTGTCCACACGTCACTTAGGCCTCCAGCTCCGCCTGTATTTTGGGAGATTTTCGGGAGAAAATTTGTCCCGGGAGGTTTTTGGGTGAGGCGCTGAATTTTGGGAGTCTCCCGGAAGACCTGGGAGGGTTGGCCAGTATGCCAGACTCACACCTCCCGCCATCTGAACAGTTTTTCCCCTCGGCCATCAGACACATGAACAATAGCAAGATCTGATAGCTCAGTTACAGCTCTTTTTTTTTTATACCTATTCTGTGATGTATGTGTTTTATGTTGCACGATTGCACCAAGAAAAATTCCTAGTTTGTGAACCCGTTCTCAAACAACGGCAATAAAAACTATTTTGATTCTGCTTCTGCTTCTGATTTCATAGTTAAATTCCTCGCTAGTGTAGTTACAGATTTATATTTTTGTTTCCTCCTTTCGGAGTGATTTTCTGTTTTTTTCACTTCTTGCGAAAACAGTTATCAGAATTTATAGCCGTTGTTTTATTGCCCTGACTCAAGAGGTGAAAAGTAAACCTTTCAAAAATAAAAGCCTGCCGGATTGTTCCCCACTCTGCATCTGAGTCCTATTTTTGACCTAGGCCTGACACTATGGGGCTAAACTCCTCACTAATGCTGCTGCTTTGAGCTTATAGTCGCTGTGTTTGGCCCGCCACCCATTGGCACATTTTCACTTTGGCCCTCGGAGGCAAAACGTTTGGGCACCCCTGCTTTAGGCGATGATTTAGCATGAACAACTTCAACAACATGTTATGTTCTACTGAGTTGAGGTACCACAGTATTACAAAATATATTTGTAGAATATTCTGTTTTTCAGGCTTGTTTCAACCTTAGCATGCATTGTTGTAAGAATAGTAGTATAAATAAAGACATGTTATGTAAACAAATAAAGCAGCGACACATGTTGGCATGTTGTCACAGGAATGTATCACTGACTCACTAATATTCATACATGCTGTGAGCATGTGTACTTGTGCTACTTTGTACTGTGGTACTGTGAACTGTGTGTGCAGGTCAGTGTGATGATGTATCTAAAATGTATCTGCTGGGCTTCAACATCCACAACTTGAGCCCTCGGTGAGGATGCAGGTCAATATGCTGTTTTACCAACAGGAAAGTCATTCTCCGCAGCTGTCAACATCCATCACCCTCAATCTCACACACACACACACGCACACACAAATGCACACACAGGCGCGCACACACACACACACACACACACACACACACACACACACACACACACACACACACACACACACACACACACACACACACACACACACACGCACGCACACACACACACACACACAGGGTTAGCTACCCATAAAGCCATAACAACACAAAATGGTGTGCCACTGGAAAAGTGTTGGGTCAATTGGATTCTGCCAACACAGCTGTGTGTGGTTTTTGTCTGTCTGCTTCATTGTTGTCTGTCTGCGTTGATATCTATTCTTTCTATTCTATCTAGTCCAGTGGTTCTTAACCTGGGTTCGATCGAACTCTAAGGGTTCGGTGAGTCGGGCTCAGGGGTTCGGCGGAGGTCAAAATACACCCGACTCATTGTGTAATTAAAAACTTCTCCATATCGGCGTATTACGGATATGGCAACAGCAGAAGTCACACTGATTTACAGGTGTGTAATTTGTTGTGAGTTTATAAATAAAGTGGATTGGATTTATGCACTGTGTTGGTTTTGTTCTTTGAACAAGGTGATGTTCATGCACGGTTCATTTTGTGCACCAGTAAAAAAACATGGTAACACTTTAGTATGGGGAACATATTCACCATTAATTAGTTGCTTATTAACATGCAAATTAGTAACATATTGGCTCTTAACTAGTCATTATTAAGTACTTATTAATGCCTTATTCGGCATAGCTGTTGTGATCCGCTGCCCGGATCATATTTTTTATTTACGTTTTCAAGATACTTGTGTTTTTGGTTAGTTTTGGACTCCTTGAGTACCTGTTTTGTACACCTGAGTTTGTTGCCATGGCTGCTTATTATTTTCACCTGCCGCGTTTGTTCCCGACACGCACCTGTTTGTCATCACTGACATTATTATTTAAGTCTGTCCTCCCTGTCATTCGTTCTGGCTTCGTAGTTTGTTTTTATGCAACAGTTGACGACTTCTGGCTCTGTACCTGTTAGCTTCCACGCTAAACTCCTTTTTTTACCTTCTAGCTCCCATGCTAGCTCTTTTAGTTTTTTGCCTTATGTGCTATGAGCACCCTTTTCTTTGTTTCAGTATAAGTTATTTATTAAATAAATACTTTCTTACCTGCACGCTGTGTCTGACGCCCGTCTGCATTCCTGAGAGAACGAACCCCGCATCACAATGCGCCCCGGTCGTCACAGTACGAAGCCAGCAAAAAATTATTTCGCATCGGGCCTGACGGAGGTGGATGAAGAAGGTGCGTGGATGGTCCTCCAAGCGATGGAGGCAGAGACGCTCCGCTGCAATCCAGATGAGGAGATGATATGGGGACCTGGAGGTGTTCTGGTCCCGATCGACTCCATCTGGCCCGGGGAGGTCCGCTCTCAGCCCGCTCGCACGCGTCAGCGAAGGCGGAAGTCGCACAAGACTGCTTCAGCTCGCGACAGAGACGCGCCACCCCCGCAATTCTTCCCTCCGGAACACAGCCAAGCAGCTCAGGATTCCCCTCCGCCGATGTTTGGTAATCCCATCACTCACTTTGCCAAACAGTTCACTGATTGGGCTGTCAGTCAGCAGGAGACCCGCGCGGATGACGTCATCCCGTCCACTGGTGATGACGTCATAGACGAAGACATTTTTTTAAATTCAGTCACCTCTTTCTGTCAGCCGCCTCCAAATGACTTTAATTCAACAATTAAATACTATCAGGACATTTTTGTTAATTATAAGTCTACATTCTGGTTTTCAAGCCCCACCCCCTATGGCTCAAGCTCCGCCCACTCCTCTGTTTTCTCCCTCTTGGTCGTCCCTACAGTCCACTATTGAAGAACAGAATAGACAATTAGGACAATCAAAAGGGGAGGAGCCTACCCACCTCCTCACCTCCTCCCTCCCACCCCTAAAGACTGTTCCAGACTGCTCAAGACGCGTCTGGGATCCGCTTCTTGAGGGGGGGGCTAGTACTGGGTGCTTTGCTAGTGGACGGGCACAGCTGCACCCAGCCAAGCCCAAACCTCCATGCCGGCCTCCGCCACCAGACCTTCGGCATGCTAAGCTGCAACCCCCGGCCAGGCCACCTTCGCCAAAGTCACGCCCAGCACCTGCTCCAAGGCTGGTTCTCGCACCAGCACCGAATCCAAGTCTGGTTTCCACACCAGCACCGACTCAAAGTCTGGTTTCCGCACCAGCACCTGTTTCAACGACAACGACAGCCCGGACGCCTGCCACTCTGACGCCACCATCAACCCTGGTGGTCCTGCAAACACCATCCTCTCCACCTCCTGCTCCATCGCTGCAATGCACACGAGACCCCGCAGAGACCGACCAAGTAAAAAGGGCATTGCACCAACAGGCCAAACAACTTGGACAACAGGAGGAACAGTTTGGCGTTCTTGGGGCTTGCGTCAATGCAATGGCGGAACGCCAAGACGCCCGCCTTGATGTTTTGGAGAGACAGCTGGGCAGTATTCTCACCGCGCTGCAGGTGATGATTCCCCCTACGGCCAACCCAGCAGCCCAGCTGAGACATCCACCACTCGCAGATACTCCGTTGCCTGATTCGTCCTTGGCTCTGCCCACGCCGACAGACGAGCCGCCTGCTCCGCCTCTGGCTCCGCCCACGCCGACAGACGAGCCGCCTGCTCCGCCTCTGGCTCTGCCCACGCCGACAGACGAGCCGCCTGCTCCGCCTCTGGCTCCGCCCACGCCGACAGACGAGCCGCCTGCTCCGCCTTTGGCTCCGCCCACGCCGACAGACGAGCCGCCTGCTCCGCCTCTGGCTCAGCCCACGCCGACAGACGAGCCGCCTGCTCCGCCTCTGGCTCCGCCCATGCCGACGGCGCCTCCTGCTTCCACGGCGACGACGGCGCCTCCTGTTTCCACGGCGACGACGACGCCTCCTGTTTCCACGGCTACGACGACGCCTCCTGTTTCCACGGCGACGACGACGCCTCCTGTTTCCACGGCGACGACGACGCCTCCTGTTTCCACGGCAACGACGACGCCGCCTGCTTCCACGGCGACGACGCCGCCTCCTGCTTCCACGGCGACGACGACGCCTCCTCTTTCCACGGCGACGACGACGCCTCCTGTTTCCACGGCGACGACGACGCCTCCTGTTTCCACGGCGACGACGACGCTTCCTGTTTCCACGACGACGCTTCCTGTTTCCACGGCAACGACGACGCTTCCTGTTTCCACGGCGACGACGACGCTTCCTGTTTCCACGGCGACGACGACGCTTCCTCCTGCTTCCACGGCGACGACGACGCTTCCTCCTGCTTCCACGGCGAGGTCTGCTCTCTCCTCGTCGTCTCAGCGACCTCTGGTGTTCTGGCGGCGCAAGCGGCGCTCTCGGAGGTTAGAGTATGGACGCCAGTGGCGCAAACAGCAGCGACACCCGAGACGTAGTCGCAGAACTCTCCGGCTGCTGAACTTCTGGCGCCACTCACGCCCACCTTCTCGGCAGCCACAAATGTGGCCTTTCCGTGGTCGCCCGCCTCGCCTCCGGCAGCGGCGTTCCATTCGCCGCCGCCACCTGACTCATCCCCGGTGGATTCGGGGACATGTGACCTGGCGACCCTCCGCCAAATCCTCCCTCCACCCTCCCTGGACTCTTGAACTTTGTTATAGTTGGGGGGGTTTTAGTTTTTCAAGGGGACATCTGGAATCTGTCCCTTAAGGGGGGGGTACTGTTGTGATCCGCTGCCCGGATCATATTTTTTATTTACGTTTTCAAGATACTTGTGTTTTTGGTTAGTTTTGGACTCCTTGAGTACCTGTTTTGTACACCTGAGTTTGTTGCCATGGCTGCTTATTATTTTCACCTGCCGCGTTTGTTCCCGACACGCACCTGTTTGTCATCACTGACATTATTATTTAAGTCTGTCCTCCCTGTCATTCGTTCTGGCTTCGTAGTTTGTTTTTATGCAACAGTTGACGACTTCTGGCTCTGTACCTGTTAGCTTCCACGCTAAACTCCTTTTTTTACCTTCTAGCTCCCATGCTAGCTCTTTTAGTTTTTTGCCTTATGTGCTATGAGCACCCTTTTCTTTGTTTCAGTATAAGTTATTTATTAAATAAATACTTTCTTACCTGCACGCTGTGTCTGACGCCCGTCTGCATTCCTGAGAGAACGAACCCCGCATCACAATGCGCCCCGGTCGTCACAATAGCCTTATTATAAGCCTGACCTCTAACCCTGGCCCTAACCCTAACCCTAACCAAATAACTCTAAATTAAGTATTTGTTACTTAGAATATGTTCCCCATACCAAAGTGTTACCAAAAACATATAACTTTGTCTTGAATTTGAAAAAAAAAAAACATTATTTATTTTTCACTAAAGAAAGGTTCGGTGAATGCGCATATGAAACTGGTGTGGTTCGGTACCTCCAACAAGGTTAAGAACCACTGATCTAGTCTATGTCTTATTTTTTTAGTGCAGCACAAACAAAGAAGAGACAGTAATTGGATTAAACACACTTTGTTTCCTTGCACTGTCAAAGTTATGATGGGAATAAATAATTATTTACTAATGTATAATGGACCCGCTCATTGACAACTTAACAACAATTAACAGAATTAGTTTATATTCATACATATAATTTATAACTTTTTTTTTTCCACATAGCAGGTTTTATTTTATTATCAATAGGGAAACAGCATAACCTTGGGAAAATCCTGCAATTACGAAAGTTAATCATGGTAGGCTATAGGCTGCTACGAGCTAGCTGCTACACAACAGCTAAGCACACAATAGCGTACAAGATAGACATGTGTAATAAGCAGAGGTGGGTAGAAAACCCAAACATTTTTTTTGATTTAGAGTACCGTTACTTTAGAATAATATGACTCAAGGAAAAGTAAAACGTAGTCATCAAAATAATTACTTGAGTAAGAGTAAGTAAGTATTCCGTGAAAAAACTACTCAAGTATTGAATAATTTGTAAGTAACTTATGATTTGTTTTTAGTAGCTATTTTTAATGCTTGTTGGACTAGAGTTGTAGTTGATGTGTGCATGTGTGTAAAACATAAGAATCATATACCATTTGTTGCAACATGTTTTCTCTCGTTAGAAGTGGAATTCTTGTAGGCTAAAATGTGAACATTTCTATTGACACAAATGACAGCACATGATATAAATGTTCTTTTTACTATTTTGAAAGTAATCATTGAAGATTTTTTTTGCTGTTGTGTCTGACTTCATGTCAATTTTTATAGTCAGTAAGTTTCCATACAATAAATTAGTACGATTTGTCAACTAATTTAGTCTCTTCTGTTTTCACAGCTTCCTGTGAAGTTCTAAATTTTAAGATCTTATCTCTAATGTGACTGATGGCCATACGCAGCGTGCCTCTTGTACACTAGCGGGCTATTGTGGTCATTTCAGCTTGTTTAGCTATGTGGAAAATGTAAATCAAGTAGAAGAAGAGAATGCTACATGCTAATAAGTTAGCGCTAGTAACATTCAAGCTCCGGATCTAACAGATAACTACACATTTCCACTGCTGTTCAGTGTTGTTGATAGAGTTTTAATGTGTTTAGCTGACACTTGTGGTTATTAGGATCATCTGAGGCATAAAAAAAGATAGCTATTTTAGTCAACTGTTGTAGGAGCTTTCTGCTTACCAGTTGTCTCAAACAGCCAGGATGTGCTGGTGTCATGTCACATAATTAAATTGTCTTATTTTGGGAACATTCTGACAGTTGTTAAGCAAGTAGGTTTCTATTTTATCATACCACTGGCCAATGTTAATTTTGACAGCAGTTCTTTATTTAGATTTAGTCATACAGTTTTGAAAAAACTGTATTTTAGTTTTAGTGATATTTTAGTCATGTATATTAATTCAGTTTTCTTCTACTTTTAGTCGACTGAAATTAGAGTACATTTTGTTGACTAATATATAAAGAATAACAGACAACGCATCTTTGAAGTTGTCTTGATTATTATTATTATTATTATTATTTATTATTACAGCGTATGTTAAAAACTAAATTCACAACAAGTCCTGCATTCCGTGAATATTTCAATAAATACATTTCACACTAACCTTATCCATCATTCAACTTACTGCATTATTAGCTTAACTTAATGAAGTATTGTGAGCACTAGGCGTCGGTAAAAACAATTACCACTCCACTTCAACTTCGACACAGCATAAGTCCATTTCAGACGGTTAATAACAAATAAGTTAGTATTTTTCATACCTACCATTGGTAGGTATGAATGATTTCTGCCATCAGTTGATGAAAAAGTTGGCACTGCTGCAATTATCTCTTAATAAGTCAGATTCAACAAAGCATACCTGCCAACCTTGAGACCTCCGAATTCGGGAGATGAGGGGGGTTTGGTGGTAGCGGGGGTGTATATTGTAGCCCGGAAGAGTTAGGGCTACAAGGGATTCTGGGTATTTGTTCTGTTGTGTTTATGTTGTGTCACGGTGCGGATGTTCTCCCGAAATGTGTTTGTCATTCTTGTTTGGTGTGGGTTCACAGTGTGCCGCATATTTGTAACAGTGTTAAAGTTGTTTATACGGCCACCCTCAGTGTAACCTGTATGGCTGTTGATCAAGTATGTCTTGCAGTCACTCACGTATCTGCAGAAGCCGCATACAACATGTAACTGGGCCGGCACGCTGTTTGTATGGAGTAAAAGCGGACGTGACGACAGGTTGTGGAGGACGCTAAAGGCAGTGCCATCACGGCAGGCCCTCAATATTATTGTCCGGGTGAAAATCGGGAGAAATTCGGGAGAATGGTTGCCCCCGGAGATTTTTGGGAAGGGCACTGAAGTTCGGGAGTCTCCCGGAAAAATCGGGAGGGTGGGCAAGTATGCAACAAAACCTACAAAACAAGTCAACATGTGCATCACGTGAAGCATGTACGTACGTTAGTTTGCATATGGCATCGATTGGTAAGTAAACACGTGTTGTAAACCGCATCTTATCACTGGCAGCAGCGCTGGTCAACCACGCCATGGAACTCTGCACTTGCTCGTCATCCTTGTCCTGTCATCAGTTGCTACCGCTGGTTTTATTAAACTCTTTAAGTTGGATTGCAAAGTGGTACATATATGTGTTTAATTTGTTACAGTTTAAGTTGAATTTAATTTCATGCAAAGTCCAAAATTTACTGTGCGCAACAGACATGAAAGCTGTGCGCAATTGCCTTAGAGGGAACATTGTCTACCATTGTTCTCTGTTTGAATTTTTTCACTTGATCAAACCTTTTATAACATTCTACATTACAGAATAATAAAAATAGGTATGACTACTGCTGACATCGTATCGAATCCATATTGGTATCAGCCAATACTTAAAGTATCCTATGGGAAGTGAAAAGTTGTATCAGGAGACAAACAGAAATGTAATCAATGAATTACAGTTTGTGTTTTAGTTAGGGTTATTCTAATAAAATGTGATGGCACTTGACGTAAATTGCCTCATTTTTCTTTGCAATCCCTTTTGAAAAGTTTGGCGAAGACCAAATTGTACAGAACCAAATCACTTTTTCCGTAAAAACATTTGTAATTCCAATTAGTCATTGCAGACTGCTAAAAATATGATGACAACACCCATTTCATAAACAATAACGATATTTTTACATGCAAAAAAATACAATATACATTAAAGATGAATGAAATGTATAAATGTTCATTCAACATTTTACTTTATAGAACATTCTCGTTCTGTCACATCTTTTTTGCCAAAGTACGGAGCCCCTAAAGGGACATGGGAATTTTTTTTTTTAGACATGTATCTCGTGGCCACGAGAAACTTTTTATTAAAAAATAAAAAATAAAAAATAAAGTATTACTATTTTTTTTTTTTTTTTTATAAAAAGTTTCTCGTGCGCACGAGAAACTTTCTCGTGGCCACGAGATACATGTCTAAAAAAACAATTCCCCATGTCCCTTTAGGGGCTCCGTACCAAAGTGCTGAAAGTCACAACCTTTTTTGGTCCGATGGTTTTTTTCAAAATACAAACATTTTGTTTGGACATTTTATGTGTCAAGTAGAATATTTTATAGAAGTCATTTTAGTTGGTGCGATAACATAAAACAAACCCCAGGCTACATTTTTGTGGAACATTGAATCCTAGGAAAAGTGGGCTGTACAAAAAACAAAGTACATGGAATAGAGGAAAAACAGTACAAATAAAACATATTAGACTGAGCACTGGGAAAATTCTATAAAGTAAATTTAAAAAGATAAACTGCTGGCCTAACTTTAGTAAGATTCAAATAACAAGTAGTAAATAGTGTGAACAGAGTAAATAAATATTCATACTATTGAGTAAGTGTGTTGCATGTTATCTACTAAGATTGTGTGTACAATTGACAACAAGTACAAAAGTGGTGCATCATTTAGATAAGGATTGTGTGTCAGTGACGTGCGGTGAGGTTCATGACTGGTGAGGCACTGACTTCATCACAGTCAGATTCACAAACATATGAACCCTAAAGAGAATCTTATTCACCATTTGATTGGCAGCAGTTAAGGGGTTATGTTTAAAAGCTCATACCAGCATTCTTCCCTGCTTGGCACTCAGCATCAAGGGTTAGAATTGGGGGTTAAATCACCAAAAATGATTCCCGGGCGCGGCGCCGCTGCTGCCCACTGCTCCGCTCACCTCCCAGGGGGTGAGCAAGGGGATGGGTCAAATGCAGAGGACAAATTTCACCACACATAGTGTGTGTGACAATAATTGGTACTTTAACTTAACTTTAACTTTACACATACAAACTGTAGCACACAAAAAGCACATTTATATATAAAAAAAAACTTTATTATGGTCTTACCTTTACTTATAAATGAAGTCCATGCGCAGTTCCTTTTGAACAAAAGCATCGCTAACTTTTTTTTATAAAAGTCTTCCTTATCTTTCTTCAGTTTTAAAAGTCTCTCTGTCTCAATGGAGATCTTCCTTTAAGTATTACCTCCTGCTTCGATTGAAAGTCCAGTTTAGAAAACTGTTTTATTTTAGATATGTAATCCTCCATGTTAAAAGTTCAGGCAAAAGGAAAAAATAAACGATCGCTGCTAACTGTTGCTGCTTGTTGTCACTTCTTCTGCAGCCGAGTAGTCGCATGAATGATCTCTGGGATCACTACCGCCCTCTACCACCAGGAGGCCGGATTACTGCGAGCCTCACCCAGTGCGTCTTTTGCAGCCTTTTATGATTGCTCAGCACAAGAAATAGTTACACACATACAGTTGTTGACAAAATACACTGTACATTATATACCTCAGCTAACTAAACTATGGAAATGTATAATATAATTCATGTAGCAATACGGTCTCACTGCACAGCAGGCCAGCAGTTAGCCGAGTCATTGCGCAATCCATGGTGAGGCTCAACTCAGTGACGTGCCTCAACTGGCTGCTGACTCACCGCAAGTCTCTTCTCAGTATTTGAACGGCAAATGTGAAAATTCAGTGATTTTGAATAAAAATAATTTAAAAACTGGTGAAGTTAAATGGAAAATAACTTTATAGTATAATCATTGGATACATATAACAATTACATTTTTTTTTTCTTTTTACATTTTTTTTCTTTCCATGATGGCACGCGAGGCGCCGCCTCACCTGCCTCCCCTGACTGCACGTCACTGTTGTGTGTGCACTACCTGCTGTCACCATGGAAACAGTCATTTACGCACAATTATGACACTGTTCCAACCTGTGTTGTTTTGTTATAATTTAGAACATGCAGCATACAAAATGTAATCTGTACCATCTTTTATGGACTATTAGAAGCTCCTCCAGTGTGATGAACAAAGATAGCTACTTTTTAGCACGCTAAAGGTGCACTCTGGTAGACACCAGAATTAACTGTGATGGTGCTCAAATTATTCAGAGGCAAGTAAATGCAATAATTTTATCATGTACGGTACATGTAATTATTTGTGCCTGCTGACTCCAAATCGGTCCGTAATTCATCCAGCAGTTATAAAATGTAATTGCTGGATAGATGTGTCTAATTTTTTTTATTTCTGACTGAACAAATATGTTGACACGCACACGAAAGGATTGCGTATTCTCTACTTATCTTCTATCTTTGCTGCGATCGCCTCCTTCTCACTACCATTTGTGCGTAAGTTTGCCAGTTTTTACCTTCTAAATGTGCTAAATATAGACGCAAAAAGAGCGGCCGAATCACACCCATAGAATGTGCAAAGGTTACTACAGCTTAAGACCAGGAAAACTACACTGGCAGGGAACGAAGCAACAAGGCATTCCAGTGAGACTGGGAAAATAATTGTAAAAAGCAACTCCCAAAACTAAGCTGAAATGAAAGGTGAAAAGACTGAATGTAGAAAAAAAGACATAGCATTAAAGCTAGTAACAAGCAAAGAAGGGAACAAGGACATAGTGGCATGTGGCGGACACTCGGGAGTATGTCTGTCAGTTATTTGGCCTGAAAGTTTGGGGTTGTGGTTTGTGATGGGTTTTGGCAGTAGAGGTTTTGGTGCTACAAACGGCCTCCTGTTCTTCGGTCTGATGTTGCAGTCTTGTAATAAAGACCTGTTTGGAAATAGCAAGTGTGTTTCTTTAAACTGCCACGAGATAAAGAAGTCAGGGCAACATGGATAAACCATGATGATTTTAGTAATAATGAATATATAATTCATGATAATATTGAATCATATGGTGTCTTGCAGGCTTTATGAAGGATGTCCATTGTAGATTGTGTACACCTTTCATCATTTCCCCGCCCCCAGATGCCAGATTAAGCTGCCTACCAAACAAAGTATCAGTAGAAAAAGCAGCCGGCGACAGGAAATACAACAATACAAGCTTGACTGTCAAGAAAAATCTAAAGAATCGTCCAAGACGGAACATTTTCAAAACAAGATTTAATAATGATTTCGAATCTATTTTCATGAAAATTTCATATAATAAAAAGCTTATTACACCCACACACCCACACTGAACAGTGGGTTGTAATGTAGAATAGTTAAGTAACATTTGTTAGCGGAAATATTACTGACTGATGTGAAATATGTTACCTTTTCATTGCATTGTTCATGCTAACTGTATTCTTTACACTTTAATGTACTTTGAATGAAAAAACGATATTATTAGCATTTTTGTTGTTGTGACAAATACGTCACATCAGCCTTTCATTGCAATTATAGTGCTATTTTTAGTAATACTTGTTTTTTTTTGAATTACTGAAGAAATATAGTGAGAACATTTAAATATTGCAATTGTTAAATAGAATAAAATGCACTTAAATGGTAAAAAATAAGCTTTTGGAAATGAGCTATCTTACATTTTAAGGAATGTCACACATCACATGACAACCACTCTTATAAGTCACTTAATTATTTAATAAGTTCAAGTATAAAACTATATAAAGCACATGTGAACACTTTTAAAGTGGGTTAAAATATGATTCAAAAATCCTCATTGACCTTACAGAGAAAGGATGAGAGTGAGTTGTCATCTCTTAGCTGTGCATTGTTAGAAAGTGTGTGTGTGTGTGTGTGTGTGTTAGAGGTGACTGCATATAGCATTGATTTAAGCAGCACATATTACATATTCCATATTACGGCTCTGCTCCGTCAACATGAAAATGCAGAATGCATGAAGCTGCCATGCAGAACACACTCTGATGGACACGTTATGAACGACACATTCACATTTGGATCACTTCATCCAGAACGTTCTCTGATGGCTTTATCATCTTCCCTGCTCCCATCACCGTGTGTGTATGTGTGTGCATATATAGAATCGTATTAATGGGGAATATTTAGATTTATGAGTGGCTTATTAATTGCGGCAATGCTTTAAATTATTCCTATTTTATGGTGTGGAAAGATAATAACCTAATAACTTTCTACTGTAGTGTGTGCGTGTGTGTGTGTGCGCGCGCGTGTGTGTAGCAGGGTAGAGGGTAAGTGTAGAACTGCCATCCTGAATGTTGTGTACTCGCACAATAAGTGTATTTGTTTAATACAAAATGTTCACCTTTTCTCACAGATTATCATTCACATAAATTTAGTTCAATTTAGCAGGAAAAAGATCAAATAAATAATATTCTATTTTTGGATGATGTTACGAAAGTAAATACTTAGATGTTAATGTAGTTATGGGAATGCATTTACTGCTGGATAAGAGTAAAAGTTTTAGTAGTAAAGGAATGGTAATTGTACAAATGTTTAGTTTTCAAACACTGCTAACTTTGTTACATTATTGTTTTATTTTATGAAATGATTCTTGACATATGCTGTTCTCTGAATGCTTACTTATTTTACACATTTACAGTAAATATTTATGCTTCGAATATTTACGAAATCAGTTATGTTCCAAAATTCAGCTGATATTCTCGTGGTTATGAAAATGTACTTGTATATCGTGTTTATATTGATACAAGCATGGCACAGTAGTTACTATAGCAACACTAATACAACAACTGTACTGAGGTCCAACCTTTTTAAAAGGTTAATATTAAGTAATTATGTCTATTACAATAACATATTAATATACTGTACATCTATACCTTGTTTCTATATTATTGCAGACTTTCAAAATGTGCACTTAAAGTGGAACTGCACTCATCTCATTCACAATCATTATGAAAAACATGACGACGGATGTATTTTTAAAAATGCATTCTAACTCGTAAATAAATTAAAATAAAAGTTTGCTTACAGTGGAGCCAATGACCAATAACCACCCAAAAAGCGCCAACAATACTCCATTTACATTTCGCGACTAGAATATTAACCAAGTATTAGTGATATTGTTACTATAAGCGCTAACACAGACAAACTATTTATGGCGGCGCCGTGATCACAAGCGTGTGTGCCAATGTTTACATCATCGAGTGGTCTGCTGCTTCCTCGTTTCCTTGCTCGTTAAACCTTATTCTAGATAATGCCTCTAACCTGGATAGTAGCAGGACAAAGATGTATTCCGACAAGTTGGTAAACATTGAAAGCCAATTTAGACCCGGGAATGGTGAGAAAGACACCAAAAGACGCTTGGTTCAATATCTTTGACCCAACTCTCTTAAGTCACACATTAAGAGTGTTACTAAAACAGCCTTCTTTCATCTCCATAATATCGCTAAAATGTATGCCATTTTGTCCACCACCGACGCTGAGATCATTATTCATGCGTTCGTTACGTCTCGTCTCGTGTACTGTAACGTATTATTTTCGGGTCTCCCTATGTCTAGCACTAAACGATTACAGTTGGTACAAAATGTGGCTGCTAGACTTTGGACAAGAACAAGAAAGTTTGATCTTATTACGCCTATACTGGCTCACATGCACTGGCTTTCTGTGCACTCAAGATACAACTTTAAGGTTTTACTACTTACGTTTAAAATACTAAACGGTCTAGCTCTATCCTGATCGTATTGTACCATATGTCCCGTCCTGAAATCTGTGTTCTAAGAACGCCGGTTTATTGGTGATTCCCAGAGCACCCCAGAAATCTGCGGGCTATAGAGCGTTTTCTATTTGGGCTCCAGTACTCTGGAATGCCCTACTGGTAACAGTTAGAGAAGTCAGTAGAAGCATCCCATCTTAAAAGTAATTTGTATACTGTAGCCTTTAAATAGACCCCTTTTTAGACCAGTTGATCTGCCGTCTCTCTTTTCTGCTCTGCCACCCTCTCCTGCGTGGAGAGGTTATTAGGTGGCCACGGATCAGTTGCCATGGAGGATACGCTAGTTGTTCCAAGTCGGGACCCTGGATGGACCACTCTTCTGTGCATCAGTCGGTGACGTGTCTGCGCTGCTGACTCGTCTACATGCAAGAGAATCCGTTGCTAGCCCCACTATAGACTGCACTCGCACATTATTAACCGTATCCACTCAGCATTCATTGCACCGGTCACCCAAAGGGTAGCTAGGTCCCCACATCTGCGATCCCTTCCAAGGTTTCTCGTTGTTCTCAATGGGTTGAGTTTTTTCTTGTCCTGAGCCAAATATGTCTTTGTGGTTTGTGCACCACTTTGAGACATTGGTGATTAAGGGCTACATAAGTACATTTGTATTAATTGATTGATTTATTCCTCATCTAAATGGGAATATATGAACATCCTCGCAGTCGGCATCCTAATGACAGCAGACTTTGCACAGTAAAAAATGTTTTATTATGTTTGTTGGCTCTCATAAAGTCTGCAATTAGCAGAAATCAGTGATGAAGAAAAAAAAGCGAACGTTGTGATGTGTTTCTGAAATGATAAAAATACGTAAATATTCAATGTTATTATAAATGTGCCTGTTACTACATTACATATATACTTACAGCATGTAAAACCTTAATGGAAAAAAATGCATCAGTCATCATGCCTTTCATAGTGATTGTGAACGATAGGCGAAATTAGGACAAAAGTGCAGTTCAACTTGAATTCTTACTATACTATACTTACTGTCACCAAGTTTTGAGCAAATCATTGACTTGCAGTTCATTTAAAAACGTTCTTGTATGACATTCTGACTACCAAATTGCATTTGTAGCCACATATTGGGGTATATCCTTAAGCAAATGTTATTTGCGCAAACAAATAATAACCTGTGATTAATTACGATTAATCACAGTTTAAGAGTATGAATGAACTGATTAATACAATTAATTGTATATATGTATATATATATATATACAATTAAATTACATTAATTATAATATTAAATATGAATATTATGTATATATATATATATATATATATATATATATATATATATATATATATATATATATATATATATATATATATATATATGTATGTGTGGGAAAAAAAATCACAAGACTATTTCATCTCTACAGGCCTGTTTCATGAGGGGGGGTACCCTCAATCATCAGGAGATTTTAAAATTTTAATTTTAAAATCTCCTGATGATTGAGGGTATATATATATATCCATCCAGTTTCTACTGCTTATTCCCTTCGGTGGTATATATATATATGTATATATATATATATATATATATATATATATATATATATATATATATATATATATATATATATATATAAAATATAGTTGTATATTGAATCAGAACTAGAATCAGAATCTACTGGCCCAGGATGTTTAACACACAAGGAATTTGACTTGGGAGACTGAGCTCTTTTTTGATGTAAAAATAAAACACAAAATAAACTGAGACTGAACTAAACTGAACAACGACGAGTGAGCGCAATACTGTGGCGTGGCACCATCTTGGTATGGAAACAAAAGGGAAACATTTAAGAACACAAAGGACATAAAATACATTAAAAAGAGCACAGAGCTGATGCAACCATCTACCAGTTCAGCAGGGCAATTTCTACATACAACTACAAAGTAAAACGATAAACCCCAAAAATGATCAATACTTATACATATTGCGCACATTCGATTGTACGCTAACAACAGAACAAAACAAACAAAATCCATTTCAAAAGCCACACAGAGGGTGGTAGCTTCTGTGGTGCTCCACGCCATTGTCTGCTGGGGTGGTGTGCAGCATGGCCAGAGACACGAACTGACCCAACAAAGCAACCAAGAGAGCCAACTCTGTCCTTGGCTTCCCACCAGCTCCCAGCCAACTTCCAGTCTGCACGGATGAGCGAGAATCCATCCAGGGAGACCAAAAGTGTCAGACACTTGCCCATCCAGCCAGAGCCTCGCAAAGCCTGTCCATCCCAACGATGGGAGAATAATAGAATAATTATTATATGTTAATATAATAATAAAATTATTATATTGAAATAAATAATTATATATGTGACCATAATAATACAAATATCATATACACATATAATAATTGCATGATTACATGTGAAAATAATATATATAATTGTAATATTATATGCAAATAGAATAATTGTATTATTATATGTGAATAAGTGAATGTAATATTCAAAGACAGGAGTTGAACAAATAGACATAAATAAATGGAGGAATTAAATCAACTCTGCTTCATCCTCCTCCTTTTCACACATTTTGAATCGTACAAACATGTGATTTTGCTGATGAAGCATGCTTGGAAGAAATGAAAATTACCCCTTGTTTTGGTTTAAAAATGTTCAACTGTATTGGCCAATAAAAGACATATTAATAAAGTCTAGTAATAAAGTGAGTGCTTTTCCTATTAATGAACTCATCTCATTCTCCCTTCATTGTCTGTGCTGCTCCTTCACAGCCAATTACCATAAATTCCTGTTAGCCGCGGCAATTATCAGTAATGATGCAGACTGTTGTAATTAAGCCAATGTGTTGCTAATTACCATAATGTGAGTGGGAGGTTTTATGCTTGTTAGTGTGCTCATTTCATTCAATTAGCAACATCGTTAACAAGGTGTCTGTGTTGTAACAAAGTTCATGCAAGAGGAGGCAGTGACTCGGTGATTAACCCACAAAAACATGACAACCACCATGGCAATCAGCCCAGTGTGTGTGTGCGTGTGTGTGTGTGTTTGTGTGTGTGTGTGTGTGTGTGTGTAGAAATGCAATCAAACTTTAAATACCTTTTTTTGCACAACTATTTGTACTAATAAACCACATGATGTCTGAAAATCACAAAATAGACTAAAAGTGATCATGTATGTTAAAACAAACTATTCAAAATTAATATGTAAATATTGTACAAGATTGACCTGATGATGTTGGAAAAAAGGTAAAAGTATATTTTGTTACGGCTCATGCTTCTGCCGCCGCTCAGCTGGACACGCCCACGGCGTTCTTCTCCTGCTGCAGCAATCTACAATCAACACACCTGGCGCTGATGAGATCTCCCCTCCCTTCTTAAGCCAGCGTGTCCTGCCTTCCAGTGCCAGAACGCAGCTACTTGTATCCGTACAGTAAGCCCTACACGTCTCAAGCTTTCCTCGCCTATGTGCTTCCTTGCTCTCTGTGTCTCCCCTCCTCTGTGCTCACCATGTCTTGTCCTGTGTCGTAATCCTGCAGCCTCACGTCATTCCCTGGTTTCGAGATGTGTGTCTCATCTCCCTGGATCCCCTTACCGGATCTCGACCTTATGCCTGCCCCTGGACAACGACGCCTCGCTCCAGCCCTTGACCACTTGCCTGTCCCCGGACCTCCGAGCCTGCCTTGCCCTTTCTGGACTTCCGCATGTGCCTCAACACGCACCTCCAATACCTCCCGGTAACACTCAACAGATAAACACCTCACATAGTCACAGACCACATATTTGGCTTAATTACACACGTCACACACTTGTGCAAATAAACACGCTGCAAACGGAATAACGTCCCTGTCTCAGTGCCGTCTCCTTCTTCCCTGTACTGCTACATATTTAAAGCAAATGAAGATGGAACGTGTGAGTTTGTGTATTGAAAATTATATTTTGTGATGTTGTGGAATCCAAAAAAAGAAAAGATAAAAATATGATTATCAACTGTTGCTAGTGAGTTTAACACGATGAAACTTTAAAAAAAGAAATGTATAAAATGCAATCTCTTTTCAAAACATTGGGTGTCTGACTTTGCAACGTGTGCAGGTTAGACGTTATTGACTATGATATTGACTATCATTACCATTATAATATACCAGAATTCTAATGCCCCCAGTAAAGTAGTATTGAGTTCTTAGATTGGAAAATGTTAAATGTGTGAATGGTGACAATTAATAACAAACAATGTAGTTATTTTTTTAATGTATTTGTATTTGTATTTGTATGTTGTATTTATTTGCATTTTGTGGGAGTACTGAGATCTTCGACACAAAAACAACTACGCAGGACCCCATTAAATAGTGCAAAAATAGGCGAAAACTATGGGTATATTAAAAAAGTCATGAACAACAAAAAGTCTGAGAATATGAGTCAGTTCTGACACTTTGTGACACTTTGAGTTAATCCACTCATGTCAATAAATAAATCAATCAAACATTATATGCCTTTTATGCACAGGCAAGTTGCAAGACGAAGTGCTTCACACAAGTTGAAAAAAAAGAAAAAAAGGGAAAACATACACACACACATACATGCACACACAGCCCTGTTGACAATAACAAAACATGGCGCTGAGGATTGAAGGAAAATAAACGCCACCTTTGAGGCATCCAGACTGGAGAATGACTAAAAATCATGCCGGCTAAAAATAATATAAAACATATTAAAAAGTATATTTAATGATAAAATATAAATAATAAATACATAAACTCAGAAAATTGTGAGAATAATAGTACTAATAATAGCAATAAAAAAAAACAGAATGAACGAGTGTGACAAAAGGTGTGCCTTTAAGTCAGCTCAGAGTCAATAACCAAACTCAGATTTGTTTATGTATTGAGTTGCTTTGAAATCTTGTAATTTTGGTAAAAGTTTCTCTTTCTGGCCTCCATCCATCCATCCATTTTCTACCGCTTGTCCCTTTTGGGGTCACGGGGGGTGCTGGAGCCTATCTCAGCTGCATTCGGGCAGAAGGCGGGGTACACCCTGGACAAGTCGCCACCTCATCGCAGGGCCAACACAGATAGACAGACAACATTTACACTCACATTCACACACTAGGGCCAATTTAGTGTTGCCAATCAACCTATCCCCAGGTGCATGTCTTTGGAGGTGGGAGGAAGCCGGAGTACCCGGAGGGAACCCACGCAGTCACAGGGAGAACATGCAAACTCCACACAGAAAGATCCCGAGCCCGGGATTATACCAAGGACTACTCAGGACCTTCGTATTGTGAGGCACATGCACTAACCTCTGTACCACCGTGCTCTTTCTGGCCTGCAAGACCTATATAAAACCTATGTTTTGTACAGGTTGAGTTGTGCAATATTCATTGCCATTCATGACTTGAAAACGCAATTAAAAAAAGTATCTGTGGACATCGTGTCCTCCGGACCAAAGAGGAAATAACAATCTAGATTGTTATAGGCGCAAAGTTCAAAAGCCAGCATCTGTGATGGTATGGGGGTGTATTAGTGCCCAAGGCATGGGTAACTTACACATCTGTGAAGGCACCATTAATGCTGAAAAGTACATACAGGTTTTGGAGCAACATATGTTGCCATCCAAGCAACGTTATCATGGACGCCCCTGCTTATTTCAGTTGGTCTCCTCAGTTCGCAAACGTTTACTGAGTGTTATTAAAAGGAAAGGCCATGTAACACAGTGGTAAAAATGCCCCTGTGCCAATTTTTGCAATGTGTTGCTGCCATTAAATTATAAGTTAATGAATATTTGCAAAATCTTCTCTTTGCAGTGCATTCAATTGGATATAAGTTGAATATAATTTTCAAATTATTGTACTTGGTTTTTCTTTACAAATTACACCACGTGCCAACTTCACTGGTTTTGGGTTTTGTAACCACAGCTCCAAAACCAAAGAATCGCAAAGTGTCCATCTTCCTCAAAGTGGAATTGCACGCGCCAAGATTTTACAAGAAAAATGGCTTCTGACGCAAAACAACCTTTAATAGAAAGTCACAAATGTACTTTGTGGAAATTTGAGAAATATCGCTTTTATTTTGCGAAAAACTGCAATGGATACGCAGCTACTGACACTTAATTCTGTGCGCGAGGCTTTGGATTGCATCACCAGTTTATTCGTAGGTCTGGAAAGATTTGAAGGCAAGAAAATGTACAATGAGAAAAATATTTTCATGTTGGAGATAAATAATAGTAATATATTTCATAAATTGAAAAAAAAACAAACGTCATTAAAAAACCCCCGCATCATTTGAATTCATTTTATTCACTCCCATAAGTCATCCAGCAGCAATATAATTATAAAATACATTTGCTGAATAAACAATATGTGTATTATCTTCATTTCTGACCGCACAGCAAAATGTTGAAACACACACATATGATGGAGGATTCTCATTTGCCCATCATCTGTCTGTACAGCGCAAGCAATGATCCTGCAGCCGTCCTGCAGAACTGTCAATTTGCACGTCCTTCTGACATATGCTAAATAAAACGCTAAATAGTGTTTGCAAAACGGTGATGAATGTTTATAAGTCACATTGCGTGTGCTAAATAATTATATTTGCATTTTATTCTCCCAGTATTGTGGGCGTTTTGAGGATCAGCATACATTTTGTATATTAATGAAGACAGAGACGCGATGTGGTGCACGCCTTATTCTGCTCACTTAACAGACGCAATCCATTTTGCACATGTTCAGTAGATCAGATTTGCGTGTGCTATCAGGTTTGCACATGTTTTAGTACACGCACACTTTTAGTAAACAAGGGATAGGCTGATTGGCAACACTACATTGGCCCTAGTGAATGGTCCCTATTGTGTGAATATTATTGTGAATGTTGTCTGTCTATCTGTGTTGGCCCTGCGTTGAGGTGGAGATTTGTCCAGGGTGTACCCCGCCCCCCGCTTGTGTCCAGCTGAGATAGGCTCCAGCACTCCCCGCGACCCCATAAGGGACAAGCGGTAGAAAATGGATTGATGGAAGGCCCAAAGATTCCTTAAATTCAGTCCAAGGTTGTCACAAAATTAAAAATCAAAAAGCTCAACTTGGTGAAAAACGTAGGATTGCTAGTCTTCTTACAACTTGTGCAAAAAAAATGATCAAGTAGTGAAGATAATTATATAGCGCTTTTCTCTAAAGTCTCAAAGCGCTTTACATTGTGAAACCCATTATATAAATTAAATTTAAACCAGTGTTGGTGGCATGGAGAGCAGGTGGGTAAAGTATCTTGCCCAAGGACACAACAGCAGTGACTAGGATGAAACTGGGGATCGAACCTGGAACCCTCAAGTTGCTGGCAGGCCGCTCTACCAACCAAGCCACACCGTCCCAGTAGGATCAGCATGCGTCGAAAAACCAGCGTCTCACGGCTGATCACCATCAGCTTAAATGAGAGCGTAGCCAATCACCCGAGGTGTGCTGGGTTGCCTCGTCTCCAGCCGAAACAAGGTGTGCAGAAAAAGAAACATTCAGGAGGAAAAGGCATAATCTGCATAGTTTAGTTTAGTCTTTATTTGAAGGTACAATGCACAGAGACATTAAGCTCAAAGACAGATATGTTCTGCACCAGATTATAGCTAAATAGCTCATTTCCATCTGCAGTCTAAATTTAAGATATACAAAAACATGCAATACGATTATAACAATAAGATTATACTATAGCATGTAATCAAATTAAGAAATGTCATAAAATGCTCTTTCATTGACACATACATATACATTACAACCACACCTCATTTACATAGTTTACAATACATGCTCTTGTTCACATCTGTCATCATTTGTAAAAACCTTGATTTTAACAGACACTCCTCACAGCTTACAACAAAATGTTCTCATGCACAAATATATTACACATTAAGTTGATATGTCAAACATAGTGCCCACGTCAGTGACAGTTTGAGCAACTTTGATTGCTCCAAAGCCACTTTTTAAGTTCAATTGTGAATGAAGAATAATCTGTTAGACTTTTCAAGTTTGTTGTGAGGCCGTTCCATTCCTTTATTGCTTTGTATGAAAAGGCTGATTGTGCAAAAGAGGTTGGTAGGTAGGTCTTTATTGTCATTGCACAAGTACAACAAAACTTTGTTTTCAGCACAAACCCGTTCAAGATTAGACAAACAAACAGTGTACAGGGTTACAGAACAGGAACGCACAAGGCGCCCCATAAAAGATGGGAAAAAGGTAAACGCTGGGGGAGGATGAGTAAAAAAAATACAATCTAGACTGGGCTCTTAAGGGGACCCAGTCTGGAGTGGGAATAAACCTCCATAGCAAAGCACATATACATATTACAACATACATCTCCTACTCAGTGGCCTAGTGGTTAGAGTGTCCGCCCTGAGATCGGTAGGTTGTGAGTTCAAACCTCGGCCGAGTCATACCAAAGACTATGAAAATGGGACCCATTACGTCCCTGCTTGGCACTCAGCATCAAGGGTTGGAATTGGGGGTTAAATCACCAAAAATGATTCCCGGGCGCAGCACCGCTGCTGCCCACTGCTCCCCTCACCTCCCAGGGGGTGATCAAGGGGATGGGTCAAATGCAGAGGACAAATTTCACCACACCTAGTGTGTGTGTGACAATAATTGGGACTTTAACTTTAATACATCTCGAGACTTGCAACGGAGGGGAGGGAGTGGGAGCTACGGTGGAAGGCTTCAGCTCTTCAGGCGCTGCCCAGCCGTTTTACATCTGGGTACGCTACACTGCTCCCTGGTGGAGGCTCGTGTGTTTCTAGTTGTCACAGCAGATGTAAACTGGACAAAGTGCCTAAGTGGCGCTGGTGCACAGGGGCACCGAAAAGGAGGGGTAAAGGAAACGGATTCTAGGGGCCCATGATGGAGGGGGGCCCAGAGAGGCCCCTAATGATGATGAAATTATAATACAGAAAAAAGAATGACACTGTGTTGGGGGCCCTGAAAAAATTATTTTCATGGGGCCCAAAATCCCTAGCGGCGCCCCTGCTGGTACAGTGTTATTTAGGATTCGATGGGCCATTTGTATTGATGCTAATGTTAGCAAAATTTAACAATCTATATTTTTGAAGGACTAAACAGTGACTGTGGTGTTGTGGTTTTTGGTCAAGGATTTTTATAGATGTTATGATATCTTGATACCATACCTCCTTGACGTACCAGTTGACAAAGAAGCAACTCTGCAGTCACTATCTCTCTGACTTGAACATAGAGTTCTAATGGTGTGTTTCATGTGAAGAGCAGCTCCTTTATGATATTCTGTAGTGTCTCATGTTGAACACGCTCTAAATCTGAAGCTTTCAAGCAATCTATTAAACACAATAACTTATTAACATTCCTTTATCTTCACTGGATCATCATGTAGAACTTGAAGTAAAATAGTTTTATGTAATAAGTAATAATATTGTACAGCATTTAATTGAGGCTGATTTTCCGTCCTTTGTTGCCAACTTCGCTTATTTTCATAGAGCTGGTTGCTTGTTTCTCCCGTGACACCTAATATTATATTTGTATTGCACATGATTGCTTAAAAAAAAACCCTCCACATCGCTTCACTGAAACTTGTAATTGCATCTGATTATTGTGGCTATTGTTATTAATTTAGCTATTAATCACAATTCCATGTGTTGTTAAGTGTAAATTTATGAGACTAATAACGGCACCATGAGTGAACTGGGTATTTTCCCGATTGAAGGTGTTGGATTTAATGAAAATTCAATCATAATTTTTTCTATATACGCCATCATTATTTCCAATTATATTTGATAGTCTAATTCTGAGTGGTTGACCCTCATAAAGTCCAATAGTTGGCGCTCAACCCCAGCACATATCAGCTGGATGTAACCAATTGTTCAAGGTCTAATATTATTGTCTTTCTCAATATGTTACATACAGTGAACCAAATTAAGTTTCTGCATTGTATTCTTGTATTTAGTGATACAACATAAAGATACACATACATTAAGAGTAATAAATACAAGTATTATGAATACATACAATTAATATGAATACATTACTGGAATTGGAATAGTTTTTTAATGTCTTATGGTGTTGGGGGCAGAGCAGAGAGCATACCTGCCAACTTTTGAAATCAGAAAAACCTAGTAGCCAGGGTCCCAGACGCAAAATGATTATTAGCATTCAGACAGGTTAAAATGTTGCTAAAACCATCACTTTTCTATCAGTCACAGTGACTTTCGAACACAAATGAGGTACAGTTTTACATCGTCATAATCGGTGCTGCCGTCAGTCGACATGCTAAATGGTTCCGTCTTCATGACATCGGCGATACTTTTTGAGGATTCTGTTCCAAGACACTGAATAATGTTTGATGTTTTGGTTCGACCACATCCATATTTTTTGGCGATTTTCGAGTCGGGAAACATTTTCCGAAATAACTGTCCCATGTGATCAGCCAGTGCGATTAGAAGTCCATGCTCAATTATTGCCTCCGTAAATAAAACTTTGGCATTTATCACATCCAAAGAATCTGTCTGGGCGACGAAAAACGTTGAAAGTTTTCCACTTGTATCGCTAGCAACGGCATTAGACTTGTGTTTTTTTGTCCCAACGTGGTCTTTTACATCGCTAATTCCTCCGTGTCCGATTGAAAAATCTTGTCTGCACAAGGTGCAATTCGCGTAGTTTTCACCCTTTTTGGAACGGATAATTATTCCCGGATAGGCTTTTGAATATTCTTCACGGAATGACTTCAGTTTTCTTTTCGGTTTAAGACTCGTTTGCGATTTTTCTCCGGCTGATTCCATGATCGTTCGCTCGTTTGGAAACAATGGCAACTGGTGCCTCGTGCTTGGCAGCGGTGCTATAAATAGCCTTGCGCATGGCATTCGGAATGGCTCGATAGGAAGTTACGGGAAGCAGTGTCGATTGTCATTGTTGTTACGCGATTTCGTGAATAAAACTTTTTTTTAAATATATTTTTTTAATTAATGAAAAACCGTATTTTTTATCACTGCAACCGTAACCCGGAATAGGTTGATGAAAACCGTACTAATTACGGGAAAACCGGAGTAGTTGGCAGGTATGAGAGAGTGAGTTTAGTGTTCTGATGGCTTCAAGAGAAAAACTGTTCTTAAGTCTGGTAGTTACGGCTTAAATGCTCTGAACCCTCTTGCCAGAGGACAAAACGATGAAAAGGTGGTGACATGGGTGGGAGGTGTCCATTAACCCTCTGGGGATTATTTAATTTAACAGCAAAAGAATAGCTAAAAGGAGTGTATAAAACATGTTTGGATTTATATAGATTTTTTCCCTAAAAAATGTTCCATCTAATTCCAAACAGCAAACTTGACAAAGTGTACTATTTTTAACCGAAATGAAACCCTAAAATTAGAATTAGATGATATCAACTGTACAGTTGAAAATTCTAATTATAAAGTCAATGGGGACTTTTTTTGTCACCATAATCCAAAACTTCTATAAAGTTTGGAAACTTATTTTACAAAAAATATAACAATGCATCAACATTAATTTAATTGTATGAATGCTTCATGGCTTTCAATTCTACACCAAAATTATATTATTGCTCCTATAATTTTTTTGAAGCGTTTTTCATCCACGTCCACATTTTTTTATTTTCTGGGATATTTTTATCATTCAAAATGAATGGGCCATTTTTCAAACTTCCAAAATTCCCACATTTCCCAACCGGTTTTAACCATTCCCATTTCAACCCATTGCACTCTTCCTGGAAATTCAGACCGCCAATTTTTTCCAAGATCAAAAATATTCAAAGAATTCCCAGTTTTCCAGTCTCTATTACCACCTTTTTTTCTTTTGACTACTCCTTCCATAATTTTCAACCCATTTCCGCCATTCCATAATTAAAACATTCCTCTCACCCCAGAATTCCACTGGATGCGTAACACCGCAGAATCTCTCAAGCTTTGCCGTCCATCAATACCCAGAGGTGGACATCAAATACACACTTTTCATTCAACTCCCTCTAACCACTCCCCTACTTCCTTGGCCCCTGTTTCAGGTGGCATTTGACATAGCCCCATAAAATACCCACTTTTCCCAAAACTACCAAATTGCCTTGGAAATTCCCATTGAAATACATATAATCTCCGATACAAGCGGTCCTGCAGTGTGTTTACTTCTGCAAAGCTGAACAGCCATTTGACATCTAAATGTTCTTCAATACACAAGGTTGGTCTCTTCTTGTATTTTAGTCAAGTCATTTACAAAAAGTAAAACATGGTAGACTGACGGCTACGAGGAGCTAGCAGCTACACAACAGCTTGCAAACAATAGCACACAAGCTAGACATACGTAATAAGTGTCCTTGATTGAACAATATTGTAGTCTAAAACAGCACATTTGTTAACATAAACAAGTACCAAATGATTAAAGTTGCATGTTACTGACACATAAAAAGTATCCAAGGCAGAAGAGTACAAGTAACAAATGTGTTCACATCATTCAACTTACTGCATACTGCATCATTAGCTTAATTTCATTAAATATTATGACAAATCGGTTTCGGAAAATGTATATATACATATATATATATATATATATATATATATATATATATATATATATATATATATATATATATATATATTTTTTTTTTTTTTTTATTTATTTTTTTTATTTATTTTTTTATTTTTTATTTTTTTATTTATTTATTTTTATTTTTTTATTTTTTATTTTTTATTTTTTTTTACTATAACAATCTACAAAATTAATATAGTTTGCTTCTCTTTCTTCCCCTCCATTTATCTGCTTTCTTACGTAATTCAAGTTTTCAGTACATACCAGTGACGTGCAGTCAGGAGAGGCAGGTGAGGCGGGGCCTCACGTGCCATCATGGAAAGAAAAAAAATGTAAAAAGAAAAAAAAAAACAATTAAATTGTTATATGTATCCAATGATTTTACTATAAAGTTATTTTCCAATTAACTTCACCAGTTTTAGATTATTTTTATTCAACATTGCTGAATTTTCACATTTGCCGTTCAAATACTGAGAAGAGACTTGCGGTGAGTCAGCAGCCAGTTGAGGCACGTCACTGAGTTGAGCCTCAACATGGATTGCGCAATGACTCGGCTAACTGCTGGCCTGCTGTGCAGTGAGACCGTATTGTTATATGAATTATATTATACATTTCCATAGTTTAGTTAGCTGAGATATATAATGTACAGTGTATTTTGTCAACAACTGTATGTGTGTAACGTATTTCTTGTGCTGAGCAATCATAAAACTGCTGCGAAGACGCACTGTGTGAGGCTCGCAGTAATCCCGCCTCCTGGTGGTAGAGGGCAGTAGTGATCCCAGAGATCATTCTTGCGACTACTCGGCTGCAGAAAAAGTGACAACAAGCAGCAACAGTTAGCAGCGATCGTTTATTTTTTCCTCTTGCCTGGACTATTAACATGGAGGATTACATATCTAAAATAAAACAGTTTTCTAAACTGGACTTTCAATCGAAAGTCCAGTTGAAGGAAGATCGAACTTGAAGGAAGATCTCCATCGAGACAGAGAGACTTTAAAACTGAAGAAAGATAAGGAAGACTTCTATAAACAAGTTATCGATGCTTTTGTTCAAAAGAAGCTGCACATGGACTTCATTTATAAGTAAAGGTAAGACCATAATAAAGTTTGTTTTTATTAAATGTGCTTTTTTGTGTGCTACAGTTTGTATGTGTAAAGTTAAAGTTAAGTTAAAGTACCAATTATTGTCACACACACTAGGTGTGGTGAAATTTGTCTTCTGCATTTGACCCATCCCCTTGATCACCCCCTGGGAGTTGAGGGGAGCAGTGGGCAGCAGCGGCGCCGCGCCCGGGAATCATTTTTGTTGATTTAACCCCCAATTCCAACCCTTGATGCTGAGTGCCAAGCACGGAAGAATGCTGATATGAGCTTTTAAACATAACCCGTTAACTGCTGCCAATCAAATGGTGAATAAGATCCTCTTTAGGGTTCATATGTTTGTAAATCTGACTGTGATGAAGTCAGTGCCTCACCAGCCATCAACCTCACCGCACGTCACTGATATATATATATATATATATATATATATATATATATATATATTACTCCACCTAAATTTGGAGACAGCATTAGTCCATTAGTGACGGTAAATAAAAAATACATTAATGTTTTCATACCTACCATTGTTTTCTGACTAATTTCACCTGATCAAACCTTTTCTAACATTCCACACTACAAAATGATAAAAGTGTGTATGATTCCTGCTGATGTCGTATTACATCAATATCTGTATTGGCAATACTCAAGACTCAAATGTCGGTGTCATATCGGAAGTGGAAAAAGTTGTCACGTTTTTGCTATGATTTTGTTTGATTGCAAACATGTGGCTGAAGTGCATATGTAACCCGCTGGGCACGAGCCTGGGTCATCTGGACGACGCTAGGCACTGAGCTAAAAGACAGAGCTCTCAACTAGATGGAGCGCAAGCTCTTAAGGTATGTGGGAGTGAGGTTTGCTGACGTACACAGTACACACTGATACTCCATTACACATACACAGCTGATTCAAGAGGGGAGGAAATTATCTGTTTCAAGTTTCAAGTTTCAAGTTTATTCACAATACCATATTACGATTACAACAGTAGTGAATATCCATTTAAGGATGGTGGCAAGTCTGATCAAAGTAAGCAGCAAATACTTTCTACAGAAAACAAATTATTTCCAAGACAATGATGTCTTTAACATTACTGTTTTATAGTTTGTACTTCAAAATATAATCCTTTATTTATGTCCATTTCCATATGACTTACTCATTAAAAAGGGACACAATTGCATGTTTTTACATGTCTAACCACACACACACACACACACACACACACACACACACACACACACACACACACACACACACACACACACACACACACACACACACACACACACACACACACACACACACACACACACACACACACACACTTTATGACGTGGTGATTACAGGGAATGGGAGCCAGAGCAATGAAATGGTTGAAGAATATAATGTGTTTGTATGTTTTTTATTTTCTTCATCCAGTGTGTGTGTGTTGTGTGTGTGTGTTGTTGTGTGTATCAGTGTGGTAGCTGCTGATAAATAGCCGGATCTTTAGCGAACTTATCTCTTTAAGTGTTGCAGCGTGAAGGATGACATTATTTGGATCCGCTGGCTAACTTGCTGTCATGACGGCACCTTACAAACCTATCCATTTAACAGATGGCCTGATAGTGTGTGTGTGTGTGTGTGTGTGTGTGTCCCCCCCCCCCCCCCCCCCCCCACACACACACACGCACTCACACGCACATACACAAACACGCACACACGTACCCCCACACATACAAACAATAGGAGAGCATGTGAAAATTACAGAGTGGGTCAGTTCCCACATCTGATATACAGTACATACATTTTCCTGATTGGAACACACACACACACACACACACACACACACACACACACACACACACACACACACACACACACACACACACACACACACACTGACAAAGTGCAGCCACCAAGCAAGCAGGCACACTCCTACTTAATCTTATCGCATCTTAGTACAGAAAAATAAGGATTGATCAAATTACTGTTTTTTAAAATATACCACTGAGTGTGTGTGTGTGTGTGTGTGTGTGTGTGTGTGTGTGTGTGTGTGTGTGTGTGTGTGTGTGTGTGTGTGGTGTGTGTGCACGTGTTTGCATGCGTGTGTGTGTGTAGACTGATAAAGTGAAGTGGGCAGGAATAAATTAAGCACTCACGTGGTAAACAAAGCACGTAATACAATTATATATGTCACCTGCTATGCATATATGCATACATGTACATAAAGTTAGTTAGACTTAGACTTAGACTTAGACTTAGACTTTCTTTTTAATGTCATTAAAATTTGAACTTTACAGTACAGATAAGAACGCAATTTTGTTACATTAGCTCATGGTAGTGCCGGATAAAAAAGCAATAAGGTGCATACATAAATACATAAATAGCTTACTGTACAGATGAATATATTGCACTTTTTCATATGCATCCACGTTTATGGATGTATGTTATATTGTCTTTTTTATTCCAGCGAGTTAATCCATTTTGGGGGGAGTTGAGGGGATAATTTAATTATGATGCGTTCAAGAGTCTTACGGCCTGAGGGAAGAAGCTGTTACAGAACCTGGAGGTTCTGCTTCGGAGGCTGCGGAACCTCTTTCTAGAGTCCAGCAGTGAAAACAGTCCTTGGTGGGGGTGGGAGGAGTCTTTGCAGATTTTCTGAGCCCTGGTCAGGCAGCGGCTTTTTGCGATCTCCTGGATAGGAGGAAGAGGAGTCCTGATGATCTTTTCCACCGTCCTCACCACTCTCTGGAGAGACTTCCAGTCTGAGGCATTGCAGGCTCCAGTCCAGACAGAGATGCTGTTGGTCAGCAGGCTCTCTATAGTGCCTCTGTAGAATGTGGTGAGAATGGGGGGAGGGAGCTGTGCTCTTTTCATCCGACGCAAAAAGTGCATGCGCTGCTGAGCTCTTTTTACAAGAGCTCCGGTGTGTAGGGACTAGGTTATATTGTCAGTTATCTGCACCCTCAGTAACTTGGTGCTGCTTACCATCTTTACCGCTGTGCCATTGATAAAGAGTGGAGCGTGGTTGGACTGGTGCTTCCTGAAGTCAACGATGATCTCCTTGGTCTTGTCGACATTCAGGACCAGGTTGTTGGTTCTGCACCAGTCAACCAGATGTTTCACCTCTTCCCTGTAGTCCATGTCGTTGTTGTCACGGATGAGGCCCACTACTGTCGTGTCGTCCGCATATTTCCCAATGTGGTTAGTAGTGGACCTGGTGCAGCAGTCATGGGTCATCAACGTGAACAGTAGCGGACTCACGACGCAGCCTTGGGCGGAGCCGGTGCTCAGGGAGATGGCACTGGAGGTGTTGTTGCCCACTCTCACAGACTGCGGTCTGTCTGTGAGGAAGTCAAGCAGCCAGTTGCATAGGGGGGTACTGAATCCAAGGGGGGCCTGTTTGCTCACCCAGTGCTGCGGGATGATGGTGTTGAATGCTGAGCTTAAGTCCAGAAACAACATCCGCACGTGTGTGTCCTTTCCTTCCAGATGTTCTAAGCTCAGGTGGAGTGCAGAGGATATGGCGTCCTCTGTGGAGCGGTTAGGGCGATAAGCAAACTGGTATGGGTCGAATGTGGGGGGAAGTCTGGAGACAATATATTCCTTTACCAGCCTCTTGATGCACTTCATTATGATGGGGGTGAGAGCAACGGGGCGGTAATCATTGAGGGAGGAGATTGTGGGTTCTTTAGGCACTGGAATGATTGTGGCCGTCAATAAAACATGATGGTACCACAGCCCGGGTCAGCGAGTTATTGAAGATGTCTGTGAGAACCCCAGCCAGCTGGTCTGCACATCCCTTAAGCACCCTGCCCGGAATGTCATCAGGTCCCGGTGCTTTCCGGGGGTTCACTCTCCTCAGGGTTTTCCGGACATCCGCTATGTCCAGGTTGAGCGGCTGCTCATCAGGGTGAGGGATGGATTTTCTAGCCGGAGTGGTGTTAAGTGCCTCAAACCTTGCAAAGTAGTTGTTAAGGTCATCTAGGAAGCTGATACTGTTGTCACAGGGACGGGGGGCAGCTTTATAGTCCGTGATGACCTGTATGCCCTGCCACATTCGTTTAGTGTTTGTGGGGTTCTCGAAGAAGTCCTGCACTTTCTGACTGTGAGCACGCTTTGCAACCTTAATGGCACGGTTCAGGTTAGCTCTGGCTGTTTTTAATGCTACCATGTCGCCAGACTTAAAAGCCTTGTTCCGAGCCTTCAGCATTGCACGTACCTCACTGTTCATCCAGGGTTTCTCGTTGGCCCGTGTGGGGATGTTCTTGATCACACTAACATCTTCCATGCACTTCTGAATGTATGCGGGCACAGACTCTGCATACATAGAAATATGGCGCAGCAATCTCTCATCTCGCGTCTTGCATATAAATCCAGCTTAAGGTAGTCCTGTTTGTTCTCCAGGGAGCGGACATTTGAAAGCAGGATGGAAGGAAGCGGCGTTCTGTGAGGATTAGCCTTTAGCTTTGTTGTTAGCCTCGCTCAGCATCCCCGCTTCTGCTTCTGATCACACCGCTTACGTCTCCTCCGTCGACGGTCCCCGCTGGTACAAGGCTCCGCTGCTTCACAGGCCACTGGATGTAGCCGGCGTAGAATTCTGATGCTAGCGATAGTGGATTCAAATATGTAATAAGTTATACAGAAATATAAATATGTAAACACGAAAACAAGCCAAGTAACAAAACAGCACACAGTAGTGAAATTAAGTATGGGATCCCTGCTAATTAAATATGTTTATTTTCTACAAATATGGGAACAGTGTATCATTTTCATGGCAGGTTTATTGTGACAGGGACGGCATGTAAAATAATAACATTACATACTGTGAGGATAATAACTAGTCCTTTGTTTTTTGTTTCTAGTCTGTTCCAAAAAGTTGTTGAAAAACCCCCAAAATGTTAATCCAATTTATGTGTTCCTGACAGTAAAAAATATGAAGACAAAATACATTTTATTGATAATAATTGTAGATGATGAATACAATGTGTGGCGCAGATGGTAGAGTGGACGTTCCAGCAATATAAGGGCTCCAGGTTCGATTCCAGCTCCTGCCATCTTAGTCCTGTCCTTTGTGTCCTTGGGCAAGACACTTCACCCTTGCTCCTGATGGGTTGTGGTTAGTGCCTTGCATGGCAGCTTCCACCATCAGTGTGTGAATGTGTGTGTGAATGGGTGAATGTGATGTATAATGTAAAGTGCTTTGGGAATCATTCCAGGTACAGTATATTAAAGCACTATATAAATACAGACCATTTATCCCCCATTTCTTTTGAAGCTTAAACTGAAGGGGATGTTCACAACATGTGAAACTTAAGGGGTGGAGACCCTGGTTGGAAGGGGGCCGACCTGCTTTTCCAGGTAGGGACCACAATAATTTAGAGCACCTCATGTCCGCCAAGAGGTTTAAAGGCCTCATGGATACTATTTTTAGTCGCTCTAATTTTGTCTTTGTCATTGCGCGCTGGTTTTATAAAACACCAAGATAATTTCCTTTTTTTGTTTAGGTTAGAACTATCTTGCCATGTTCGTGTTTTGTCTGTGCCCCACATTGGACTATTGAAAAACAGGTTTGGGAGTGAAGGTTCATTATCCTCTTAAATGCCCCACTGACAAGTTAAAATTTGATTCTATTAGAGGTCTGCTCGTTCATTGGGCCTACAGGCCCCCACCCCAATAAGATCTGTTGTCAAGCGGGGTTGAGACGAATGCTTTTTATGGCACAGCAACAATTTTGGTGGCTGAATATGTTTCTGCCCTTTCTGTATGTGTAAAATTGTCCTTTCAGAAACTGTGGGGGATCTCTGGCGTTTGTCCACTCCCCACTGGCCCTGGTCTTACATCTCACTGGACTGTTTTATGTGACTGCCACCTTCTGAGGCGAACAGTGTTGAACATATTTTCCAAGCTGTCAAGTTTGTTCCCTTTGCAAAGATTCACTCAGCCAAAGAAATAGCAGAGGCCCTGCTCGATGCATATTTTGTATTTTTGGTTTGCCCAGGGATGTGGTGTCTGATCGTGGTCCACACTTTGTTTTTCTGCTCTGGAAGAGTTTCTGTAGGCTGCGGTAGTCCATGGTCAGTTTTTAGTCTGGGTTTCACCCGCAATCTCGAAAGGAGAGGAGCAGCGTCTTCTGGTCGACGAGGCTTCCTTCGGGGATGACAACTCTGGCTTGTAATCCTAAGAACTGTTTTAGTTCTACAACCAACTTTTCTCAAGGAGCCTAGTATATTTGCTCTGGGTTCACAGCCCATTCCATCTCTTTCCAATCATTATATTTCATGTAAGGAGGAACTTGAATTGGACTGATTACACGCAGATGGTTATGGAAACAAATGTACTACCACTACCACTTACTAGAATCATATTATTGTTTTTGCTGGATTTTGGTGGTATTCAGCCGAATCCTGGTCCTCATCAAAACCGATTCATTTCAAGCTTTGCAGATCTAAGGGGTTCACTTTCCAATTAGAAATTAGGTGATAACCTTCTCATCACAGCTTGCCATTATGAAAAAAATAACAATAAAACATATTCAGTCTAAGTTTGGGCCCCTGGAGAGGGGTCCAGACTGAAGCCAATGGGGGAAAAACCTCATAGACATAGCACACATAAACATGTGTGTAAGAGGGAAACATCAAACATCAAAGAATACAAAGGACATTAAAGACATTAAAAGAGCAGAGTTGTTGCAACCAGTCATTTCTACATACAGCTACAAAAGTAAAACAACAAAAAGTACAAACATAATTAACCAATAATATATATTGCACACACACGATTGCACCATGCAAACGACAAGCAACCAAACAAAAACATAATTTCAACACCCATACACACTGTGGTGGCCTCTGCGGTGTTCCACGCCATTGTCTGCAGGAGTGGGGGGAGCGTGGCCAGAGACAGGAGCAGACCCAACAAAGCAACCGACTCCTCCTGTCTCTTTAAATGGACTCAGGTGTGGTGGAGACACAGCAGCTGGTCTCCATGGCCAAAAGGCTACCGGGAGGCAGATCCAGAAGTTCACAAAAAAGCACAGCAGAAGTCACGAAAGTGCCACACCTTGTCACACAGTCCCAAAGGGTCCCGAACCAAAAGGCAAAAAACCCCCACATGAAAACAAGAGGGAAACATCAGGAACACAAAAGGATGACACAAGAGCACAGAGCTCCTGCCACCAGCAGCCACTACAGCGGCACCATTAACTGTCAGTACCTGGTTTCTCCATTATCAGACGTTATCGACCTGATTGTTCCAGTTGGGGTGGGATTGCACTCAACTCAAAAGATAATTTCACTGCAACTAGGCTGCCAAAGTATGAACACCCTCGTTGTAAAATGATCTTCTAGAATTTGAATTTCCCCGGACGGACTGTATACTTGTTCTATATTTATCATCATCCAACTGCCGAGGATAGCATATATGATGTCATTACGGAACACATTGACACAACCAACGACTTTATCCCACAACTGAAATCATTGTCCTTGAGGATGTGAATGCACGTCACAATTAATTGAAGTGTAGCAACAAAACAGACTACCAAAGGGAATCTGTATACAACTTCGCCAAACTTCCTAATCTCCACCAACGCGTTAAAGATCCAACAAGACATGGGGAGGATGGATCCTGCTGCCTGTCACTTGTCATGCCTGTCACACCCCCCTTGCCTACCCAGTGTTCCTCTACACCACGTTTTACCTGCCATACCTATACACCCCTCTGGTCTCCACAGGGACCCTGGTCAGAGCGCGGACGTGGTGGACCTGGTCGAAGATTCACCAGCTTAAATGGAACTGTGAATATGTTTGAGGCAAATCACGCCAACACACTGATGTAAGCAGAAGATGAAGAGTTACACCAAGCTACCTGGCGGCTTAGTGAACACTACAGTCGAGACATCGGCCCCAGATTCCCTGGTCAGCTGCTTTGTTTTAGAACCTCTTTCAGGGACCTGATACCAAAGCAAAAGTCTGTTACGGATCTGAAAAAAAAATGCTTCTTTTCAACCATCCAGCAGTATACCTTCTACATTCAGGGATATTTGCACCACCCTCCTTTTGTTTTTGACTCCTCCCGTTACCGTTGCAACCTCTGAGCGTTTACTCTCCAAGTTAAAGCTAATTACAAAACACTTAAGGAGCACAGTGGGGCAGGAGAGTGTACTTGCCCTGTTGTCCATAAAGAAAAAGAGAGAGCAAAGAAAATGCACATGCAGAGCATCGTGGGCAAGTTTGTGGAGCGCAAGGTTTGTCGTATGCCCTTCAAATAGTGGTGGTTAGGCCTATAGTACTTCATATTGTGCATTTACGCAAACATGTGGGCCCCTGTGCCAGTTTTACTAAACGTTATAGCTATTGATATAGGTTACTAGCCTATTCATTCGTCTCATTAGTGGAAATACCGTAGTTAAAGTGGGTGTCAAAATGATGTAGTCGCTATCCGTGGTGCTGAACTGCTTTGAATTTGTGATGTTTCATTATCAGGAGCAACGTAGCATAATGTTTTGTTGTTTTCTTGGTTTGCTATCATGTTTGTTTGATCATTGACTTCAAAACGACATCGTTGCTCTCCGTGGTGCTGAAGCTAATAAGATCGGCTGTTGCGGGCCCATGTATGCTGTAAAATTATGTTATGATGTGCTTTAAAGGTCTTAGTTGGGATCGCTGTTTCAGAAACATGGATTGATGCCATGAACAGATTTTGATCTGGAAGGTTATGAACTAAATTATATGAACATAAATAACAAGAGAGGGGGAGGAGTGGCGGTGTACATGGCTAACGATCTGAAATACAAAGTGACGAAAAACAGGATTCAGGATCAGGATGCTTTATTATTGTCCATTATTTAACAGGTACACGACACATAAGAACTGAAATTACATTTTCGGCACAGTCCCACTAAGATCAGACATACGTTACAGGGAGACAAGACAGGACCGCCAACGGATCAGCCACTTACGGCGCTCCTTAAAAAGAAAACATGTCTGTTTCTATGGATAATATCTTAGAATACATAACCACTGAAATATATCATGAAAAAAGTAAAAATGTATCAGTCTGCTGTACATATACGACAACAAGGGCTGGATTTTGGCAACTTTTACTGAAATTATTCAAAATGTGATTTCCTTATGTGGGGACTTCAACATTGACCTTTTGAACCCCTGTGACAGAATGGATGAGCTTGGCACCGATCACTTGTCTCAACAGGTGTAATTCACTGAATGATCTTATTGGTTTGTTAACATTCATGGCAGTACTGGTTTCATTTCAGTTTCAGTTACGTATTAAGTTATCTGTTGCAAGACAGTCAGATGTGGTGGCAGCTCACCTTCAAAAATGTTTGTATTGCCAGGTATTTTAGTTTGTTTTCTATTTTGTTAATCTTATGTTATGTTGGAGAAATATGAGGATTAAAAGCATTAGTATCTTTGTGTTTTTTTTTATCACTATAAAGACACACTAATGGAGGTTAACTGTGTGAGGTGTGGAGATGTTGGATTGGGTTTGTATGCCAAACTATGGGCAACACTGGGACATTCCAGGTAGTGTTGGAAGCCCTATAAAAGTGTTCTTTGTCAAAAACACCACGCCATGTTATGGCCCTCGGACACCACATTACAACAACCCCAATAAGCAAAAGGCCATTAATTATTTCATAGATACAATGTATAGCATTGATTATATTCTAAAATTACAATATTAAGCAGAATCAGAGGCCACTGTGCCACCCTGATTGATAATATATTTACTAATGATTTTGACCATAATACTACAAGTGGTCTGCTAATAACTGACATCAGTGATCGTCTAACAGTTTTCACAATTTGTTGATGATAAACTACTTGTAGGAAAAACAAAATACATTTCAAAGACTTTGCACAGAGAAAAGCATGAATGCTCTTAGGAATTATCTGAGAGAGAAACGTTTAAGCAAACCTCTATATTGATTAATTTCCTGCCTTAATTGCAAATAATACAAAATAGTGGAATACATTCAGATATCCTAAATGATAATATTTACATGTACATTTTGAAAGTACAACCTACTAACCCTAGTATTTTTAAACATCATCATCTGCTATAATGTAGAGCTGAGGGATTATTTAAAATGTATTTGAAAATAATTAGAGGAGACTTTTTTTTAATTAAAAATTACATAAAAAAATATTTAAAAATATTATGTAAGTAGTACTTTGTGATGTTGCTAGATGTAATTCAACAAGAAAGACAAAGCAGATCTCAGCCTTTGTGGGACATCTGGATTTCCTTCACAGGCGTGTTACTGAGAAGACATCCAACTACAGAAGGACATCAAGTGAGCGAAGCTGATGGTTGACTGCCTTGTTACATTTTATTAAAAAAAAAAAAAAAATCATATAATAAACCTTCTATAAACTATATCATAACTAATAAATATGAGTAATTGCTTTAAATGTATTTGATTTGCTTTGTAAAGATAATGTATGCATAATAACAAATGTTACATTTAATAAATAACAGAAATATATCATAATAACCTCTTAGTGACGAAATAAACTGCATATATATACAACCAAATGTGAAAGTAACAAAGTTGACCAGAGTGCTTTACGAAGTAATTAAAAAGTAATAAATGTAGGTCACTGTATCATCTTTACAAATGCAAAGATTTCTCTCTGAGCAGCAGATCATCTGCCGACAACAACACATACAGGCCTACTAAAGATAAATGTAAAAAAACAAAAACTTTTGCTTCATAATTTCATATTTTGAAGCTTGTATAAATGTAATTTAGACGCTGTACGTCCTCCTTTCTTCTTTTACAGTGTTTTACTTGCATGCCCAAGTCCAGTAAAACTGCTTCTGGGTAAACTTGTTATAAGCCCCGCCCACAGGCGCCCACCCATCGCACTAAAACACTGCCATTATTTTCATACCGTTAAAAAAAAGAACCAAAACCGAAAAAATAGAAACAAAATCGTAAAAGAGAGAAGCGATCATTAAAACCTTTGAAACACAAAACAAATATATAAGTGTACAAAAGTATGAATACTGGCATCACAAACATTCACCAAAAATATTGTATTTTTTCAATATTTGTATTTATTTGTTGCCAAAATTTGTTTTGGTGCCAATACAACTTTTTCTACAATGTAAATTTTTTTCCGATACCAAATCTTACTGGCAGTGTTCTGGTTCCATACATTTCCGGGTCTAAATTGGATGTCCAAGTTTACCAATTTGTCGGAATACATCCTCAGCCTTTTTCTATCCAGGTGAGAGGCATGATTTATGATCAAGAATAAATGTCTATGAGCATGGAAGCAAGGAAACAGCTGACCACTCCACGGTGTAAACATAGTTGCATAAACTTTCATCACGTCGCCGCTATAAATAGATTGTCTGCGTAAGTGCCTATAATAACAATATCACTGATACTTGTTAATATTCAAGTCATGAAATGTAAACCGAGTATTGTTGCCTCTTTTTGGTTGTTTTTTTATTGGGTTTTATGGGCGGAATAGAGGACCTCCCATTGGCTCCGTTGTAATCAGACTTTTATTTACGTTTATTTACAATGCATTAAAATGCATTAAAAAGAAATCTATCCGTTGTCATGTCTTTCATAATGATTGTGAACAATAGACACAATTCCAAAAAAAGTACATTCCCCTTTAATGTCTCTCTTGTGAGACAAATATTTTGTTCCTTTGGCCAGGTTATTGTCATTTATCCTGTGCTGAAAAATCTTCATTAGAGTATATATATTATGGTATTTATTTATATTTTTTATTGTTTCACTGCCTTTTATTTAATTTGTTTCCTGTGTTTTTCCCTAATTTTGTACACAATTTAAAAACAATGTTAAACAGCCAGACAGAGGGCATGAACAAAAACAACATTAGCGTAACACGTGTTATCCTGATTCGCGTAATTAAAAATGGTGCTCTGAAGGATTACCCTAATTACTTCTCAGAAGGAAACGTTAAAAATTACAATAGGGGAAAAGTAGTTGAAAACTTCAATAACTACTTTGTAAATATTGGACTTAGTCCGGAAGAAAATATTCGAAAACCCATGTCAATTGAGAAATTGAATGACACCATAGAGACAAATCCCCACTCAATGTTCCTCACCGACGTGACAATGGAGGAAATAAATCTAAGTTGTGAATACATGTAAATCCAAGATCTTAACTGATTGTAACTGAACTGATATGAAAATGATAAAACATGTAATTAATGAGATTTCAGAACTTTAACACATATCAGCAACCTAATATGTCAAACAGGCAAATTCCCAGACAAAATGAAAATAGCAAAAGTTGGACCAATTTATAAGTATAGAGATAAAGACTAATTTGGAAAATATAGACCTGTTTCTTTACTAACGCAATTAAAAAAAAAACGGATTGTAAAAATGAATCAATAAAAGTGGAACGCCTGCTAACAACCAATACACAGCTAACGTCTTAACGTTGATGGCATTAATCGAAATAATAGAGGAAATTACCAATGGAATAGATAGTCAACAGTGTGCAGCAGCAGTTTTAAGGACCTAACTAAAGCATTTGACAAAATTAATCACAATATGTTAATTAACAAATCAGAACAATATGGAAACAGAGGGTTGAACTGGGTAAAGAGCTACTTAACCAACAGGTTGCAATACGTGAAGTTAAGCGAACACAAGTCTACAACGCTAAATAGATCCTGCGGCATACCCCAGGGATCAATACTGCGACCCAAATTGTTCAATCTCTAAATGTTCCAAAGGACTTAAAGTTAGTATTATTTGCAAACAATATGACTACATTTTGTTCAGGAGATAAATATATTGAGTAGATATTGACAGGATACAAGGACTACAAATGCTAGGTGTAATAATAGATGATGACATAAACTGGGAAATAAGTTAAACTTATTATTAATCCTGTACCTTCTCCATGTATTTTACAGATACTTCATTCACACCATAACTTTTACATGTTTATTATGTATGTAGTTCACTTCCTTTGTGAAAGAATGGAACATTTTAGAAAAATTACAACATACATCTGAATATGGAATTGTTTGGTGGACAAATGTGGCATTAGGCACGATTCTTCATTTATTTTAATACAAAAATGTCACATTTCGGAATAAATGTACATTTAAAAAAAATATGAGAAATACCTGAGTTAGCTAAAATTGTGTACAATTGTTGAGAAATGTGAAAGTAGCTAAGCATTATAGTAGATGAATATTACACACCAGTTGGAGATGTAACATCATAATAAGTTATTGTTTTTTTAGCAACCTTTCAATGTTTGATGACAAGCCTATAATGTGTAAGTATACATGTGTGCGTGTGTGAGGGTATAATGTTATGTTGTGACAGGGACTAATGTCTAAATCAGCAGACTCTATCGGCCTGTCGCCCTGTTCTGCTACAAATGTCAGCTGTTCCCGGCCAGTGATTTGCATAATGCAAAGCCTCTCAGTTGTAACGGTCCGATTAACACCAGGGAGCGACATGACCAATCCTGAGGCACCAAGCCATTAACTGTTGCTTTGGTGGGGAACAACTGTGATTAGTTGTAATGGATATGTGGGGGGTTCAACACTTGAAGAATCAAGAGAGAAACGCTCTGTTTTCACTCTTCTTTTTTTATTATTATTAATTGCGGACATGCACTTTTACTGCAACAAAAGAAAGCTTTACTGTTGAACCAAATCAAGGACTCTTTGGTCCTTTAAGTTATCATTATTGCGTCTTCCTCCTGATAGCAGTCGCCACAGTGAGAAAATCACATGATGATTTGGCAAATTCTTTACGACAGATGCCTTTTATGATGAGGCCACACAATCAAACCCACACCCTGTGCCATGAAAAGCATGGGGTATTTTACTGTTGTATATACTTCAGTAAGGAAAATAAATATTGGCTGATATTTGTTTTGTATAAGAAACAAAATAACACATGTGGTGAGCTTTACAACAGATAAAGCGTTTATTAAATTTTACATTCATATTCTCTAATGTTAATACATGTTGCTCAATAAAAGGATAAACAGTTTTGTGTGGAGTTTGCATGTTCTCCCCGTGACTGCGTGGGTTCCCTCCAGGTACTCCGACTTCCTCCCATCTCCAAAGACATGCACCTGGGGATAGGTTGATTGGCAACACTAAATTGGCCCTAGTGTGTGAATGTGAGTGTGAATGTTGTCTGTCTATCTGTGTTGGTCCTGCGATTAGGTGGCGACTTGTCCTGAGTGCACATTTTTCAAATTGAACATTTTCAAATGATCACTTCTGAGACAGTCTTGTGAAATCACAATATCCCATTTTAACTAGCAAGCCACTAAAATTTTTTAACAAATCATGAATTACTTTGCACCATGTTTGTACAAATAATAACTCATGTAAAATACAAAAGTCAGTCAAAGTTGTTAGAATATATAACAAATTGGACCGAGCTATATTTCTAACAAAGTCAAATCACTATTTCTTCTAGATTTTCCAGAACAAAATTTTTAAAAGAAATTCAAAAGACTTTGAAATAAGATTTAAATTTGATTCTACAGATTTTCTAGATTTGCCAGAATATTTTTTTTGAATTTTAATCATAATAAGATTGAAGAAATATTTCACAAATATACTTCGTCGAAAAAACAGAAGCTAAAATGAAGAATTAAATTAAAATGTATTAATTATTCTTTACAATAAAAAAAAAAAAAAAAAAAAAACTTGAACATTGATTTACATTGTCAGGAAAGAAGAGGAAGGAATTTAAAAGGTAAAAATGTGTTTAAAAATCCTAAAATCATTTTTAAGGTTGTATTTTTTCTCTAAAATTGTCTTTTTGGAAGTTATAAGAAGCAAAGTAAAACAATAAATGAATTTATTTAAACAAGTGAAGACCAAGTCTTTAAAATATTTTCTTGGATTTTCATATTCTATTTGAGTTTTGTCTCTCTTAGAATTAAAAATGTCGAGCAAAGCGAGACCAGCCTGCTAGTAAATAAATTAAATTTATAAAATAGAGGCAGCTCACTGGTAAGTGCTGCTATTTGAGCTATTTTTAGAACAGGCCAGAGGGCGAGTCATCTGGTATTTCCGGGCGACCTGGTGCGTTGGTGACCCCTGGTATATATGTATATATACCCCCCCCCCCCCACACACACACACACACAAACACACACACACACACCTCAGATGAGCGATACAGCAAATTAAAGAGTCACACCAACTCAGATGTCGCCTGGGTCAACAAGGTCTGCGTCAGCTATTAGAAAACCAGAACACTCTGGCGAAAAATTGGCTACTGGAACAAGAATAAGACATTTCTGGAGCAGGGTGGAAAACATGGAATTGATGGAGTGTTAAAATGGTAGTAACCCCAGTGAAAGAGGTGACATGCAGAGCATGTGGGAAAAATGGATGCTTCGAAACCCAACAGCAACACAGACTAAGAAAGGTCTACTTGCTTAGTTTTTAAATATTCGCAATACGATACTGCTATGACACTTAGAGCTTGATGAGCAGTGTTGGGTTGATTACTGAAAACCAGTAACTAATTACAGTTACTAGTTACTTCATTTCAAAAGTAACTCAGTTACTAACTCAGTTACTTACACCAAAAAGTAATGCGTTACTGTGAAAAGTAACTATTTAGTTACTTCTTCTACTTTTTTTTTTTTTAAAGCTCCCATTAATGCCCTTTTAGCCTTCATTTCAGTACTGTTATTGCAGTGGAGAATAATACAATTTGTTGATCAACTTGACATGCATTTGCATCACTGAACTCTGCTAAGCAATGTGGTCTACATACAACACACAAAGACAAAGATATGTTTCAAAGGGCCAATTTATTTCAGGCCAGAATAAATTGACAAAACTATTTTAAATAGCTGCAACATAACATACATAAGTAACAAACAGCATAATAACAACATATCTGTAAACCTGGCTTCACCTAAGGAAGGCACACGTGACATACACAAAGCCTAACCAGGCAGATTTGAATTGTTGTTTTGGGCAGTGGACGGGATCTTTGATCCAAGACACAACTTACATTTAACTAAAATGTTCTTTTATTGTGCTCGACAAAAGAAAAGAAGTTAGAATATGTCATTCTTGCCAACCCTCCCGAATTTCAGTGCCTCTCCCCGGGACAACCATTCTCCCAAATTTCTCCCGATTTCCAGCCGGACTTAAGGCACGCCCCCTCCAGGTCCGTGCGGACCTGAGTAAGGACAGCCTGTCGTCACGTCCGCTTGGCCAACCGAAAAGAAACCACAGAACACTATACCGTATAGTGTTCTGTGGTTACTTTTTGGTTGGCCAACGGTTTATGTTGTATTAATAAATGGAGGGGAAGAAAGAGAAGCAAACTATATTAATTGTGTAGATTGTTATAGTAAAAATTGGTTAAGCTTTATCAATGTGCTGTATTTGACCAAGTTTCCCCTAGGAGAACAAAGTTAATATATGTTTGAGGAAACGTGATTATATGCATGAGTGTATGTATGCATTAGTGCTTGTGTATGTACAGTATGTGTATACGTATGTTCGTACAGTGAATGTGCACGTGAATGTATGCACCGTGTGTGTGTCTGTACAGTATGTACTGTACTTGCTATCATTTTTCGTATCATATTTGTACATATCGTGTTTGCTGATGTTGTTCTTTCGTTGTTGTTGTTGTTATTGTCTCTCTGTCTTATCCTCTTCTTGTCCCCGCAATTTCCCCCTCAGTTTTCCTTTTTTTCTTCTTCTCAACCATTGAATAAATCCATTTAATAAAGTCAAATACAAGTAAGGCAACACGAGAAATATCCTAAATTTCTCTTTTGTAAAGTAAGTTAGTACAGCAGATGTGGGCATCTACATCAACAATATGATTTGCCTGCGTGGCTGGACAGGACAAAAATAAATACATTTAAAAAAAGATGTCCTGTTACCATGATTCCGAGAAGGTAAATATCTTCAACGTCCTCGACTGCAGGGTCGCCAGGCACGGGGCACTCCTCTTCTCCCAAGAGTCCGTCGTGTGTCCAGCAACAACACTACCGTCAAGACAGGCAGGTTCCCCCGAACCCGATTTCCTGTCAAAAATGTTGAGAGGTTAGTTGATCAATTCCATCTTTTAGATTTTAGAGAGCTGTGCAAAAATAGGCTACAAGTCAGTTAAGACAAGAACAAATACAAAAGAGGTAAGCAGGAGAGATAAGGGAGAGGAAAAAGGAGCATCTGCCTTCGATGATGCGTCCGCCAGAGAGGGAAGAAAAAAACAGCACCAAGGCCTGACATTATTCACATCTACTGTCTTAAGAAGTTACCCACACTTCATGGTAAAATAGTAAATGGTCTGTAAGTATATAGCACTTTTATTATATATACCCAAATAGCTTTACATTGTACATCACATTCACCCATTCACACACACATTCACTCACTGATGGCGGAACGTGCCATGCAAGGCTCTAACCACGACCCATCAGGACAGGTTGGGTTACATTTCTTGCCCAAGGACTCAACGGCTGTGACTAGTGTAGCGGAAGCTGGAATCAAACACGGAACCCTCAAGTTGCTGGCACTGCCGCTCTACCATTTGCACAACGCCGCCCCATTAAAGACTGGCAGCACATATGACTTAGCTGGTAATATCAGGGACACACCTATTACCGTATTTTTCGGAGTATAAGTCGCACCGGAGTATAAATTGCACCTGCCAAAAATTCATAATAAAGAAGGAAAAAAACATATATAAGTCGCACTGGAGACCGGCCAAACTATCAAAAAAACTGTGACTTATGGTCCGAAAAATACGGTACTTAAGGTCGGACAGTCCTCATCATGAAAGACCCCAAAAAGAGAACAGTAACATCAAACTCCAGACCAGGGTTGTACAGTAATTGAAAAATACTGGTATTTTATTTTTCCCCCCCCGACATGACGACGCGTGACATTACTGGTAAAACAAACAGGCTGTGCATATTAGGCAATGCATACGCACAGTGTACTTACAAGCAGACAAACTGTGGAAACGTAAGAGCGAGAATGGATGTATTTTGGCTTAAAAACAAACGATAAAGGTGAAGCGCACTGAAGCGCTGTTCTGGAAGAGGGGTTTTAAACATGGCGAGCTAGCTAGCGGCTAACGTCCATGGATGAATTCAAGCTGTACGACAAGAACAAGCGGGATATCAACTTCCTGATTCACCTGACAAGAATATAGAGCAACAACATTGGAATGTCAGTCAAACTAGAAAAGTCTGGGCGAATGATATCTTGACGAGGAAAGATAACAACTGAAGGGGTTAAACTAACTGAGGGCATACAGGACATACAGGACAACAACAAATACCTGGAGATTTCACGGACCAAAGGTAACCTTGAGGCAGCTCTGAGGTCACCAACAGCCAAATACTTACAGAGTGTGAGGCAGATCCCGAAGAGCCAGTTGAACGACAATAATAAGATCCAAGCCATTAATACTTATGCTCTACCAGTAATCGAATACCCAGATAGCATAATACGCTGTAACAGATGCAAGCCAATGATATCAAGACAAGAAAGCTCTTTATAATGTACGGAGGGTTCCACCAGCATCCAGCATCCTGCCTCCAACAACCATATCAAGATCCTGTGGGATCCACAAAATGGTGATGGCAAACCATCGTGACACTGTAGTGGTGGATTAAAATCAAAAGACAGCGGTGGTGGTAGTGGTAGCAATCCCAAGCGATAGCAACATCCAGAAAAGGAACACGAAAAGCTTAAGAAATACCAAGAACTGAAGATAGAACGAGAGAAAATGAGAGGTGTAAAAGCAACAGTAGTGCCAGTAATGAACGGGTCACTGGACACTGGAGGCAGTGACTCCCAAGATTTGTGATAGACTCCAGCAGATACCAGAACCGATCTTTGACATAATCACAGCTAATATTTTGCATAAAACCCTTAAGCTACCAGGCTTCTGGTAGAGGACCAAAGGTTTATATATATAGATCTGTGCAACCAGCTGCTCCAATTGTCATCTTACAACCTTTACCTGCAGCAACTACAGAAGAGCCATTTGGATTGTTTACTTTCAAAGGGTGCAAATAGTTTGGACATTATCAACTCCTGAAGACCAAGGTCTGCTAGATAAACCCACAAAAGACCTATAATTTATTTTCTCACAGAATTATTTTTTCCTGGAAAGTATCTGGACTTTCCTGTACTTTAAACAATATTTATTTTTACTTGTCTTTTTCTACAACCTCCATCTTCATTGTTTTCACCACATTTCTGTCTCTCTCTCTGTGACAAATCTTTATTGTGGAATGTTGGCCCGCAAAGGAGACAGTCTGCAGAATAACAAGATTAATTTCAAAATAATGACCATGGTGACAGAAAGGTAGGAGGTTAAGGTAAAGAAAGTACCCAATTAAGATTGCAACTTCTAGGTATTAACAAAGACAAAAGAAATAGACCGGTGTATTTCTGCCACAGCTGTAAGGCTTATGAAGCTCTGACGGCAGAACCGGGAAGTCCAAACATAAGCACTGCAAGTAAAGGCAGAGGAGCGGCAGAACGACTTGAACACAGGTAGGAACAGGTGGGCTTGGTTTTTGAGCAACATATGTTGTCATCCAAGCAACGTTATCATGGACGCCCCTTCTTATTTCAGCAAGACAATGCCAAGCCACGTGTTACAACAGCGTGGCTTCATAGTAAAAGAGTGTGGGTACTAGACTGGCCTGCCTGTAGTCCAGATCCGTCTCCCTTTGAAAATGTGTGCCGCATTATGAAGCATAAAATACCTCAACGAAGACCCCGGACTGTTGAACAACTTAAGCTGTACATCAAGCAAGAATGGGAAATAATTCCTCCTGAAACGCTTAAAAAATTGGTCTCCTCAGTTCCCAAATGTTTACTGAGTGTTGTTAAAAGGAAATGCCATGTAACACAGTGGTACAAATGCCCCTGTGCCAACTTTTTTGCAATGTGTTGCTGCCATTAAATTCTAAGTTAATGATTATTTGCAAAAAAAAAAAAAAGTTCTTAGTTCGAACATTAAATATCTTGTCTTTGCAGTTTATTAAATTGAATATAAGTTGAAAAGGATTTGCAAATCATTGTATTTTGTTTTTATTTACAACTTTTTTTCTACGGTTTTGTAGAACAAAGTAAAAACGCTGGCCAGTAATACAATTCGAAAGCGTAAATATCATCGTAAATATCGTAAATATTTGTGTTTCATTCTCTCTCACCTCCTTCAATCTTATTTCTATTGTCCTTCATCCTCATTTTTTATCCTAACCTCACTCCTCCATCAGTCTCACTTTGTCTTAATTCCCACTCATTATTCCATAAGAAGATACAACATTTTAATTAACTCACTAAGTGACATGTAGGAAACATTTAGTGGTGCTTGTCATGTGACTAACCCAGGATATTCCCCAAAATATAAACTAGCTAATTTCCAAAATAATATTGTTACAATCAAAGTTCATTTTAAACGCAGATACCAAATATAATATTTTAGCATATAGAAGTTTGAGCCCCCACCTCAGTTAATTTCAGCATAATTGACAGCTGAGTTATTGTTGGTTTCCAGTTCCACACACAACATGCATATTAGTCATTAGTTTTCAAGTCAAAGCCCACTGTTATTTATATGTTACATTGCAGTTACCATTCTTACAAAGAGTGACAAATTATCACCAAAAGTATCAATCATTTAACTGTACATGACTAAAAACAATACTACTTATCTAATAAACCCTGTCTGTATAAAATAATACCTAAAAGATGAATGATAACACAGTCAAAAGTACTACCGGTAATTGTAATGACAACACGACATGCTGAGAAATGCTTGCTTCTCGGACTCATGCTCATTCATACTTGTCAACTCTTCCAGATTTTACCGAAAATTCACGGAAATTGTCCTAGTCTACAGACATCTGGACTGACGTAACACATTCTGATGTTTTTGTGTGTATATCAAATATTGTAGATTTTGTCCGAATACTAAAAGTACGATGAGGAGATGGTCGATCTACAGTCACTTTTATAAAACGAGCAACAGCCATTTCACCGTCCACACCAGCCATTTCTCCTCCTATGTTTTTTCGCACTCACCAGTCACAACTCGTTTAAGGACTTTCAGACAGTCAGAAATAAGAATATTTCAAGAACAAATAAAAGAAACACAAACAGGGATATTAAAAAAAATGCACCATTCCTCCAGAGTTTGATTGATTGAGACTTTTATTAGTAGATTGCACAGTACAGTACATATTCTGTACAATTGACCACTAAATGGTAACACCCGAATAAGTTTTTCAACTTGTTTAAGTCGGGGTCCACGTTAATCAATTCATGGTAAATGTATATTCACTTACAAAATACTTCCACATTTTGTCCAAGCCAGAACAATCAACTACAGATGACGAGAACATAACACCTGTGTATGTTTAAAGTCAATGTGCCATGACTTTTCATGACAGGTTTGAACTTTTATGTTCCTGTGTTTTGTAGTTTCCTTTCGAGCCCTTGTATTTTCAGTTCCATTTCCTGTTTGTCTCGATTAGGATGCCTTATATGACAATGTTGGATCGTTGTTTGCAGAGGTGTGGACTCGAGTCACATGACTTGGACTCGAGTCAGACTCGAGTCATGAATTTGATGACTTTAGACTCGACTTGACAAAATGTAAAAAGACTTGCAACTCGACTTAGACTTTAACATCAATGACTTGTGACTTCACTTGGACTTGAGCCTTTTGAATTGACATGATTTGACATGACTTGCTACTTTCCCAAAAACCCAAAGATGAAAAAGTTATTCGGGAGCGCTCCGTATTTTTCATTGTGTACTTGTCTATCAGCGTTGCATGTGTCAGCTGGTGTGGTCTCAGTACAACAGCCAATCAAATTAGATCTACTTTGTTTTCATCACACAGCATTCATCCAATCAAATTGCAGGACAACCAACGAAGAAGACATGTCCAAACCACACGCCAGTGAACAAAAAATGATACCTAAAATAATTTTGTTTGGGTATAAAAATTACGAGGTAGTCAACACAAAACGGTTTGCAGTATGCAACACATGCGGTTCGAAAATTACTGATGGAGAGGCAACAACTTCCAACTTCGTCCGGCATTTGAAGTTGCACAAAGAACGGTATGTTTTGAATGTAAGATAACGTTTATTGGCTAAGTAACGTGACTTTTATTTGCTGTGTAGTTAAATCAGTGAGGCTGTAAACTCACTGCTAACGTTATAACGTTATTGCAAACACGGGAATCTGTTGCAGTTCACTACCTTATTCATACTTTTTGTTCAGTGATTTTTTTTTAAGCAGGGTTACGTTAGTCAATATATCACACGTAACGTTAGACGGCGGTCAGCAGCACCGCGTATTTTAGCCACCTAAAAAAAGACAAAAATAGTAAAATAAAGGTCAGTTATAATGTATACTATATTATGAATATGTGTACCGTTTTAGCTAGCTTTCTGACATACTGTTGGTTGTTTACCTCAGTGGTCCCCAACCACCGGGCCGCGGCCCGGTACTGGTCCGTGGATCGATTGGTATCGGGCCGCACAAGAAATAATTTTCTTTTTCTTTTTTTAATTAAATCAACATAAAAAACACAAGATACACTTACAAGTAGTGCACCAACCCAAAACAACTCTCTCCCCCCTTTTGTTCTGGGCATTGAACATGAAGACTCTTCCTTCACTGTTCCGAGTGGCCATGAGAGTCTTGGCAGTGCCTGCCTCCAGTGCTCCAGTAGAGCGAGTTTTCAGCCATGGTGGCATCATACTACGCCCCCATCGTGCACAAATGACTGACAGACTTTTGGCTAATTTGGTCTTTTGCAAATGCAATGCAGCATAGGGCCCTGACATATAAAAAGTACAACTTTTTTGTTATGTTCACGTATATGTCATGTTTTTTCAATGTTTACATTTTTGTACAAATAAGTACATTTGCACTTTATTTTTCAATGTGTTTGTTCTGTAAAGGAATGAGTTAATGTTTAAAATGACTGGTTAATAGTGCTATTATAAAGTGCAATGTCAGCACAATTTTCTTTCCTGCAATTTAAAATGCACTTGTTTTAATAAATAAATACAGCGTTTGAAAAGCCTACACAATCTGTGTTAATATATTAGTCTGTGGTTAAAAGGACTTGAAAGGACTCGAAACTCAAAATGCAGGACTTAGGACTTGACTTGAGACTTTCCAGTGTTGACTTTGGACTTGACTCGGGGCTTGCCTGTCTTGACTCGGGACTTGACTCGGACTTGAGGGCAAAGACTTGAGACTTACTTGTGACTTGCAAAACAATGACTTGGTCCCACCTCTGGTTGTTTGTTTAATGTGCTTTGTCAGCCATGCAGCACAGCGATCCCTATGTATGCTGTGTCTATTTAGCTTTTTTGTGCACTTCCCTGCTGCACTATATTTTGTTAATAAATACTTTTTACCTGCAATCCTGGGGTCAAGACCAACACAATCCTGACACGGTCCAAGCTCTGCTTCACCGGAACTTAACACAGTGCACAATAACACTAAGTCCAGGAAACAAAATGAATGATTTTTCAAATCACCTGTGCATGAATAAGCCATGGGGATCAATTAATCCCATTTAATCTAATGCATGTTTTTAATGTTGGCCCCTGTGCAATTGGGTTTGACACCTCTGCTTTAAGAAGGTATCAAATACTACAAATGTTACTACTATGTTTCCTCAATGAATTCAAAGAAAACCAGCTAGCAAAATATTGCTAATATTGGCAATAAAATTGCAATGGAATGTAAGAAGTCTAGAAGAACTGTACAGATTGCGCTGCATTAGTAAGGCATTGAAAATAATAAAGAACATGTAACACCCTGGTCATAGACTTTTTGAACTAAGAGTCCATTATAATTTCACACAACGTACAATATTTTTGAATGTTGTGTGTGACTGTTTTATTTAGATATATTTTATTGCATTGATGGTTGGTACTTAATTTTGTTAACTATGATTGATTGATTGATTGATTGAAACTTGTATTAGTAGATTGCACAGTTCAGTACATATTCCGTACAATTGACGACTAAATGGTAACACCCGAATACGTTTCTCAACTTGTTTAAGTCGGGGTCCAATGAGAATGACAATAAAGGAATTATCTTATACTATTATATTCTATAAAAAAATACTGATAATATACTGTTTCAATAGTTTTACATTGATGTACAATCTTTCTTCAATTCAAAGTATATTTGTATTGCACTAATACGTATAGATATATGATAAACAATGTAACATATACTGTATGTACGTATATATTACGGCTGTCAAAGTTAACGTGTTAACTATAGATTCCAATAACGGCACTATTATTTTTAATGCAAGATTAATGCACACGTGTACTTTTTGACCCTTGGGCCATTTCGTAGCGGGGGAAAACTTGGCTGCCTTCACTTGTTACTAAAGAGCCACAAGCGGGAACATAGGGAGAAGAAATGGACATAGAAAGGGTTATATCATGGAAATATTAGGTTCAAAGCCGTGGCAAGTATTTTTCGTCATGAGAGGACGTCACTGCAGCAAATGCCTGCTGCGCGCGTCGTTCAGAGTTGGGTGGTGCTTTCACTTTTGTGTTTAGATTACATATTGTATTGTATTGTATTGATTACATAAAATGTAGATTGTTACTGTGACTACTCTAGTAAGATGGCATAATAGCTCAACAGAAATGAAAGACGGTAGGCAGGAAGTTGAAATTGGACTTTTTTTTTGCGAATAATCAGATTCGGCATCAAAACATGTCAATACACCTTCTCAAATGCTATGCTATACATTCGGTTTAACTACATTTAAAAAATTGTCTTATATTAATATCATGCTTTGTCAAAGATGTTTTGTAATATTATTCTGTGATAGTTGCACTTAAAAAATGCTAATATATCTATTGAGTAATATTAGGACGGGTGGGATTTTCTGGCTGGCTGAAATAAAAAAAAATCGATTTAAAAAAAACAAATGTATTTTTTAATCTTTTATGTCTAATCACTGTCTATTGTTGATGTAGATGGCCATATCTGCTGTAAAGTATTACTTTACAAGAGAGAAGTAAGTATATGATACTTTTCTTGTTGCAGTGTTTGAATTTTACTTTGTTAAATGTTTGGGTAGAATTTCATTAAACAAAGCCAGTTTTTTTTAAAGTAATATATACATTTTTCATAGCTGTTTATCTAGTTTATGGACAAATGTAAGTAAACATACAACTGGCACCCAATGTAATTAAAAAGTATGGATTTTGAATCGAGAATAGTTTTGATTCGAGAATCGATTCTGAATCGAATCATTACTCCCAAAAATCAAATCGTGCAGTGCAAATCTTACAGAATACCACTAACTTGTACAACATGTAATGTAAAATATCAAAAGCACTCATTGAGTTAGAAATATAACATTTGACATTACCAAACATATTTGATAATCAAAGCATGATCGTAATATTCCACATTTTGTGTTATTAATGGGGGAAACTGGTGTCTAAAAATGGTGTAGCTCCTCCTCTGAATTCAAGTGCTCCTAAAGCACAAATACAAACTATCTATTCCTACAAAATCTGGCAAAACAAAATTGTTTTTATTGTCATTTAAAGCGTGTTAATGTCCTTTTTGTGTTGCGCTGTCTAAAAAAGCATAATGTTTAAAACACATTTCATTAAAGAAAAGCAATACTCAAGTCATGGTATTTAAACTTGAAAATATTAGTACCGGTACACGTTTTAATGATGAAAAATGATATCTACCTGCGATAACCGCAATTAATTTTGAGTTAACTATGAACAATGCGATTATTGCGAGTAAATATTTCAATCGTTTGACAGCCCTCGTGTATATGTAACATTACTTTTCAATCGGCCATATATTTGTTGAATTGATGTTTTTTATCCTCCATAGTTGGTCCTAAAATGGCTTCTTTATGGCTTTCCATCCACATTGCTAAACTTCCTCAATTGATTTTTCTTTTCATCACTTAAACACCTGCTATTACGTCCACGCTGTCTGTCCTCCTCCTCCTCTTTCTAATAATCCAGCGGCTGTGTTTCTAATCAGAGGTGAGGAGAGCGAATTAGCCGCCGTCCGATCTCCTCTCCCGTCTCATCAATCGGCTGTAACCGAGTGGAAGCAAATCTCCACGGCAAGACAAAATGAATATGTAGTAGATCCACGGTGTGCTCGCCTAACCTTTCGTGCCGCGTGACCCGTATCGTAGCGTTTGTGTATATTTGAATGTGTCAGGGCTGTGCAGACGGCTGATAATGGGATGACAATTGGCTGTATGGCAGAAATCAGGGAAACACTGAGGTGTGTTATCTGGCTGACAAGCCTTCTACACGTCCAGATGCAAACTCCCGCACACATTCACCTGGATGCTCTCTCCACATCCAAATTCAATCAGACAGTCCATCCGCCCTGCAGAGCAATGTGCCACTGCCCCATGCATGACAGTATCAATTCAATTACCCAGGAAATGGATCCATATTCAACTCATATAAAGTCATACGTAGGCCAGGAGGGGCTGCCGCTGCTGTTGGTGCTGCCGCCAAGACAAAGAAATGTGCATTTACGCTGTAATAACATTCATTTGGGCCAGCTTTGGAAAGCATTCTCGGCCGGGCATTTGTCGCTGTCACATCACGTTATCCGCAAATCAGCCTTACCAAATATCAATTCATTTTCTAGGAGAGCAGCGGACGCTAACAGTGGAGCGCCAGGGCAACACACACACATTACGACACACGCCGAGAGAAAAGGGAGATCATGGACTGCTGAGGGGCCCCTTGTGGCACAAGCACATTTCCAGTCACAAATAATCAAATGCAGCGAAGACCTTCCTAATCTCTTCAATTTCAACCTTTACACTCCTCCGCTTGCTCCCTCGCACGCACACACACACACACACACACACACACACACACACACACACACACACACACACACACACACACACACACACACACACACACACACACACAAACATGTAACAGTACGCCATTGTCAAGGCTCAGTATATACTTTAGGTTTAAGCTCATCGCTCCAGTAAAGGAACAACATGTAAAGCAGGGGTCACCAACGCGGTGCCCGCGGGCACCAGGTAGCCCGTAAGGACCAGATGAGTAGCCCGCTGGCCTGTTCTCAAAATAGCTCAAATAGCAGCACTTACCAGTGAGCTGCCTCTCTTTTTTAAATGTTATTTATTTACTAGCAAGCTGGTCTCGCTTTGCTTGACATTTTTAATTCGAAGAGAGACAAAACTCAAATAGAATTTGAAAATCCAAGAACATATTTTAAAGACTTGGTCTTCACTAACTGACAAAGAAACAGATAACAGATTTGGTGTCCAGTTCAGAGTGTGACATGATTTATTTAAACATTTGAGAGTTGACTTTTGTATTTTACATGAGTTATTATTTGTACAAACATGGTGCAAAGTAATTCATGATTTGTTAAAAAATGTTAGTGGCTAGCTAGTTAAAATGGGATATTGTGATTTCACAAGACTGTCTTAGAAGTGATCATTTAAAAATGTTCAATTTGAAAAATGTGCACTTAGAGAAAAGATAAAAATAAAGTGTTGCATATTGATATTTATCTGTTTCTATATATATTTATTGTGAGAAATCATTAAGATGATCAGTGTTTCCACAAAGATAAATATCATTATTTTTTAATAATAACATAGAGTTAAAGGTAAATTGAGCAAATTGGCTATTTCTGGCAATTTATTTAAGTGTGTATCAAACTGGTAGCCCTTCGCATTAATCAGTACCCAAGAAGTAGCTCTTGGTTTCAAAAAGGTTGGTGACCCCTGATGTAAAGATTAAAAGGTATGCAACTTTAATGACTTTTATATCAAACTACGGGCAGCTTATTCTTTAATAAATCAAATTTTAAGACATGACAAGTTTTGATAAATACAATTGTAATCTTTTTTTTAATTTATTTAAGATTTATTTAGAATTTTCAATTTTTGCAACACATATACACAGCAGTATACATTGAAATGTTGGCAATGCAAATGTCCACAAAACATCACATACAACAGGGGGAAGTAGACAACAAAAAGACACATTTCAACAGTGTTGGGACTAACGCGTTACAAAGTAACGCGTTACTGTAACGCCGTTAGTTTCGGCGGTAACTAGTAATCTAACGCGTTATTTTTTTTTATTCAGTAATTTAGTTACTGTTACTACATGATGCGTTATTGCGTTATTTTACGTTACTTTTGATGTAGTATCGGCTAGAAACAGAAGCGCTGAGGTGTCGTTCTTCTGAATCTTCCTCTGTCACAAGCCGGAGAGAAGAAAAGAGGCGCGGTCTATGTGTGTGTGGGTGTGTGTGGGGAGGCACACAAGTGAAAAAAAAAAAGTTGTTGGCACTTTCAGTCCACTCACAGCGTGGTCATGGCGAGCGGAGTAACGGAGGAGCTTGAACGCCCCCGCCATTGAATCGGTGTGTTTATAAGTGCAGACTCGGTTGTGCAAAACGAGGGTTTTAAAGACATGCTGAACGTGCTTGAACCACGTTACGACATCCCGTCGCGCACCCACTTCAGCAATAAGATTGTGCCAGATCTTTATGAGCAGGAGAAGAAAAAAGTTGTGGATGAACTATCCCGAGCATCATCTGTTGCGCTCATGACAGACGGGTGGACGTTTATGGGGAACTATAAGCGCTCACTTCATCACAGCAGACTGGGAGATGAGAAGACACGCCCCCTCTACGACAGTCACCTTGCGCAGGTACTGACACAAGCAGTGGAGGAATGGAAGATAAAGATATCCCAGTCACACGTGATGATGCCAAAAATCTAATAATTACAGAGAATGAGGCAGGACTGGGACCACAGATAGGTGCTTTGCACATGTAGTGAATTTGGCATCACAGAAGGGAATCTCAGTCAATAGGATGGAGCGCCTCTTTGGGAGGATCAGGAAGGTTTCTTACTTCCACCCAAGCACAACAGCTGCTCATGTGCTTAAGACAAAGCAAGAAATGCTAAAGCTGCCTGCTCATACATGATGTCCCAACGAGGTGGAACTCCATTTATGATATGTTGGAGCAGCAGGCAGCTATATACTCTGCATTGACCCACAACACCCTGAAGACAAATGTCACCCTGTCTGATGATGATGTGAGAGTGGCAGATGAGGTCCTCTAGGTGCTTAAACCCCTCAAAAGTGTTCCATCTCTACTGAGCACTGAAACTTCACCATCTGTGTCAATGATCCTGCCACTGAAAACAAGGATTCTACAATCCATGGCTCCAAGTGTGGAAGACAGCAGCATCACTCCAGATGTCAGGCTTTATGTTTCAAGGAAGATGATGTTTCTTCTTATGTTGCACTTAAACTTGTTTTTTATTAATGGTCATTGGTCCAAGTTTAAAGAAAGGAGGAATGCCTTTTTATGTTGCACTGTTTTTCATTAATTATGTTAAAAGGAAAATAAAAATGCATGTCAAGTTGATCAACAGATTGTATTATTCTCCAGTGCAATAACAGTACTGAAATGAAGGAAAAAAGGGCATTAATGGGAGCTTTAAAAAAAAAAGAAGAAAAAAAGAAGTAACTAAATAGTTACTTTTCACAGTAACGCATTACTTTTTGGTGTAAGTAACTGAGTTAGTAACTGAGTTACTTTTGAAATAAAGTAACTAGTAACTGTAACTAGTTACTGGTTTTCAGTAACTAACCCAACACTGCATTTCAATAAGACTAAACATAACAGAGAGAAAGAAAAAAAAGAAGTATATAAATGCATACATACATATACACACACCCACATACACAAATACAGTAAAGTGTTATGAAAACATAATGCCAAGGATTTGCATGTATATGTATACAAACATACACACCCACATACATGACACCCCCCCCAAAATAACAACAACAACATCAATAAACAAACAAACAAAAACTACTAAGGTAATAATACAAATAAATTAGTGTGCGCCACTACTATATCTTGGACTGTATAATGTTTAGCAAGTAAACTGAGAATCTTAAGTTGATCAATGGGTTGCGCCTAAACAACAGCAGCATCGAGGCTCAAGGAATCAACATGTTTCTGAAATGAATGCCAAATTTTGGTGAACTTTGCATCAAAGCCCCGAAGACAGTTCCTTATCATTTCCAACCTCATGAAGGACAGAGCATCTCTTATCCACGCTGAGTGAGAGTCCAACGCATTAGGACGGCCCTTCTTGCAAGCTAAGAAAAGCCACAAGATCGGCAAAATAGATCGGCAATGAAATGTTTGAAGGTACCACTCCGAACAACACCACTATGGGTGAGGGACTGAGGTGACAGCTGAGAGTGTAAGAAACACAGATTTCCAAAACTGGGACAGGGCAGGGCAGGTCCTAAACATTGGGGTAAGATCGGCTATCTCTTGATGACACTTATCGCAAATTGGATCAAGTCCAGGGAAAACGCGAGCCAGTTTGGTTTTGGACCAGTGGACTCTGTGTACCACCTTTCATTGTATGACCCTGTGCCTTGCACAGATTGAGGAAGAGTGGACTCGTTTCAAAACCTGGTCCCAGTTATCATTCTCTATTTCTATGTTGATGCCGAAGACCATGTCGCACGCAAATCACCAGTCACCGTGAGGTAGGAACTATCCATCCATCCATTTCCTACCGCTTATTCCCTTTGGGGTTGCGGGGGGCGCTGGAGCCTATCTCAGCTACAATCGGGCGGAAGGCGGGGTACACCCTGGACAAGTCGCCACCTCATCGCAGGGCCAACACAGATAGACAGACAACATTCACACTCACATCCACACACTAGGGCCAATTTAGTGTTGCCAATCAACTTATCCCCAGGTGCATGTCTTTGGAGGTGGGAGGAAGCCGGAGTACCCGGAGGGAACCCACGCAGTCACGGGGAGGACATGCAAACTCCACACAGAAAGATCCCGAGCCCGGGATTGAACCCAAGATTACTCAGGACCTTCGTATTGTGAGGCAGATGCACTAACCCCTCTGCCACCGTGAAGCCCAGGCAGGAACTAATGTCTGTATATAGTTTAGAGATATTGCACTTAGAATATGGATTGAGCTTAAATAGAGAGTCTGTCAGGGTTGCAGGCAAAATTCTGGGAAAAATAGGGGAGTGCTTTCATACAAAGTCCCTAATTTGCAAATATCGGAAGTACTGGTTTCTATGAAGACTACATTTGTGGGCTAATTGATCGAAGGACGCAAATGTTTCATTAGTGTAAAGATCACTAATGGATCAAACCCCGGCAGAATTGACCGTAATAATAAGATTCTATTGTCATAATGATTTTCATCTTGTAATATTCTAATTTATTCTTACAAAATGATGACATTTATCCATCCATCTCCATCTTCTTCCGCTTATCCGAGGTCGGGTCGCGGGGGCAGCAGCTTAAGCAGGGAAGCCCAGACTTCCCTCTCCCCAGCCACTTCGTCCAGCTCCTCCCGGGGGATCCCGAGGCGTTCCCAGGCCAGCCGGGCGAGATAGTCTTCCCAGCGTGTCCTGGGTCTTCCCCGTGGCCTCCTACCGGTCGGACGTGCCCGAAACACCTTCCTAGGGAGGCGTTCGGGTGGCATCCTGACCAGATGCCCGAACCACCTCATCTGGCTCCTCTCGATGTGGAGGAGCAGCGGCTTTACTTTGAGCTCCCCCCGAATGACAGAGCTTCTCACCCTATCTCTAAGGGAGAGCCCCGCCCGAGTGTCCAAAACATGAGACCGCAAATCCGATGACACAACTACAAAGTCGATCATGGAACTGCGGCCTAGGGTGTCCTGGTGCCAAGTGCACATATGAACACCCTTATGTTTGACCATGGTGTTTGTTATCGACAATCTGTGACGAGCACAAAAGTCCAATAACAGAACACCACTCGGGTTCAGATCCGGGCGGCCATTCTTCCCAATCACACCTCTCCAGGTTTCACTGTCGCTGCCAACATGAGCGTTGAAGTCCCCCAGTAGAACGAGGGAATCACCCGGGTGAGCACTCTCCAGTACTCCCTCGAGTGAATCCAAAAAGGATGGGTACTCTGAGCTGCCGTTTGGCGCGTAAACGCAAACAACAGTCAGGACCCGTCCCCCCACCCGAAGGCGGAGGGAAGCTACCCTCTCGTTGAACTCCAACGTGCAGGCTTTGAGCCGAGGGGCAACAAGAATTGCCACCCCAGCCCGTCGCCTCTCACTGCCGGCAACGCCAGAGTGGAAGAGAGTCCAGCCCCTCTCAAGAGAAGTGGTTCCAGAGCCCTTGCTGTGCGTCGAAGTGAGTCCGACTATATCTAGCCGGAACTTCTCCACCTCACGCACTAGCTCAGGCTCCTTCCCCCCCAGCGAAGTGACGTTCCACGTCCCAAGAGCCAGTTTATGTAGCCGAGGATCGGACCGCCAAGTGCCCTGCCTTCGCCTGCCGCCCAGCTCACACTGCACCCGACCTCTATGGCCCCTGCTATGGGTGGTGAGCCCATTGGAGGGGGGACCCACGTTGCCTCTTCGGGCTGTGCCCGGCCGGGCCCCATGGGGACAGGCTCGGCCACCAGGCGCTCGCCATCGTGCCCCACCTCCGGGCCTGGCTCCAGAGGGGGGCCCCGGTGACCCGCGTCCGGGCGAGGGAAATCTGGGTCCTTTGTTTGTGTTCTTCATCGAGGTCTTCGAGCTGCTCTTTGTCTGATCCCTCAACTAGGACCGGTTTGCCTTGGGAGACCCTAACAGGGGGCATAGATACCCCCGGACAACATAGCTCCTAGGATCATTGGGACACGCAAACTCCTCTACCACGGTAAGGTGGCAGCTCAGAGAGGAGATGACATTTATCATAAAACATTTTTATTTTTACTTTTTTGTGGTAAAATTGCAGTATTTCTGTATTTCAAAAGTGATCGTAGACATTTCTTCTCTGAAATTCAGGACTTTTATCTTTTAAAATCAAAACCCATTCCTAGTAAATATAGTTAAAGTTAAAGTACCAATGATTGTCACACACACACAAGGTGTGGTGAAATGTGTCCTCTGCATTTGACCCATCTCCTTGGTCACTCCCTGGGAGGTGGCCACACCCGGGAATCATTTTGGTGATTTAACACCCAATTCCAACCCTTGATGCTGAGTATTTTGTGCATACTTTTTTCATAATATTAATGTTTTAAGATAGAATATTTCTTTATTCGTCACTTGGACAGCAAAATGAAAAGTTATCAATGCAGTCCCTGCACCTGTCATATTATGGAATATTCTAAAAAAAAAAAAAATACAAAAATCACACATGGCCACCAATAAAACAGAACTATTGCAGATTCCAACATTTCCAAATTTTTTCTTTGGAAGTGCATTGCTGTGAAAAAAAACAGTTATTTTTTTTAATGTATTTGTCTTTGTGTGACAGGAACCCAAGGTGCAGAGTCTAAAGCATTAAGGCAGTTTGAGTTGTAAATGTACAAGGTCAATAGGACAAGAGGAGAATTCCAAAGGCAAGTTAAAAAAAAAAAGTACGAAGCTACCAAATTATTACAAGTTTTACTTGCAAATACCGTATTTTTCGGATTATAAATCGCAGTTTTTTTCATAGTTAGGCCAGGGGTGCGACTTATACTCAGGAGCGACTTATGTGTGAAATTATCAACACATTACCGTAAAATAACAAATAATATTATTTATCTCATTCACTAGGCGAATGTCAGCAATCTTCACACACACACGTCAACCAATAAAAATTCGGCGGGGGCGGGTCATGGCAGAAGTGCATTGTGGGTCATGGCAGAAGTGCATTGTGGGTCTTGGCAGAAGTGCATTGTGAAAAAAAATATGCTACCTGCTACTACTTCCGTACCGGGAGAATGCGCCATGCAAGTTTTCTGGACGTCATTGGATGGATGGACAAAGCATGGGCTTCAATGACAACCAAACCCATCCTGTCCAGATTCAGAAAGGCTGGAATAATTGGAACTGCAACTGACGATGACTCTGACGTAAGCGACGTACCGATAGAAGAGGAAGCGGCGCATTGTCTACCTTTGGAGTTGGCAGAGTTGTTTAGAAGCGACACCGAGGAAGAAGATGTCATGGGATTTAGCGATTAGGAGTGACAGATTGTTTGGTAAACGTATAGCATGTTCTATATGTTATAGTTATTTGAATGACTCTTACCATAATATGTTACGTTAACATACCAGGCACGTTCTCAGTTGGTTATTTATGCGTCATATAATGTACACTTATTCAGCCTGTTGTTCACTATTCTTTATTTATTTTAAATTGCTTTTCAAATGTCTATTCTTGGTGTTGGATTTTATCAAATAAATTCCCCCCAAAAATGCAACTTATACTCCAGTGAGGCGTGGTTAAGAGGGGAGGAGTATATTTACAGCTAGAATTCACCAAGTCAAGTATTTCATATATATATATATATATATATATATATATATATATATATATATATATATATATATGAAATACTTGACTTTATTTTATATATATATATATATATTTATTTTTTTATATATATATATATATATATATATATATATATATGAAATACTTGACTTTCAGTGAATTCTAGCTATAAATATATATTTATTTTATTACATATATATATATATATATATATATATATATATATATATATATATATATATATATATATATATATATATATATATATATATATATAAAATAAATACTTGAATTTCAGTGTTCATTTATTTACACATATACACACACATAACACTCATCTACTCATTGTTGAGTTAAGGGTTGAATTGTCCATCCTTTTTCTATTCTCTGTCACTATTTTTCTAACCATGCTGAACACCCTCTCTGATGATGCATTGCTGTGTGGCACGCACAAAAGTGCTTTCATCAAATGCACTAGATGGCAGTATTATCCTGTTTAAGAGTGTCACAACATTGCTGTTTACGGCAGACGAACTGCTTTACGGTGGACAAAAACGTGACTGCTGTTGTTGTGTGTTGTTACCGCGCTGGGAGGACGTTAATGAAACTTCCTAACAATAAACCCACTTAAGAAACCAAGAACTCGCCCTCGATCATTCTACAGTTATAAGGTGATTGGGCAGGTACGCTGTTTATATTGTGGGTTAGCGGACTCAGGTCCGCATGGACTTGAGTCCGCCTGAATTTCGGGAGATTTTCGGGAGTAAATTTGTCCCGGGAGGTTTTCGGGAGACGCGCTGAATTTCGCGAGTCTCCCAGAAAATCCGTGAGGGTTGGCAAGTATGGAAACATAACACTTTGTTTTGAATGATTTGATGATTATCCGTTAAAAAAGTGATGAATGATTAGTGTGAAAATTGTCCCTTATGGCAGTGGTGCCCACGGAATTTGTTTGAAGTAACATCCATTTTATTGTGGCTTTTTCTGCAAGTGAGAGAAGAGTTGTTGAGCTATGTTGGCCACATTAATTGTAGACTGTGTCTTGTTTTTTAAACACCTATGAAAATCGGCTTCATCGTCATTCCACACACTTTTAAAGTTGCACATGATGGCTTGCGGCTTTACCCCAGTGTGCAGAGATGGCAGGCGACTTGCAGGTAAAACTATATTTTAATGGGGGGAAAAGCCGGTTGCTCCAACGAAAACAAGGCAGTCAAAACTTGTCAAAAATACATAAACAGGTACAGAGGCAAAACTGGCTAGTCTGAAACAAGGATGTTGCAAAGCGCCGTCTAACAGATAAACAGAAAATAAATCCTCCTGATTGGCAATCGGAGATGGGTGAGCCCCTTGATTGGCTATCAGGGACAGGTGAGGAAACCAGTTCTCTGGAGAGAGATAAAGCTACTGCCTGACATGCCATCTCAGGAAGTAGATAACAAAAAGGAGTGTTAGACAGGAAGTAGAAGTAAAATTGACGTGAGGGATAATGACACACACATTAAAATATGCACTCTTATGAGTTAACAATAATCTGATCCGTATATGCTCTAATCTCTCTTAGTTTGCACAAAACAGTAAATTGTAATGCTGTTTAATTAGACAATAGTTATGTTGCTGCTTATTGATAATGATAAAGTTAAAAATACTAAAATGTGTCAACATGAACAAAACATTTTTCATAGGAATTATGTTTTTGATCCCTCATACTATGCCGAAAAAAGCGGTGCATATGAGCATCATGTTGTTCTTTGTTCTGCACAGTAAAAATGGAGATTCACATCATCCAGTGGATGTTTTCTGTTTGCCGTGTGGAGAGATTTCATGAGATCAAATGTCTTTTTTGTGTGTGAAATAATGGAACACGTGGAGCATCGTCCGTCTGTAATTTGTTAACAACACAAAAGCATAACTGCTTCATTGAGCACACACAATATAAACACACACCAAACCATTGAGCAAAACATACACCGTGTCAGCTTTCACAATAATTACAAAGTCGCAGAAAGCACCCTGGCTCACAGCAACGTTTTTAAACAAATCAATTCAAGAATGCTTACCTTGTAAAGCTCTATCAATGTGTGTGTGTGTGTGTGTGTGTGTGTGTGTGTGTGTGTGTGTGTGTGTGTGTGTGTGTGTGTGTGTGTACGTGTGTGCGAGACAATGCTTCTCTGAGCCTAACCAACAGGGCATTTCTAAAGAGACGTACTTGGCCTCACTGCTGGAAACGTGTAATTGGAAGGATAGCTACGGGCCGACCCACAAATACAATGTATTGATCCACAGCATCTCCAATAAAGAGCCTCCAGCTAACACTCACACAACATCAGCAAGGGGTTATGCTGACTTTATTCACATTTTGTTGTTATCGCTTGTTCATCAAGGAATCAATAAGCTCTTAGTTTCTCATTTCTTTAAATGGCCAAATATCCCGAATATGATTTGTGCTGTCGCTGCACATAGATTCACATGCAGGGAAGCTTGCTGGGTGGCGAAAGAACCTTTGAGGAGATGAAAAAGGAAAGTTATCAAAGAGGAAAAAAGTGATAAAGAGGAAGTCAATGAGGGAGAGTTAAGTTGTTGATGGTGGGCCATCACCAGTTTGCAGGAAGCCATTAGTTGACCTGAGCATCATTTGCATGTTAAGTGGTGTCAATCTGCATCGATTCCCAGCTAAATGAAATGCAGTTCTTCGATAGAGCCTTTGCTTTGCAAAGCCCTCCTAGCTGCTACAACCGTTTTATTGGATTCAGATTAACATGCTCAGTACAGCCCTCTAAACCACTTATCTTTAATTAAAATCACTTCCTTCACGAGATTCCTCAAACAGGAATTTACCCGCATTAGCCCGGACCCAGATGGGTTTGGATTTTTCTCAGAGCTCATATTTAAACAAAACAAACATAAACTAAGTAGGATCGCTTCCAAGTATGCAGGAATAGATTTGCTCGGACCTCATTCCCCATAATCCTGCGTTGCAGCATCTACTTTTACCTAAGCTTGTATCCCAAAAAACAACAACAATTGTTTAACTTTTTACAAAATGAAATATCAACGTGTCTTTGATTTTTCACCTGGGTGTAAAAAGTTTGAACACACTCTTTTTTTTGTCAACCAACAAATAAAACTGCACTGATGTACATCAGAGCGATTCAAATGTTTGTATTTTTTGTATTTAGTGTATTAGATTCAGCAACTAGTGTTTGGATCCCACTGTACGCAATATCTGAAGAGCATGGGAAAAAGCATTTCACTGTGGTGTACTCTGCATGTAATGAATAAAACCTTGAACCTTGAATTAATCAAGAGTTTGAATAAAGGATGGTTTGATCTGATACACAGGATTGGTATAACTGTAAGGCCAACACCGGACACATAAATGGAAGCGGATATCGAGAAAAAATGGAACCCCTCCTATAACCCCTCCAATACTGTCAAAATTTTACAAACATTTTTTTTTTTACATGATATGCCGCTCGCTAACATTATTTCAAATTTCAAAACAGAGTTTTAGTCAATTATCCAAGCGCTGTTTTCATGTCAGCTGTGTGTAGTACTTAACGTGCAAATAAATAAAAAGAGCCGAAGCAATTGCAAATTATTTCAACAGGTGGTAGCAGCTTTGACATTTTAAATGCCAGAAACGTGATCAAACATTTGCAAAAGCATCACGGTAAAAAGTACACAAGAGTTTCTATAGTCAACTAAGCCTACGAAGAAAGGTCAATCCACTGCTGTATTGGAGATGGATGGATGGATGGATGGATGGATAGACTGGGTTATTGTGGTCTGTGTAAAATTTGAAGGCATGGACAGAGCCCTCCAGTCAGATCGTCTTCTCCTGTAGGACCAGTACGACGACCAGCAACTACCAATATGGTAGTTCTGTCAGCAGGCAACAAGTTAAGAAAGCTAAATGATCAACTGTTGGCGCTCTTGATAAGGACGAATTGGCTTTCCATATCATGAATGTCATTGAGTCAAATTTTGTGAGAGACAAAACCCTCAATTCCTCCAAGCCAATGTCCTTGTATCTGTTGTACAACAGAAGTTATGTGAAGGCACTGTACACATAGAGCAGGTGTAGAATCACACTAGCTACTCATACACAGAGGTGGGTAGTAACGCGCTACATTTACTCCGTTACATCTACTTGAGTAACTTTTGGGATAAATTGTACTTCTAAGAGTAGTTTTAATGCAACATACTTTTACTTTTACTTAAGTATATTTATAGAGAAGGAACGCTACTTTTACTCCGCTACTTTTATCTACATTCAGCTCGCTACTCGCTACTAATTTTTATCGATCTGTTAATGCACGCTTTGTTTGTTTTGGTCTGTCAGACAGACCTTCAAAGTGCCTGCCTTACTGGTGACGTTTCACTTCGTTCCACCAATCAGATGCAGTCACTGGTGACGTTGGACCAATCAAACAGAGCCGGGTGGTCACATGACCTGACTTAAACAAGTTGAAAAAATTATTGGGGTGTTACCATTTAGTGGTCAATTGTACGGAATATGTACTGTACTGTGCAATCTAATCATAAAAGTTCCAATCAATCAATCAAAAGTGTGAGGGAAAAAAGATACTTGTTTTATTTCAACCGTACCGTCAAAAGCCTCAAGACTGACCGCACATGAAGACGTTCCTGTCTTCACAATAAAAGTGCCGCGCCATCGCGCCTGCGCTTTCAAAACAAGAGTCTCCGAAAGCCAGCGCAAACAAGCTAGCAAGCTACGGAGTTTGACGCCAATATATTTCTTGTAAAGTGTATAAAAACGAATATGGAAGCTGGACAAATAGGATGCCAAAAACCCACCACTTTCATGTGGTATTGGACAGAAAGGAGGAACTTTTCTTCTCCTCCATTTGAAAACGTGGACGTTATCATCACGACTGTCTGATTACAATCAATGCAAGTCATCAGAATCAGGTAATACACCAACTTATATTCTAGTCTTCATTAAAGAAAGGAATCTATATGTTAAACATGCATGTATATTCATTAAAACACCTTTAACATGTAAACAAAAACAGCAAAATAAATACTTATAAATTATATACTGTATATATCAATGTATATGTATGTATGTATGTATATATATATATATATATATATATATATATATATATATATATATATATATATATATATATATACATATATATATATATATATATATATATATATATATTTATATATATATGATATGAGTGTGTATGTTACTCATCAGTTACTCAGTACTTGAGTAGTTTTTTCGCAACATACTTTTTACTTTTACTCAAGTAAATATTTGGGTGACTACTCCTTACTTTTACTTGAGTAATAAATCTCTAAAGTAACAGTACTCTTACTTGAGTACAATTTCTGGCTACTCTACCCACCTCTGCTCATACAATAAAGATGACTAACTGAACACACGAGGAACCACTTCTCTTGGAAAAACTCCCTTGAGGGAGGAACCCTCGGACAAACCCAGGCTCTGTGGGGCAGCCATTTGTCTCGACCAGTTGGGCTGAGATCAAGAGACAGCACAGTACAGAGGGTAGATAGGGAGAGGAAATAGGACAGAGGGCTTTAGCAACTGGGATGGGGATAAGAGAAAATAGTCTCAACAACAGTATTACTAGTCAAATGATGACAATAACAAAGGTAATGTTTGACTTCCAGCATTACCGTCATCAACCTCACCAACAACAATAACTAAAAGAAAAATGTGGAGGTGCAATAGTGCCTTTGCCAGGCTTAACTTCATTGTACAACGACATATTATTGCCTCTGTCAGGAGGTTGCGTGATCGCCAGGGTTTGTTTGTCTGTTATGTTAGTGAGCTAGCAACATAATGCAAAAAGTTATAGGTAGATTTTCATGAAACCTACAGCAAATGTCCAAAAAGGAGCAGAAAAAAATGATAATCCTTGTTTCTTTCATTCTTTCTAAAACCTATTAGCAAAAACCTATTTGATGAAACTTGTAGGAATTGTCAGGGGTGGGATAAGGAATAACTGATCACATTTTCATCCCTTCCAGGACATTGTGATGTCACGATCTTGCCTATTCACACAAATTCAACCAATCCCTGCAAATGCTTCGTGGCCTCTCAACTTTGTCCAATGCATGCAACTTCTACGCACATTTTGGCCAATCAGCATCATTTTCGTCAATGGAATTTGTCTCTGAGCGGTTCTCAAATGCACACATCAACTGTCTAATCAAAATGTATGTTTTTTTCTTGTGTGAGTTGTATTTATATAGCACTCTTCTCTAGAGACTCAAAGCGCTTTATGTAGTGAAACCCATTATCTACATTTAAACCAGTGTGTGTGGCATTTGGAGCAGGTAGGTAAAGTGTCTTTCCATGGGACACAACAGCTCTAACTAGGATGGCGGAAGCGGGAATCTAACCTGGAACCCCCAAGTCTAACAACGAAGCCACACCTTGTAAAAATATAGAGGTGTAGAAACAGGAAGAACAACATGTAACAATATATCAACTCTTTATTGATCAACCTGTCATCCTCCTACATAGCTTAGACCTGCTTCCTGTTCCTGTCAACAGCACTCAACTTTCTGGGTAATGTAGTGTATATAAACATTTACTTCCCACTTTACATGTATTTATATATTTATTTATCCAGGGTAAGACAATTAAAAACATATTTTCATTTGCAATGCTGACCTAGCAAAGCGGCAGCATTTACATGTTAGAGAGGTTGAAGTCTGATGATAAATGAATGTTTGAGATGAAAACAAAGTTTTCAAGCATAAAAGACACACAGAAAATGTCTACAACTTGTGGACGACAGAGCAATACAATAAGGAAGCGGGTGGGTGGTATTTCTTCTGTAATTATTCATTATTACTACGATTAGTTATAATGAATGAAACAGTACAGTAATTTGACAATGAGCAGTGAGTATGTGATTTTACTGCCATTTGGTGTCTACTTTTAAGTATGTGTGGTATAAAACGAGTAAAACATCAATACAGTGTTTGTTTTGAATTTTTTGTTTAAAAATGTTGCTTTTTTTAAGGTTACAAGGAACAAAACAATAATATCAAAAATAAAACATTAATAACAAATTCATAAAATCACAAGTTAATTCAATGGTATTGAAAAAAAAGCCTCAAAACATTGCAATGTTTGCCGCAACTTTCTGAAAAAGCTTTCGGAATTAGTCGTTTCAGAATGAAACAATTACAGATAATGCCCGCAAAATCCTGGGTTGTGATTCGGGTCAACGTCTGGATTCAGGATCTTTTTGGAGGTAGGGCCTTCTGAAGCTCTTCGCTCTCCAAGTGATTTTGCAGTTTTGTATTGTTTCTTAGAAGGTATTCAGTAATATTGGTATTTTAATACTCAGTATATTGCACATTTCTTAGGCATATACAGTAGTTGTTTATCCACATGTACTGTAAATACTTGCAAATAAAAAGCTATAATGTTTTCTCTTTTTTGATGTCGAACCAGTATGTTTTCAGTCAATTAAACTTTTAAAATTAAATTAGTTTTGTTGAAAAGACCCGTGGTGTCCAGATGACCAGAATTTCACTAAAAAGTTCTTTTTATATATTTTCTACTCCTGAAAATTTCCCATCATATCACTGAGTTTGGGTAGATAACTAACTGTACTTGGAAGCCCACTTTCCATCGCCAGACTCGATATGCGCCCTCTTAGTGTGATGTCATCTACAGAACTAGAGGCAATTTCTACAACTGTGCAGATAGAAACTTATAAAAATATTTTTTTCACCACATAATGGCAATATTTAGTCACTCTGGTCTATGATTACTTCAAAACTGATATGGTTAACATTATGAGCAAAAAATATATGTAAATATGATATTATAAAGACACTGTAGCCTGTGTTTGGTCATGGGTATTTTATTAAGCTTATGACATTGTCAATACTTTTTTTTTTTAAACCTTGCATTTCCCTGTGTGTTTCCACCCTTGTAAAGATGCTGGAAACATGAATTTAAGTACAAAATCCAAAACCAGTGAAGTTGGCACATTGTGTAAATCGTAAATAAAAAACAGAATACAAAGATTTGCAAATCCTTTTCAACTTATATTCAATTAAATTCACTGCAACGACAAGATAATTAATGTTCGAACTGAGAAATGTATTTTTTTTGCAAATAATGATTAACTTTGAATTTAATGGCAGCAACACTTGCAAACAAGTTGTAACAGAGGCATTTTTACCACTGTGTTACATGGGCTTTCCTTTTAACAACACTCAGTAAACGTTTGGGAACTGAGGAGACCAATTTTTGAAGCTTTTCAGGTGGAATTATTTCCCATTTTTGCTTGATGTACAGCTTAAGTTGTTCAACAGTCCAGGGTCTCCGTTTTCGTATTTTATGCTTCGTAATGCGGCACACATTTTCAATGGGAGACAAGGTCTGGACTACAGGCAGGCCAGTCTAGTACCAACACTCTTTTACTACGAAGCCACGTTGTTGTAACACGTGGCTTAGCATTGTCTTGCTGAAATAAGCAGGGGTGTCCATGAAAAAGACATTGCATGTGCAACATGCAACATGTGTTGCTCCAAAACCTGTATGTACCTTTCAGCATTAATGGTGCCTTCACAGATGTGTAAGTTACACATGACTTGGAAACTAATACACCCCCATACCATCACAGGTGCTGGCTTTTGAACTTTGCGCCTATAACAGTCCGGATAGTTCTTTTCCTCTTTGGTCCGGAGGACACGACGTCTACAGTTTCCAAAAGCAATTTGAAATATGGACTCGTCAGACCACAGAACACTTTTCCACTTTGCATTAGTCCATCTTAGATGAGCTCGGGCCCAGCGAAGCCGCCGGCGTTTCTGGGTGTTGTTGATAAATGGCTTTCGCTCTGTATAGTAGAGTTTTAACTTGCACTTACAGATGTAGCGTCAAACTGTAATTACTGACAGTGGTTTTCTGAAGTGTTCCTGAGCCCATGTGGTGATATCCTTTACACACTGATGTCGGTTTTTGATGCAGTGCTTCCTGAGGGATCGAAGGTCACGGGCATTGCCGCTTACGTGTAGTGATTTTTCCAGATTCTCTGAACCTTTTGATAATATTACGGACCGTAGATTGTGAAATCCCCAAATTCCTTGCAATAGCTTGTTGAGAAATATTGTTCTTAAACTGTTCGACAATTTGCTCACGCATTTGTTCACAAAGTGGTGACCCTCACCCCATCCTTGTTTGTGAATGACTGAGCATTTCATGGAAGATGATTTTATACCCAATCATGGCACCCACCTGTTCCCAATTAGCCTGTTCACCTATGGGATGTTTCAAATAAGTGTTTAATGAGCATTCCTCAACTTTCTTAGTCTTTTTTGCCACTTGTGCCAGCTTTTTTGAAACATGTTGCAGGCAACAAATTCCAAATGAGCTAATATTAAGATATTTTTTTTTATATATATTGTATTTGCAGTGTATTCAATTGAATATAAGTTGAAAAGGATTTGCAAATCATTGTATTCTGTTTTTATTTACGATTTATACAACGTGCCAACTTCACTGGTTTTGGGTTTTGTATCTATCTATCCATGCATTTTCTTCAAGCACAATTCAACTCAACTCAAAGTACACTTTTTTATTTATTTATTTCGGTTTATTTGAAATAGGAACAGATACAGGAACATAGATATCTGAAACAGTCATCCAATGTGTGCATCATAGTGTTTGTAGCCAAAGCTAATTTACAACACTTGTCCCCAACAACAACAACAACAACAACACAGATCTAACATCATTAAAATAGGAAACTAAAAAGAATGAGGCAAATCAATCAATAAGCAATACAACATCAGTAGAAGAGGACATAAAATAGGGTTCTAGCAGCTTAGCTCTTTTCTTTTGCTCTGCTTTCTAAGCATCGGAGTTTGTGTCCATAGCTGCGAGCGTGAAGCTGAAATACGAATACTATTAAGTTCCATAATGTAACCACTGGTGTGATCGGTTCCAAGCCAAAGAGAAGCCACATCAACGGAGGTGAAAAAGTGCCTCTATGCCAGTACTGAGTGACTTTGTTTAGCTCCAAGAAGGACACCCAAAGTCTTCAGCAAAAAGTGGCAAAAACTGTAAATATACGGAGTATTTTCCTGTAAGTCCGGACATGCCTGATTTACAGCAAATATCAAAAAAGTGGTCACACTGTTCCAGTACCTTTTGGAGGGCAGTGTATATACAGATATTTGATCTCATTTGATCATTAATTAGGAGTGTCACTGTGCTGCGACACAATCCAATTATGTTGCATGGCTTGATGCATGCACATGTCTAATCAAAATAATCGCCACAATGCTATCACCCATATCCTCTCGCAGGTAATTTTGGACGGTCCTTTATCACGCTGGTAATAGAGGGCTTGGCTCTGATATCTCACATCACACACAGGGCCACTATAGAACTAATTAGCTGCCCCCTGTGGGTGGGAAGATGAGGGGGCATCCACCAAGCGTACAAAGACACACCGAATTTTAATATTAAAAGAAAAATTCAATCAATAAAAGACCCGGCGCAAGTAGCAAGTGCCCCCTCTTAACATGAACAATTATAGTGATTAACAGTGACACCCAGAGCTCATTTTTCACAAGCAGCGGCAGGAGAGAGTAGAGATAAGCTTGTTTATTGGAGAGGACCCTTTTCTCAAGGTGCACTCGTTCATCATTTTGGTTGAGGGGGTTGGTGGTGCTGATGGTGTGTGTGTGTGTGTGTGCGTGCATTTGTGTGTGCGTTTGTGTGTGGGTCTCGGTGTGTGTGTGTAGGTGTGTGATGGTAACAGGGTGGGGGGCAGTGTTTCTATCACTAAAAGAGTGACCTTGTGCCTGGAAATGTTATAATGGCACTGAAATGTGGTGGAGAGCTAATGCTTCTCTACACGACACATTTTTAAACGATATATTAAATAACGGTCAAAAGAAGATCTTCCTTTGGGGGATTAACTTGTCCGCCATTCATTTTATTTTGTATTATTTCTGCCTACTGGTTCCTTATTTGTGTTCCTTCTGCAGATCCTTTTACTTTGAATGTGGGACGGAGCAACGAGACACACCTGAAGCCACTTCCCAATTAGTGGTGTTCAAAAGCACAACGGCTGCAGCAAGAAAGACGCCGGATTGTTCCATTTATGCTGCGTTCCATTAACCTAGGAAGCCGGATGTTGGAGCTGGGAATGACGTCTGTATAGAAATGTTCAGTTACGACAGTGTTTTTCAATTTTTTTTGGAGCCAAGGCACATTTTTTTCATTGAAAAAATGTGGAGGCACACCATCAGCAGAAAACATAAAAGATGAAACTAAACAGTTGATATTGACAGTAAAAAGTTGTTCTCGCAAGTGTTGGATAAGAATTCAAACCATAACCAACCATGCATGACTATAGCTCTTGTCTCAAAGTACCGTCACATCACGCAGTGACTTATTTGGAGTTTTTTGGTGTTTTCCTGTGTGTAGTGTTTCAGTTCTTGTCTTGCGCTTCTATTTTGGTGGCTTTTCCTGTTTTGTTGGTATTTTCCTGTATACGTTTCATGTCTTCTTTGAGCGCTATTCCCCGCACCTGTTTTGTTTTAGCAATCAAAGCGATTTAAGTTGTCGCTATCCTTCTTTGCGGGGACATTGTTGATTGTCATGTCATGTTCGAATTAACTTTGTGGACGCTGTCTGCTCCACACGCTGTAAGTCTTTGCTGTCGTCCAGCATTCTGTTTTTATTTACTTTGCAACCAGTTCAGTTTTAGTTTCGTTTTGCGTAGTCTTCCCTAAGCTTCAATGCCTTTTCTTAGTGGCACTCGCCCTTTGTTTATTTTTGGTTAAAGCATTAGATACCTTTTTACCTGCACGCTGTCGACTGCATATTGTGATCGTGACAAACCATGCTCCCGACATCTACAAAGCAATTAGCTACCTGCTGCCACCTACTGATATGGAAGAGAATAACATGGTTACTCTGCCGAGCTCTAGACAGTTTCATGTTAATGTAAATATCAACGTTGTGCTTCAGATTAACTCCTTCTCAGTCCAAACCAGAACCCTTTCACCCTCTCCTGATACGTGGAGCACACAACACTCTTATACAAATACACGTGAGACACAATAACATCATTAATTACTGCAAAGACTAATTAAAAACGACACACATCCAAAAGGTCACGGCATGAGAGAGGCAAGCGTACAAATATGATAATGTCCCTGAAGCAGACAAAAGAGAACATGTGATACTCTATTATTTTATTTTATTTTATTATTTTTTTCTTGTCCTGTCCAGCTTCTCAGGCAAATTATATAGTTGATGTAGATGCCCATATCGGCTGTTCAGATTTACTTTACAAAAGAGAAGTGTAGGATACTTCTCTTGTTGCCTTATTTGTATTTGACTTTATTAAATGTATTTATATTATCATTTAGTGCAGCCGGGCCGGAGCAGGAGGGGATAGAAAGAGAAAAAAAGGAAGACAGAGGGGGAAATTGTGGGGACAAGAGGGGGATTAGACAGAGAGACAAAAACAACAACAGCAAACAACAACAACAACAACAACAACAACAATAGAGCAACATCAGCAAATACGACATGTACAAATATGATGGTAAAAACAATAGCAAATAAGCAGTTAGCGAAAATAAAAAATAATGCAGAAATGACAATGAGCATTATTACACTACAAATGGAGCAATTCAAATACCAATAGAAATAGCGCTATTGATAATGAACACTACCAATACTTTACCTTTATTATCAACAATACAGTTGTTCAAATGCAACAATACATATATGTAATGATAACTTGAGATACGAAAGAATGCAGAAAAATGGAGGGGAAGAAAGAGAAGCAGCCTACATTAACCTTGTAGATTGTTATAGTAACAATAGGTTAAGCTTTTGTCCCTGTGCCAGTTTACCCTAGGGCAACAACGTTAATATATGTTTGGTGAAACGTGATTATGTGCATGAGTGTAAGTATGCATATGTACTTGTATATGTACAGAATGTGTATATGTGTTTGTACAGTGAATGTATATGTACAGAATGTGTATATGTGTTTGTACAGTGAGTGTATATGTACAGTATGTGTATGTTTGTATATTTAATGTGCGTGTGGGTGTACAAACTTTAAGTATGTAAATATGTACTGTATTTCTGTATGTATGTGGGAGCGTAGGTACCTATATATGTATGTATGTATGTATGTATGTGAGCATATGAGAATTTGTATGTACAATATATTCCACTCCCAGAGTGCGTGGGAGCCAGAGCACGGCCCCTGCCCCCCCGAGAGCCCAACCCACAAACATGGGATACTCGAGAGTCCATTGTCATGTTTTCCTGCATTGTGACCGCCCAGCTAGGTTTTTGGATCATGGCGCAAGTCAGGAATTTTAAACACAAAAAGTTCATTAAAAAGATATACAACCCTACCTATACATATATATATATATATATATATATATATATATATATATATATATATATATATATATATATATATATATATATATATATATATATATAGTAAAAATAAGCAAATCAGCAAATCTTACTTCTTATCTTTGATTGTTTGTTCACTTTCTATGTGTAACATGTGGACACAATAATTTATAGAAAGTCATAAAAGACAATGTTAAAAATGCCAAAAACACGCTTGACTTAATATCCATGGGTTCATGCCTGCTGGGTGTAAATGGAGTCGTCCACAAATGTTCTCCACTTGTCTGTATCCATAAGAATGACCTTTGCCACAAACTCTTCTGGAACATTTTTTTGATGTCCTCAATTAGTCTTTTGATATCTTCTGTTTGTTAGTGCTTTTAATTATGCCAATGACCGTTGTTTTTATTAGTCAGTAATCTGACATTGGTCCTGGGTAAAACATCAAACTGCCTCCTTCCCGAGCTATGGGAAAATAGCGCCACTGACTTGTGATTGTCTAGGGCAGGGGTCGGCAACCCAAAATGTTGAGAGAGCCATATTGAACCAAAAATACAAAAAACAAATCTGTCTGGAGCCGCAAAAAATTAAATGCCTTATATAAGTGTTATAATGAAGGCAACACATGATTTAAAAATCTATATTAGCTATTTTAGCCTATTTAGCCTACTATCAAAATGACTGTGTTGCAGGCTGACGCAAATCTTCGTTGACAGAAATGTTGAAATTTACTGAAATATTTATTGTACACATTTTTACAACATTGGAAAACTTTAATAAAATGGAAGCCTCTCAGAGGCTGCGATAACTCCTGGAAATTACTGGCTTAGAATTGCCAAAAGTAACTTGTGTGTGTCCAAGTTAAGGAAACGGCAAGGTGTCTTTTTGTAATGATTTTATTACAATCTTTGCAAGCTAGGTAACATTTGCTGTGGTCTGGAACAACATGGTACACAAACGACTATCAGAAATGCAGCCAATATTACATACAGATAATATGTCATGAGACAATATAAATTAAATACGCAGAGGACATAAGTAAAGGAAATTAAATAAGCTCAAATATACCTACAAACGAGGCATAATGACGCAATGTGTACATACAGCTAGTCTAAATGGCTTGTTAGCATTGATTAGCTAAAATATGCCTGATTAGCACTCCGACAAGTCAATAACATCAACGAAGCTCACCGTTGTGCATTCACGCACAGCATAAAACATTTGGTGGACAAAATTAGACAAAGAATGAGTGCCATAAATTACGTCTTTCAGTGGCAGCGTCGCACAAAGTTATACATGTAAACAAACTGTTGCGTCACAGTCCACACAACTACGGCAAGTTCAAGGACCGCCAGAATTAGTAGGACAAACAGCCGCTTGCCCAATACTCTCACCAGTGAAGCATAAACACAAACATAATAAACAGTGGGCTTTCTAAGAATTAGGAAGGTTTGTGTCATGTTTGTCTTCCTACAGAAACAATATTAAAACAAAAAATATATCCCCCCCCCCCCCCCCACCTTTATCCATTTTCATACATTTTTGAAAAAAGCTATAGAGAGCCACTAGGGCGGCACTAAAGAGCCACATGCGGGTCTCGAGCTGCATGTTGCCAACCCCCGGTCGAGGGTGAAGTCAAAGACTATGGGAGTAAACCCTACACAAATCCAGATTGGAACACCTAAGGTGGATGGTACGTCAACTCGGCGACCACATTAGCAGTTCCTGCAACCAAGCAGCCACCAGATGTATTGCACCAGACTCCTGGGTGTAAGTTTGAAAGAGTGGTTCTAATGTTGGGCAGCTCACAACTCCTTCAAATAAGGCCCTGGCATCATTACGAGCTAGCTGGGGAAGAAAGAGAACTTGCCAGTCTAGTTGAAAGGCTTGATACTACCTCCTGAGCCTATGGAATGGAAATCCATGCTGAAAAAAACAAAATGATGACCAACAACAACAATAGCATCCGCTCAGACTTCAAAGTCAATGGACAGGCACTGGACACTGTGTCGAGCTTCAAGTACCTCGGCGCAATCGTGTCCGATGAAGGATCCAAACGGGAAGCCCTTGCCAGAAGTGCTCAAACTGATGCCCTGGCAAAACTCAAGCCCGTATGGAAAAACACAAACATCAGTCTGGCATCAAAGGTGAGATTACAGCGCTCACTTGTAATGTCGATGTTCCTTTACGCCTGTGAAACATGGACCCTCACAGCAGAGCTGCAGAAGAGAATTCAGAACATGGAGATGAGATGCTACAGAAGACTCATGGGTATCTCCTACACCCAACCATGTCACAAACGAAGAAGTCTGGCAAAAGATCTGCCAAGCAATCTGCCCATATGATGACCTGCTCACCACGGTCATAAAGCGGAAACTGAGGTGGTACGGACACATCACCAGATCCTCAGGCCTAGCAAAAACCATCCTGCAAGGCACCGTACAAGGTGGCAGGAGACGAGGGAGACAAAAGAAAAGATGGGAAGATAACATCGGAGAATGGACTCACTTGAAACTCACTGAGGCAATGAGAGCTGCTGAGGACAGAGAGGGATGGAGAAAGCTGGTCAACAGATCGTCTGTGGTGCCCCAACGACCCCCCGGGGTTATGGGATAGGTACAGGTACAGGTACATCATTACGGTAAGGGTGTTCACCAGCCTGCACCTCATCAAAGGTAATGTTACAGACATTAAATGAATGAACAAGTAGGTTAATTGTTTCAGCTGCCCTCAGTAGTTTTACTCTTTCATCATTCTTAGAAAAAAAGTTTTTAATGTTCTGGGCCCCTGCTCTGCTGCTCCTACTCATGGCCTTCTTCTCCACTCTTTTCTACTGTCTAAACTCATACTTTTTGAGGGGCATCCTAACTCTGTTGGAGTTCACTCGCGCTCACTAAATTCCGACGAGGTAGAACAATGGGAAGGACGAACCGCGGTGCGGACCAATGTTCCGCCTATAATTGTTTTCATGTGTCTGAGCAAACACACAAACTCACTGAGCATCCTTTGGAGCACATGTGAGCAACATCAGACATGCACACTGTCGCCACATCAGCATCACACCTGTCCCAAACCTGACATCATAACAGGTTGAATCTTTTATTATAATAATCAAATCACAGCAGTCATTTCTATAATAATATTTTATAATATTAATGATTTGGCCCACTGATACTAAAAAATAAAAAATCTTGTTTTTTCATGAGCTGTATGTTGAATGAGTAGGTAGAGGTCCTGCTGTGGAAGAATTTAAGACATGTACCCATTTCAGAGATCACATTAAGTTCACCTTAAAACATTCACATTTAGCACAATGAGATGTGCGCTGTAGCACATGCATGGGATACAGTGTACACCTTTTTGTCTGTAAAATACATCATTGCAGAGTTTAGTTTTTTTTCTAAGAACAGCATTTTATGATTAATATCCATGAATTATCATTCTTAATGCATGACACTAGAATAAACTCAAGTGTAATTGGAGTGTGTCGGTGTACAATGCTTGTTCATTTTGCCGAAACAAAAGTTGGCAAGCAGCATTTAACCTCTTTAACTGCTTTCGCTGCTAAAAGCTAACCTGCAAAACAGCAAAACGCACACATACATAACACACTGGTTTTTTTCTTTTTTTTTCTTTTCTTTTTGTCCTGTCCAGTTTCTCAGGCAAATCAAATAGTTGATGTAGATGCTCATATCGGCTGTTCAGATTTACTTTACAAAAGAGAATTGTAGGATACTTCTCTTGTTGCCTTATTTGTATTTGACTTTATTAAATGTATTTATATTATCATTTGGTGCAGCCGGGCCAGAGCAGGAGGGGATAGAAAGAGAAAAAAAGGAAGACAGAGGGGGAAATTGTGTGGACAAGAGGAAGATTAGACAGAGAGACAAAAACAACAACAGCAAACACAACAACAACAACAACAATAGAGCAATATATATATATATATATATATATATATATATATATATATATACATATATATATATATATATATATACAAACCCCGTTTCCATATGGGTTGGGAAATTGTGTTAGATGTAAATATAAACGGAATACAATGATTTGCAAATCATTTTCAACCCATATTCAGTTGAATATGCTACAAAGACAACATATGTGATGTTCAAACTGATAAAAACATTTTTTTTTGCAAATAATCATTAACTTTAGAATTTGATGCCAGCAACACGTGACAAAGAAGTTGGGAAAGGTGGCAATAAATACTGATAAAGTTGAGGAATGCTCATCGAACACTTATTTGGAACATCCCACAGGTGTGCAGGCTAATTGGGAACAGGTGGGTGTCATGATTGGGTATAAAAACAGCTTCCCAAAAAATGCTCAGTCTTTCACAAGAAAGGATGGGGCGAGGTACACCCCTTTGTCCACAACTGCGTGAGCAAATAGTCAAACAGTTTAAGAACAATGTTTCTTAAAGTGCAATTGCAAGAAATTTAGGGATTTCAACATCTACGGTCCATAATATCATCAAAAGGTTCAGAGAATCTGGAGAAATCACTCCACATAAGCGGCATGGCCGGAAACCAACATTGATGACCGTGACCTTCGATCCCTCAGACGACACTATATCAAAAAACGACATCAATCTCCAAAGGATATCACCACATGGGCTCAGGAACACTTCAGAAAACCACTGTCACTAAATACAGTTCGTCGCTACATCTGTAAGTGCAAGTTAAAGCTCTCATTTATCAAGAACATCCAGAAACGCCGCCAGCTTCTCTGGGCCCGAGATCATCTAAGATGGACTCATGCTAAGTGGAAAAGTGTTCTGTGGTCTGACAAGTCCACATTTCAAATTGTTTTTGGAAATATTTGACATTGTGTCATCCGGACCAAAGGAGAAGCGAACCATCCAGACTGTTATCGACGCAAAGTTCAAAAGCCAGCATCTGTGATGGTATTGGGGTGTATTAGTGCCCAAGGCATGGGTAACTTACACATCTGTGAAGGCACCATTAATGCTGAAAGGTACACACAGGTTTTGGAACAACATATGCTGCCATCTAAGCGCCGTCTTTTTCATGGACGCCCCTGCTTATTTCAGCAAGACAATGCCAAGCCACATTCAGCACGTGTTACAACAGCGTGGCTTCGTAAAAAAAGAGGGCGGGTACTTTCCTGGACCCCCTGCAGTCCAGACCTGTCTCCCATCGAAAATGTGTTGCGCATTATGAAGCGTAAAATACGACAGCGGAGACCCCGGACTGTTGAACGACTGAAGCTCTACATAAAACAAGAATGGGAAAGAATTCCACTTTCAAAGCTTCAACAATTAGTTTCCTCAGTTCCCAATCGTTTATTGAGTGTTGTTGAAAGAAAAGGTGATGTAACACAGTGGTGAACATGCCCTTTCCCAACTACTTTGGCACGTGTTGCAGCCATGAAATTCTAAGTTAATTATTATTTGCAAAAAAAAATAAAGTTTATGAGTTTGAACATCAAATATCTTGTCTTTGTAGTGGATTCAATTGAATATGGGTTGAAAAGGATTTGCAAATCATTGTATTCCGTTTATATTTACATCTAACACAATTTCCCAACTCATATGGAAACAGGGTTTGTATATACATATACATACATACATACATACATACACATACACACACATATGCATACATATACACACATATGCATATATACATATACACATACACATCTATAAACACACACATACCTATACTCATACATGCACACACATGTACATACATACACATACATACCTACATCCATCCATCCACATGTACACACACACACACGCACACACACACACACACACACACACACACACACACACACACACACACACACACACACACACACACACACTCATATATATACAACAACAAATCCATACACAGGCCGGCGGGACAGCGATTAAGTCCCGGCACCCACTGCCCACTGAGGACCAGCCGATCTCCTCCCCCAAGCCCCACAGGTCCGGCCGCGCACCCCCGACAAACTTGGCCCAGACGACGGTACATAACACACTGTTAATGACATCGATGGGCTTTGTGTAAACTGTATCACATTGTACCGACCTAACAGTTAGAATTTGTGTGTGGTCTTGGAGTTGTCTGACTCTTTTTGTGGCCATGAACGCATTAGGGTTAGTGCATGTGCCTCACAATACGGAGGTCCTGAGTTCAGTCCCGGGCTCGGGATTTTTCTGTGTGGAGTTTGCATGTTCTCCCAGTGACTGCGGGGGTTCTCTCCGGGTACTCCGGCTTCCTCCCACCTCCAAAGACATGCACCTGGGGATAGGTTGATTGGCAACACTAAATTGGCCCTAGTGTGTGAATGTGAGTGTGAATGTTGTCCGTCTATCTGTGTTGGCCCTGTGATGAGGTGGCGACTTGTCCAGGGTGTACCCCGCCTACCGCCTGAATGCAGCTGAGATAGGCTCCAGCACCCCCGCGACCCTGAAAGGGACAAGCGGTAGAAAATAGATGGATGGATGGATGGATTTGCAAATCATTGTATTCTGTTTTTATTTATGACTGGTTTTGGGTTTTGTATATATTCATTTATTTCTTATGGGTAGCAGAATCCACTGATTAGGCCGCATTGGACCAGTATGCCTCCCCAAGAATCTATGGCCAACTGATCAATGGCACTCATGCTACAGGATGCACACTACTACGTTTCAAGGATACCTGCAAAAGTGACTTCAAAGCCTTATGCAAATTGGAGTGTTTGGCATTTGTAGTATTTGTTTTTTGCATTTGTTTTTGATCCCGCTGCTTTTATGCGATTGCAGCGCCATTGCAATATTTTGTCACTTTTTTGTGTGAAACTAATTTTATACTATTTGACTTTATTTGCTGCATGTTTTGGACTAAAACCAATTCATAAGAAAAATCTAAATTCCAAAAAGTTTTTATAATGCAAAATAACAAATTAAACATAGTCAAAACATAAAGGAGCAAAACTTTCCTGCCATAACTTCCAAAGGGAATTGAACCTAGGCCAGGGGTCGGCAACCCAAAATGTTGAAAGAGCCATATTGAACCAAAAATACAAAAACAAATCTGTCTGGAGCCGCAAAAAAATAAAAGTCATATTACATACAGATAGTGTGTCATGAGATATAAATTGAATTAAGAGGACTTAAAAGAAACTAAATGACCTCAAATATAGCTACAAATGAGGCATAATGATGCAATATGTACATATAGCTAGCCGAAATAGCATGTTAGCATCGATTAGCTTGCAGTCATGCAGTGACCAAATATGTCTGATTAGCACTCCACACAAGTCAATAACATCAACAAAACTCACCTTTCATGCACAACCTTAAAAGTTTGGTGGACAAAATGAGACAGAAAAAGAAGTGGCATAAAACACGTCCTAGAAAGTCGGAGAAAGTTATACATGTAAACAAACTACGGTGAGTTCAAGGACCGCCAAAATTAGTAAGACAAAACGGCGCTCACCAAATACTGGAATCAGTGAAGCATGTTTAATATAAACAGTGTGCTTTATAACAATTAGGGAGGTTTGTGTCATGTTTGTCCTCCCACAGAAACCATACTAAAACAAAAAATATATTTTTTCCCCTCATCTTTTTCCATTTTTCATACATTTTTGAAAAAGCTCCAGAGAGCCACTAGGGCGGCGCTAAATGCGGCTCTAGAGCCGCGGGTTGCCGACCCCTGACCTAGTATGTCTGCCTTATGAGACTACTGCATTAACGCTGCGCACCATGAGGGAAATGTTACATTATATTCCTATCAGTGGCGGAGCAGGATGTGCTTAGGCATATGTTTGCGGTAAAGTTTCAGAAGCCTTATGCACTGCAAGTAATCTAGATATTGGGAGGGTTGGCCCTGGGAATGAAGAATATTCAATAGATTTTATTCAATCAGGAAGGGAAAAAGACAAAGAAAATAAATAATAAGGCAAATAAATGGAATAAATCAATAGATATAAAAATAAAAACCAGAAGATGATGATGTAATAAATAATAAATGCAAGAGTTAAAAGTATTGATTTCGATAGCAGGGATTAGTCAATTTGCTGAGTGAGTACACAAAGCTTGCACTTTTTCTGCTTGTCCGTGCTCCATCTTATCAGCGGCTGAAGGAGTGTGTAAACACAAAAGCCGAGTGCGGGAGGTCACTGAAGAGCTCGCAGTGATTGCTCTCTCTATCTGCTCCATCTTAATAGCAGTGCTCATAATTCAGTCCCTTTCACTCACCTTGCTTTAATTATGACGTATCGATCGCCTCGTCAAGAAGAGTTTGGCTTAATGAAATCTATTGTCGCCTCTAATTTTATCTTCTATTTCCTGTCCCACGAGGCTCTTTGTGAGGCTGGGCCCACACTCCTCTTGGACCATCTAATGGGAGTCTCCATTTTCTGTCTTTTGTCTTTTTGCTGTAAGTGTGCCTTTTAAACACGTGCATTTCTTCACAAGTGTGATTCTTTGGGCTGTCACCGCTTATCTGCGGCTTCCTGATTCCCTTTCATTGACTCTCTGCAAATCAATTCACTAAATGATGCAATTACACTCTCTCTCTCTCTCCTCACCCTCACAGTTAAAGTTGAGAGGTTTATTTTGGATCAATCCAGACCACTTTGTGTGCAAATTACACAATTGTATTATCTTCACATTCCTGTGGCGTCCAATTGGACTTAACAGAGGGTTTGAATCTCTAATGGATAAGCCTGTCCTTCAAATACTCTCCGTCCACACAGGAAGTTACAAAACACCTTTGAAGTTGAGGTTGGTATCGTCTCTAAGGTGAGATTTTTAGCATCCACAAGCAATAGGAATATTCACGTTCACGTGTTAATCACTTCTAATTCCAAGATTGTGGGGCCAAAACACCTACAGTACAAAGTCCTAATGACTAATACAGTAGGTACAATTTCACAGCCTGTTTTCCATCCATGAGTCCCACATATTTAAAGAAATTGATTTGTGGAAGGTTAAGAAGGAGGGCTTTGGTTTTAAATACCTACATTAGTGAATAAAAATTGTACCCATGACAATTACTGTGTCTTAAAACATGTTGTTAGTGAAGAGCCAATAGTATATGTACATCCTCCCACAGTGCTTTACTATACATACATTCATAAAACAAATATACTGTCGACTCAATATCGACGGACATTAGCAGTCTGCTCTGGTTAACTAGGTTGCGGGAGCCTGACGGCCAGTTAGCGCAGCGGCTAGAGAAGCTGGCAAAGTATGACTTGAAGGTGCTCCCTTAGCCAGGCAAGTACCACCAAAATGCAGATGCAATATCTAGGAGGCTCTACCGGGGGGTTTGTCCCTGCAATGTGCGTGAGGCCGCTCCTAACGATTAATGTTAAGACAAAGCCGTACAATGTAGCTGAAACCGCCAGCGACGTGGCACAGCCGCAGCCGCAGCCTCAGCTTGCTCCACTGGGGGTTGTTAAGGCTAATATTGAGCCGTTGACCTCGGAAACGAACACTATAGTGCCAGTTATTGCCTGAAACGTATATGCCCACGTTCAGTCTCTCACAAATGTCCGCTGTGTGAGTGTGTAGTCGCATGATAACATGATTCACGGTTGGTCCCTAGAACAACTAGTAGATGTGCAAAAAACAGACAACGACATTGCCCCATTGACACAGCGGTTGGAGGGTGTAGGTAGTCGGCCATCTTGCACCAAAATAGCTCACCACACCCCGCCCATCAAAGCTTATTTGTCACAAAAGAAGAGACTATCAGAAAGAAGGAGTTATAATGAGATATTATTACCATGAATTAAAGAAGATCCACAAATACTTGATACCCCACAAGTTTTGCAATGCCCTCATGGAACAGATGCACGAAGGCCCAGTGGGTGGACATTTTGGGATAGAGAGAACCCTTACAAGGCTCCAGACTAGACTATATTGAAGCAACATAAAATATGACGTACATTTGTGGTGCCGCACTTGTACCAGCTATGCTGCTAAAGCACGACCAAAGAAAACATCCAAAGCCACCATGGGAACAGTGAGGGTTGGCTTCCCCATTGAAAGAGTAGCTGTTGATATTATGTGACCACTAAAGGCCTACTGAAATGCGATTTTCTTATTTAAATGGGGATAGCATGCAGGTCCATTCTATGTGTCATACTTGATCATTTCGCAATATTGCCATATTTTTGCTGTAAGGATTTAGTAGAGAACATCAACGATAAAGTTCGCAACTTTTGTTCGCTGATAAAAAAGCCTTGCCTGTACCGGAAGTAGCAGACGAGTAGCGTGACGTCACAGGTTGTGGAGTTCCTCACATCTGCACATTGTTTACAATCATGGCCACCAGCAGCGAGAGCGATTCGGACCGAGAAAGCGACGATTCCCCCATTAATTTGAGCGAGGATGAAAGATTTGTGGATGAGGAAAGTGAGAGTGAAGGACTAGAGGGCAGTGGGAGCGATTCAGATAGGGAAGATGCTGTGAGAGGCGGGTGGGACCTGATATTCAGCTGGGACTGACTAAAACAGTAAATAAACACAAGACATATATATACTCTATTAGCCACAACACAACCAGGCTTATATTTAATATGCCACAAATTAATACCGCATAACAAACACCTCCCCCCTCCCGTCCATATAACCCGCCAATACAACTCTAACACCTGCACAACACACTCAATCCCACAGCCCAAAGTACCGTTCACCTCCCCAAAGTTCATACAGCACATAAACTTCCCCAAAGTCCCCAAAGATACGTACGTGACATGCACATAGCGGCACGCACGTACGGGCAAGCGATCAAATGTTTGGAAGCCGCAGCTGCATGCGTACTCACGGTACCGTGTCTGCGCATCCAACTCAAAGTCCTCCTGGTAAGAGTCTCTGTTGTCCCAGTTCTCCACAGGCCAATGGTAAAGCTTGACTGTCATCTTCCGGGAATGTAAACAATGAAACACCGGCTGTGTTTGTGTTGCTGCAGTCGGCCGCAATACACCGCTTCCAACCTACAGCTTTCTTCTTTGCTGTCTCCATTGTTCATTGAACAAATTGCAAAAGATTCACCAACACAGATGTCCAGAATACTGTGGAATTATGAGATGAAAACAAACGACTTAATAGCTGGCCACCATGCCAAAATGTCCTCCACAATCCTTGACGTCACGTGCTGACGTCATCATACCGAGACGTTTTCAGCAGGATATTTCGCACAAAATTTAAAATTGCATTTTAGTAAGCTATCCCGGCCGTATTGGCATGTGTTGCAATGTTAAGATTTCATCATTGATATATAAACTATCAGACTGCGTGGTCGGTAGTAGTGGGTTTCAGTAGGCCTTTAAATGAGACTGAAAGACACAGCCACTACATATTGCTAGTATACGATTATTTAATTTAATGGGTGGACAAACAAGCCAGTAACAGTAACAGTTGCTGAACAAAATGCAGCTGAGTGGGTGTGTGGGTATGGTCCACAGCCTATACAGCGACCAAAACACCAACTTCGAGTCTGCAGTTTTCCAGGAAATGTGCGGACTGTTCCGTTAAAAAAGACTCATACCACAGCATTCGATTCTCAGTTCGATGTTTCTGTGGAGCGTTTCCACGCTACCTTGCAGAAAATCCTGGCCACCACTGTAGAACGTTGTCACTGGGATTGGGACCTGATGATTCTGTATGTCTATTATGGCATACCAAGCCACTTGCCACAGTTCTCAGGAAAATTCAGCAATAGAAAAACCTTGTTAGGAAGAAATAATAAAATAATTTCCAACCCATATTCAGTTGAATATGCTACAAAGACAACATATTTGATGTTCTAACTGATAAACATTTTTTTTTTTGCAAGTAATCATTACATTTAGAATTTGATGCCAGCAACACGTGACAAAGAAGTTGGGAAAGGTGGCAATAAATACTGATAAAGTTGAGGAATGCTCATCAAACACTTATTTGGAACATCCCACAGGTGAACAGGCAAATTGGGGACAGGTGGGTGCCATGATTGGGTATAAAAGTAGATTACATGAAATGCTCAGTCATTCACAAACAAGGATGGGGCGAGGGTCACCACTTTGTCAACAAATGCGTGGGCAAATTGTTGAACAGTTTAAGAAAAACCTTTCTCTACCAGCTATTGCAAGGAATTTAGGGATTTCACCATCTACGGTCCGTAATATCATCAAAGGGTTCAGAGAATCTGGAGAAATCACTGCACGTAAGCAGCTAAACCCGTGACCTTTGATCCCTCACGCTGTACTGCATCAACAAGCAACATCAGTGTGTAAAGGATATCACCACATGGGCTCAGGAACACTTCAGAAACCCACTGTCAGTAACTACAGTTGGTCGCTACATCTTTAAGTGCAAGTAAAAACTCTCCTATGAAAGGCGAAAACGGTTTATCAACAACACCCAGAAACACCGTCGGCTTTGCTGGGCCTGAGCTCATCTAAGATGGACTGATACAAAGTGGAAAAGTGTTCTGTGGTCTGACGAGTCCACATTTCAAATTGTTTTTGGAAACTGTGGACATCATGTCCTCCGGACCAAAGAGGAAAAGAACCATCCGGATTGTTATAGGCACAAGGTTGAAAATCCAGCATCTGTGATGGTATGGGGGTGTATTAGTGCCCAAGACATGGGTAACTTACACATCTGTGAAGGCGCCATTAATGCTGAAAGGTACTTACAGGTTTTGGAGCAACATATGTTGCCATCCAAGCAACGTTACTATGGACGCCCCTGCTTGTTTCAGCAAGACAATGCCAAGCCACGTGTTACATCAGTGTGGCTTCATAGTAAAAGAGTGCGGGTACTAGACTGGCCTGCCTGTAGTCCAGACCTGTCTCCCATTGAAAATGTGTGGCACATTATGAAGCCTAAAATACCACAACGGAGACCCCCGGACTGTTGAACAACTTAAGCTGTACATCAAGCAAGAATGGGAAAGAATTCCACCTGAGATGCTTAAAAAATGTGTCTCCTCAGTTCCCAAACGTTAACTGAGTGTTGTTAAAAGGAAAAGCCATGTAACACAGTGGTGAACATGCCCTTTCCCAACTACTTTGGCACGTGTTGCAGCCATGAAATTCTAAGTTAATTATTATTTGCAAAAAAAAAAAAAAGTTTATGAGTTTGAACATCAAATATCTTGTCTTTGTAGTGCATTCAATTGAATATGGGTTGAAAAGGATTTGCAAATCATTGTATTCCGTTTATATTTACATCTAACACAATTTCCCAACTCATATGGAAACGGGGTTTGTAGATAGATGCTGTTTTTTTTTACTGTAGGTAGAGAAAATTAATTTGGGTGGGCCAAAGAAAAGGCAAACTCAATAAATGCATACAGTGGGGTGCAGGGACCCCTAGAGGTAGTTGTAGGGTGACCCAGAGGCGGGCGTAAAGAGAGAGGAAGTGGGTGGCGATTTTATGTAGAGGTAGTGTGGGTTTGGAGCAGGTGAGTAGAATAGTTGCTATGAAAGTTGTGCTTGAAAACTGCCATGTTTGACAGTCAAAAATAAAGTATTCACGCTGCAAAGAAAAGTGCTGTCATCATTTCCACAAATTAAGTCCGTGAACGGGTTGAGTTGGTTACCAACTTACTGAGCTAACTGAAGAGTTTAGTTCAACCCTAACTAAGGTTTGGATCTAAAGATATTGCTCAGCAAGAAAAGGTAAGATTATATATTTTTTAAATTCCTGCAATAATTTTTTTACTGCATGCAAACTCGAGTTCCTGATTCTTAGGCGAGGATAACAATTATTGTGCTTTATGTGCGTCTGAGCGGCACAGCTGTGCTTTAAAGGAGTCAGTCACCCGTGACCTGGTTTGACCCCTCTTCTTTGCTCTCGCTGTCTTGGCTGCTTTCAGGTCGGCAGTCATGTAGAAAATACCAGAAAATACTCTGATCTCTGGCTTCACTCGTCCCCTGAGTGCATATGTGGGAGAGCTGGACAAATCTAGCAATCTATTACTGGCACTCATGCTGTCTCGTCAAACACTGTTGGCTGAAAAAATGATGACTTCATAACCTCAACATCCAAATACATGTACGCAATATTCATGGATTTACACCAGACTCCACATATTGACATTAAAACATATGAACACCCTTTTCATGTTGACAATTCTGATTCAAAGCGTTTTTTTATTAAAAATATGTTTGGGATTACTGCGATGAGGTGGCGACTTGTCCAGGGTGTACCCCGCCTTCCGCCCGATTGTAGCTGAGATAGGCTCCAGCGCCCCTCGCGACCCCGAAGGGAATAAGCGGGGGGCTTTATTAGCTGATACAAAGGCATTAATATTGAAATGTGTTCATGATCACTGCTCACATAGCAAAGGATTGTGGGATTAGTTGGGTCCCACATGATGTAAAACAAAGCAGGTAATTATTGAAGATAATTAATTAGAGAAATTGAATATTAATTAAAACAACAAATAAAATGAATGGGTTTAATTATGTTTACATTATGTTGAAATATACATAATAAGTATATTTAAAAATTGTTATATTATGTATTATATTATGTATTGTATTAAATATATTTAAATAATTTTATATTATGTAAATAATTAAAATATGTAAATACTTTAATATAATGTTAATACAATTATTATATTACATATATTTTGATAATTTAATATGTAATACAATAATTAAGATTATTGAAATTAAATACTTTCATATTGTGAAATATAATACATATAATCAATATATTTAAATAATTTTTTATTATTTAATATATAGATATGTTTAACTTTGTTATTATATAGTATAATACATGTAGTTGAATATTATGTTAATATAATACATATACTATACATATGATATTAGATATATTGAAATACTTTAATATTATGAAATATATCAAAAGTTATACGTATACAATGTATCTAAATACTTCAATATTATGTCATATATAAAACACATGCATTATATATATATATATATATATTATTTTTTTATATATATATATATATATATATATATATACACATACTAATAATGATGTTATATTTTAAATATAATACAATAAATATTGATTTTATATAATTGTCTAATATAATAAATGTATTTAGTTCACTTTATTAAAAACATATTTGATATAATAAATATGAGAACAGATGTATTAAAATTATTGTATAGTATGTAATAATTAATGTTTTCAAATAATTGTACATTATGTAACAAAATTATATATTTAAATTAGGGCTGTCAAAAGATTAAAATATTGAATTGTGATTAAGCGCATTTTGTTCATACTTAACTGAAAATTAATTCCGAAAAATTATATCAGATACATATCATTTTTCGTCATTAATCCAAAAAAAAAATTATGTGTACCTTAGACAGATACTTTTACAGCCTATCCAAGATGTAATCTGTGATATTTCTACCTGAATAAAGGCTTCTGATATTCTGTAATTACATGTTGTACAAGTTTATGGTCTTCATATTTCTGCATGATAGTGTTTTAACCTTCTCTAATAATTAATACAAAGTATTATGCAGCCTACTAATCATTCTGTAATGTAGCATTGCGTGTATCGCTTGTCCTGAGTTGTCATTCCACATCGCTCATGTCAAAGATGTGTTACTGATGAGGCAGAAGTTGAAGATGAAGTGCATCAAAAAGTTGTTCTGCCAAAAGTTGGCAAACATGCACTGCAAAAAGTCAGTGTTCAAAAACAAGAAAAAAAAAAAAAGAAAAAAATTAGGGGTATTTTATTTGAACTAAGCAAAATTATCTGCCAAAAAACAAGACAATTCGGCTTGTCAAGACTTTCCAAAACAAGTAAAATTAACTAACCTCAATGAACCCCAAAATACTTTAAAATAAGTATATTCTCACTAATAGCAAGTGCACTTTTCTTGGTAGAAAAAAAAGAGACCCTTTTGCTCAATATGTTGAAAAATATTCTTAAATTAAGTAAATGCTAGTGCCATTATCTTGACATAATGATTTGTGCTCGGCATCATGATTTTTTTTTTCATGCTTGAAGTAAGAAATTATTACTTTAAAAAAGTAGTTTTATACTTGTGAGTGTTGATGACACAGCTTTGCATCAGCTTATATTCTAGTTTCAAGCATGTTTTACTCAATATAGGTCATAAAATCTCAGCAACAAGCTGTAATATCTTACTGAGATAATTTAGAACCAAAACCTTTAAAACAAGTAAAACACTGTAACATAAAATCTGCTTAGTGAGAAGAATTATCTTATCAGACAGAAAATAAGCAAATATCAACCTTATTTGAGATATTTAATCTTACTTAGATTTCAGTTTTTGCAGTGTGATCTTTGCGCTGAAAATAAGGCCGAGATTAGACGTCATGTTGTTGTTAGCATTGATCACCCTTGACCCAAAAACGGAAGTTCGTCTTAGTGAATATCTTTATTGAGCGCAACAAAATAATAGTACAAAGTAAGACAAATACTGCGCTGTAATACATGTCCGACATATGTAAGACTTAATTCAACACTTAATTTAGATATAAACAAAAGGCTTAAAAAAGTAAAAATAAAAAAATCTGCGATGTAGTAAAGCTGGGATATATGAAGCGTGACGTAGCGAGTGACAACTGTACATTAATAAATCTATCATATTCCATGTATACAATATTTTGATATCACAAAATAACGTTAGAACTAAACATTGCTGGACAACAGAAAGTAACCTAAAAATCGAATTAAACATTAAAACGCGAATTTCACATTAAAACAACTGCAGACATTAACATTGTCAAATATGTTAGGCCTTGTTCACAGTGCAGGTCATTTCCGATTTTTTTTGCCCAAATGTGACCTGTACCGGATTTTTTGATGTCAATGTGAACAGCACAATTCCAAATTTTTTTAGTTCGACTAAGGCCTCTTTCGTATGTGGATGCATATACATTAGATATGTATGCGATGCGATTGCAGCGTGAACGATTGGGTCGCCTTCACCGGACCATAACGGCATCAAAAAGCGATAAACGTCATAATCCATCCATCCATCCATTTGCTACCGCTTATTCCCTTCGGGATTGCGGGGGGGCGCTGGAGCCTATCTCAGCTACAATCGGGCGGAAGGCGGGGTACACCCTGGACAAGTCGCTAACTCATAATTATTCACCAAAATAGACAGTTGCAAAAAAAATTGATTGTTGAAAAATGAGCAGCAAACAGTCGAAAATAATATTTTTTAGAAACTCACGTCAATGTTCCACCACTCCTGCCTCCGACTGCTCGCCCGTAGACGTCAAAATGCCCTACACACTGTGCGCCAAAATGTGTGCCATCTTCCTTCTTAATTTTCTACACGGAATAATTCAGTTCACGAAAATGTTGGCTTTGATAGCACAAAATCTGTGAAATTACCACAATTTTGCCAGGACTGAGACCTACTAAAATTGGAGCCATGTTTACTTCCGTAAACACCACAGCACATGTGACGTCATGATGTCATGTCTGCATGCGGGTCAGATTGTGTTCACATTAGATGTCTCATTTGTTTGTAATGTGAACGACTACATAAAAAGATCGGATTTTACCAAAAATCTAAATTGGACATCCTACTCTGCAGTGTGAACGTCATACTTGCCAACCTTGAGACCTCCGATTTCGGGAGGTGGGGGGAGGGGTGGGCGTGGTCGGGGTGGGATGGGGGCGTGGTTGGGGGCGTGGCTAAAAGGGGAGAAGTATATTTACAGCTAGAATTCACCAAGTCAAGTATTTCATATATATATATATATATATATATATATATATATATATATATATATATATATATATATATATATATATATATAAGAAATACTTGACGTTCAGTGAATTCTAGCTATATATATATATATATATATATATATATATATATATATATATATATATATATATATATATATATATATATATATATATATATATATATATATATATATATATAAAGTAAATACTTGAATTTCAGTGTTCATTTATTTACACATATACACACACATAACACTCATCTACTCATTGTTGAGTTAAGGGTTGAATTGTCCATCCTTGTTCTATTCTCTGTCACTATTTTTCGAACCATGCTGAACACCCTCTCTGATGATGCATTGATGTGTGGCACGCACAAAAGTGCTTTCATTAAATGCACTAGATGGCAGTATTGTCCTGTTTAAGAGTGTCACAACATTGCTGTTTACGGCAGACGAACTGCTTTACGGTATACAAAAAAGTGACTGCTGTTGTTGTGTGTTGTTGCCACGCTGGGAGGACGTTAATGAAACTGCCTAACAATAAACCCACATAAGAAACCAAGAACTCGCCCTCCATCATTCTATAGTTATAACGTGATTGGGCAGGTACGCTTTTTTATATTGTGGAGGACCTGAGTCCGCCTGAATTTCGGGAGATTTTCGGGAGAAAATTTGTCCCGGGAGGTTTTCGGGAGAGGCGCTGAATTTCGGGAGTCTCCCGGAAAATCCGGGAAGGTTGGCAAGTATGGTGAACGTAGCCTTATTGTCATGATCTGGCGTGTCTTTTTTTTTGTTGCAGTGGCTGATAGGGGTGTAACGGTATTATAAATACCGCAGTATTTCGGTATAAAAATCATCACAATAATATTGTGACGAGTGACGGTATAGAATGAAAACTTGGTCAGAGTAGTTTTCTGCTGGCACTTTTGAATTGGTCAGTCTAGAAGTAAACTACATCTCCCAAAATTCCCTGTGTAGTAGCGCAAGTGTGCGAGGTCCATGTATGGACAGTCCTAATCAGAATCAGAATCAGAAATACTTTAATAATCCCAGAGGGGAATTTAAGATTTTCAGCACAATCCCATTCAAGATCGGACAAACATTACAGGGAGACAGAACAGGATCGCTGACGGGTCTGCCAGCTTCCGGCGTCTCTTACAAAAATGGTGAGAAACAGGTAAACGCTGGGGAGGGGGAGAGGGGGTGAGAAAAAAAAAAATGCAGTCCAAGCCTGGGCCCTGGAGAGGGGGTCCAGACTGAAGCCAAGAAAAAATCGCCATAGAACACATAAGCATGTGTGTAAGAGGGAAACATCAAAGAACATAAAGGACATTAAAGACATTAAAAGAGCAGAGCTGATGCAACCAGCCATCTACATTCAGCCACAAAAGTAAAACAAAGACAAAAACAAAAAAACATATAGCCTACACTGTGGTGGCCTCTGCGATGTTCCACGCCATCGTCTGCTGAGGTGGGGGGAGCATGGCTAGAGACAGGAGCAGACCCAACAAAGCAACCAAGAGAGCCAACTCCACCCTCGGCCGCCCACTAACTCTCGGCCAGTGTCCAGTCCGCATGGATGAGCGAGGATGCGTCTAAGGAGACCGAGGTGTCCGATACCGGCTCATTCAGCCAAGACACTGTGAAACTTGTCCGTCCCGGCGCTCAGCGCCAGCTCCGCAGCCCTGTCTCTTCATCCACATCTCCTCCAATCTCTCCAAACGGACTACGGTGTGGCTGAGACCCAGCAGCTGGTCTCCAAGGCCAAAAGGCTCCCGGGAGGCAGATCCAGAAGTCCACAAAAAAGCACAGCAGAAGTCACGAAAGGGGCACCCCTTGTCACACAGTCCCAAAGGGTCCCGAACCAAAAGGCACAAAAAAAACCCCACATGAAAACAAGAGTTAAATATCAGGAACACAAAAGGATGACACAAGAGCACAGATCTCCTGCCACCAGCAGCCACTACAGCGGCGCCATCTTGAGGGAAAAAGAGGAGAGAAATTATTGTTTTTTTTCGAACATTTCCTCAAGTTTTCATCAAAATCTATTTATAACTTTTTGAGATTTTTTTTAGATTTAGATTTAAATAAATAAATAAATAATACATGGGTTGTACTTGTATAGCGCTTTTCTACCTTCAAGGTACTCAAAGCGCTTTGACACTACTTCCACATTTACCCATTCACACACACATTCACACACTGATGGAGGGAGCTGCCATGCAAGGCGCTAACCAGCACCCATCAGGAGCAAGGGTGAAGTGTCTTGCTCAGGACACAACGGACATGACGAGGTTGGTACTAGGTGGGGATTGAACCAGGGACCCTCGGGTCGCACACGGCCATTCTTCCACTGCGCATTTAGATTTATTGGTCCCCGTTGGGGACATTCATTTTCACTGCCGTACATTGGAACAATAGACATTACACATCATGAAACAAAAATAACAAAGAGACATCATACATGACCAACACACATTTACAGGCTTGTCAGACAGGTCGGCCGGGCCTGCTGTTTCGGGCGGCGATAGCTGCAGGGATAAGGCTTTTCCTGAGGCGGGCCCTCCGGAATTTGATGGTTCTGTACCTGCGCCCTGATGGTAGTGGGATGATGCATTGGTGTAGTGGGTGAGTCATATCCTGGACTATCGTGTTTGCCAGTCGAATGATGGACCTGTGGTTTAAATCTGAAATGTTGGGTGTGGGTAGGCCGATGTTTTTAGCTGCTATGTTTGTAATTAGTGTGAGTTTGGTCCGGTTAATCTGAAATGTTGAGTGTGGGTAGGCCGATGATTTTAGCTACTATGTTTGGTTACAGTAAGCACAGTGAAAAAACATGTGGAACAGTACATAAGGATGGGTTGAACAATGCTTTGGTAAAGTAATAACAGGATGACTGACAGTCTTTGTTGACTTCTTTTTTGAATGTCCGTGGTGTGCTGATCAAAGGTGAGTTTATTGTCCAAGGTTACGCCCGGGTATTTAAAAGTGTCAACTGTTTTAACTGCTTGTGTGTTTATGATGATGGGGTGCTGAGGTGAGGTTGAGTTATGTTGCTAGCAGACAGACAAACAAACCCTGGTGAAAACACAACCTATTGGGTCTGCGTATACTGCAAGGCAAAATCGCCGCCTTCAACTGGAGCATTTCCAAGACGACACATCAAGCCGGTCAGAAGTTGTGATGTTTTAACCCACTTTATTTTTTCAATAACATTGAATCAACTCATGGTTTAAATTGATGTGTTATCCATGTTTTAAGTAAGAAATGCACCAGGCGGCAGCGCAGAAAAGAAAAAAAGTTTAGTGACACTCCACTGCGGGGGACATAAGTAATATGAGAAACTACTTGAAAAAACATTCAGCGAAATTTGTCGGTTTTCTGACATGGACTTGTTTCTTCAGCATTGTCCACACGTTTAAGTCACAAAAAAAAAAAAGTCAGGACTTTGGGAAGGCCATTCTAAAACCTTTATTCTATCCTGATTTAGCCATTCCTTTATCACTTTTGACGTGTGTTTGGAGTCATTGTCCTGTTGGAACACCCAACTGCGCCCAAGACCCAACCGCTGATGATTTTAGGTTGTCCTGAAGAATTTGGAGGTAGTCCTCCTTTTTCATTGTCCCATTTACTCTCTGTAAAGCACCAGTTCCATTGGCAGCAAAACAGGCCCAGAGCATAGTACTACCACCACCATGTTTGATGGTAGGAATGGTGTTCCTGGGATTAAAGGCCTCACCTTTTCTCCTCCAAACATATTGCTGGGTATTGTGGCCAAACAGCTCAATTTGTGTTTCATCTGACCACAGAACATTCCTCCAGTCGGTCTTATCTCTGTCCATGTGATGTCAGATGAAACAAAATTGAGCTATTTGGCCACAATACCCAGCAATATGTTTGAAGGAGAAAAGGTGAGGCCTTTAATCCCAGGAACACCAATTCCTACCGTCAAGCATGGTGGTGGTAGTATTATGCTCTGGGCCTGTTTTGCTGCCGATGGAACTGGTGCTTTACAGAGAGTAAATGGGACAATGAAAAAGGAGGATACCTCCAAATTCTTCAGGACAACCTAAAATCATCAGCCCGGTGGTTGGGTCTTGGGCGCAGTTGGGTGTTCCAACAGGACAATGACCCCAAACTCACGTCAAAAGTGGTAAAGAAATGGCTAAATCAGGCTAGAATTAAGGTTTTAGAATAACCTTCCAGAAGTCCTGACTTTTTTTTTTTTTTTTTTTTTTTACTTAAACGTGTGGAGAATGCTGAAGAAACAAGTCCATGTCAGAAAATCGACAAATTTAGCTGAACTGCACCAATTTTGTCAAGAGGAGTGGTCAAAAATTCAACCAGGAGCTTGCCAGAAGCTTGTGGATGGCTACCAAAAGCGCCTTATTGCAGCGAAACTTGCCCAGTGACATGTAACCAAATGTTGCTGTATGTATACTTTTGACCCATCAGATTTTGTCACATTTTCAGTAGACCCATAATAAGTTCATAAAAGAACCAAACTTCATGAATGTTTTTTGTGAGAGAGGGGGGGTTACCCAAATATGCGGTCCTCTCCAAGGTTTCTCATAGTCATTCACATCGACGTCCCACTGGGCTCTGCACCGAGGATGTCGTTGTGGCTTGTGCAGCCCTTTGAAACACTTGTGATTTAGGGCTATATAAATAAACATTGATTGATTGATTGATTGACCAACAAGTATAATACAAATTATTGGAAACCCAAGACAGCTATGACATTATGTTCTTTACAAGTGTATGTAAACTTTTGACCATGACTATATGTATGCATATAAATATATATATATATATATACACACTTGTTTGTAGCAATAAATATGAATACAACATTGAGTATCATGTTTTGTTTAATTACAGTAAGTAACAGTAACATTCTTGTCCACCTTCGCGCACACCTGACAACCATTTCTTCCTGACTACTAAAGCTCTCCAGTCCATTCACTCGGCGCCAGTAGATTACCTTCCAGTCGTGTTCATCTCCTCTGCTCTGGCTCCACTCACGCTTCTCTTTTTTGTGGCTCTGTTCCGGCGCTGCCGTGTAGTGTCAACTGTTTCCTCTCCACACCTTTTGTGTGCATCCTCAGTTATTTTTCCTCACTCTTTTTTGAGTGCGCTTTATGTTATTATTTTTAGTATTTCCTCTCTGCTTTGCGGTCCTACTCTGGCAAAAGCCAATCGTGACACTTATTTACTGATGCACAAATAATTCCAACATTGCATGCATACATTTTCATTCATGTATCATCCACATATAAAGAAATCATGTACATCATATTTTTGTACTTATACTTCTTGTGTGTGTAGAAATTAAAAAAAAGAGCTTTTGTAAAATCATTTGTAATATCAAATACTGATGTTGGACTTGCAGTCTTTGCTCTCTTTCATCCCAAAGGTTCTATGGGGTTTAGGTCAGGACTCTAAGCAGACCAAATTCAGCCATCCATGTCTTTTATCAATGAGTAGAATTGATTTTCAATGCGTTTTAATAATCTCATTAAGATTCAGACAACTTTATAAATCCCACCAGGGGCAATTAGTCTTGACACCTACACACATATACACACCCACACCCACACACGCACACACACACACACGTACACACAAACCCATAAGCTTAACAAAGTCCTGCAGAGAGCAAAGGCTTTAAAATTAAAACATGATTTGATGAAGTTTAAACCGTTTTTAATCAAATAATTAAAACAATTATTGTTTATTTGGAGAGGGAGAAGCACACTTTATATATTCCAAAAGTGTTTCTCACCTTCTTTATTAAAGTGCAGGCACTCGCAACTTTCTTTGGTCCCATAATGGATTATTTTGCAGCCAAACCTAATTTAAAAAAACAATACGTAGACTGAATAACTAATATATACGATAATAACCATGGTGATATATATATATATATATATATATATATATATATATATATATATATATATATATATATATATATATATATATATATATATATATATATATATATATATATATATGTGTGTGTGTATATAAAATCAGGCAAAAAATTTGGTGAAAACTTTTCCGTAAACGAAATCATACGAAAAGCGACTGTTGGTCACTTGGTGAGTGCAAGTCAAGCACACAGATTTATAGATGTATATATATATATTGATATATATGACATATAGAAGGTGTTTAAATGGGTTGATGAAAGCTGAAGGTCCATTCATAGTATACAAAAGTGGTCCATTGTACTTTGTTTTGAAGTAGTAAAATTCAAATGTCAACATTGAAGAAGTTCCATTTAGTCATTCAAATAACCTTCCCCTAAATGCTAATGTTATTTTAAAATGATGGAGGCAAATATGAGGACCCAGAAGGTCTGTGCTGGGTGAGGAGGGGGAGGAGGAGCTCCTCTAAATCAGCAGCTTGGTGTCAACATCTCCCCAGGGCCTTCTGAAGCCACTGAGCTGAGAATAACAAATGGCCGTCAGCGGCCGGGCAAAGAGCTGTGATTATAATTATCACATCCCACACTGACCTTGCATAAACCTTAATCCTTCTCCAATGGAGCATTTAAATAGGCTGCCAGCCAGCAAGCACGGCGCTCATATGAGAAATGGAGGACATGTGCAGGAAGGAACGAAGGGGAGGCCACTGCAGAAACAGACTTCATGTGGTCTTTGGAATGAAACATGGATCAAAACATGGAAAATTATAAACACCCTCAATCAACGGAATCCTTCTGATTTGTTAACAACATGCGCAGATTTTAGTTGTTTATGTTGAACCGGTTCAAACACAAGCAGGGCCCTAAATTAGGGTCTTAAGTAGAATGTTATTAGGAGAGTCCCCAAATAAATGATTGACATAATAATGCATGTTTTGGACTAAATCAAATCCATCCATCCATCCATTTTCTACCGCTTGTCCCTTTTGGGGTCGAGGGGGGTGCTGGAGCCTACCTCAGCTGCATTCGGGCGGAAGGCGGGGTACACCCTGGACAAGTCGCCACCTCATCACAGGACCAACACAGATAAACAGACAACATTCACACTCACATTCACACACTAGGGCCAATTTAGTCCATGGCGAATAAATTGTTCAATGAGTAATTAACACATTTAATGCACTTAAAACATAAGTTAGAGATCTAACCCAGTATGTCTATCTAACAAGAGCAGTGCATTAACACTCTGTGCCACAGTTACCACAATCAGGGTTGATTGATTGATTGATTGATTGAAACTTTTATTAGTAGATTGCACAGTGAAGTACATATTCTGTACAATTGACCACTAAATGGTAACACCCGAATAAGTGTTTCAACTTGTTTAACTGACTAACAGGAGAGGCAGGCATAAATAGCCACCTGATTGGCAACTGCAACCAGGTGTACCAGGCTGCCAATCAGGGACAGGTGAGGGAAACGAACGCTCAGGGAGACATGCAGGAAGGGAAACAATGAGCGAGGATGCGTCGACAGAAAAGAAACACCAAACAAGGAACCACAACCAGTAGTGAAGTGACAGACCGTCACAAGAATTATCAATAGAACAACTTGATTGTGTTGTGTTGTTAAAATTTGTATTTGTGAATGCATCTTGAACGAGAAAGTGTTGTGTTGCTGTTGTGACCAGCACTACTGTGAAGTGTGTGTGTGGTGTTGGAATTGAGCACTGCTGTTGGCATGGTAATGCTAGCAATAAAGTTTAAAAAAGAGCCTCAGACTCAGTGTGCTTCTGACACTACATTGTTTACACAATATCACCTTCAAGCACTTGTTGCAGGTGGCTGAGTCAGCATTTACTTTAGCACCCAGATGAGGCTTGATCCTTTTTCTCAGTCTGGTTACTATTGTTTACGATTGCAACTAATGCTGTGCCATTAGGTAACAGACTTCCAGTACTTATCCATAGTGTCGTAGGCATGACGTTAAAGTGCATCCGGCAGTGGAGGCTCCTCTATGGGGTTTTGGGGAACCAGGAGGTTAACCCCTTTACTACTGTTACCCCAGGTGGCCCTTGGCAAAGGCCTAGTACCTGACTGCCCCCTAGCCAGGGATACGGTGAAGACCTCAACGGCGGAGCAGGCGGGAGACGGTAGATTTAATAACTACCACAACGGCTGCGATGGCGGAAGAAGGCTGCAGCAGAAAAGGGTCCCCAGTCGTCTTGGACTCCGTGCCACTGAATTCTATCAAGGATCGTGTGGTGACTGTCTGTGCACCAGTCTCCCCACGTTAAACTAAGTCACGCACAGGCATCCTCTATAAAGGGATACACCCCTACCAGGAGGATAGTCATACTTGTTCGAGTGACCGCCGATGATGATGACTTATCCATAATAAGAGACAGAGTGTTTTCGCAACTGGAAATAGTCAATGAGTTACAGCAGTCACATTTAGTGCAAATCTTGATCCTAAACCGGAGTCGAAGATGTGTGTATGTTAAGGTTTTGGATCTCAATGCATATGGTAGAGTAGAGTTGTAATAACCACACACAACTGTTTATTTGAAAGGTAGACACAACTATGAGCTTTAACTGCAAAATAAGCAATACAAACAACAAAAAGTACAGAAAATTGGGAGAAAATGTAGACCGTTAGTAATAAAAAATAATCTCAAAGTTTAAAAGAGCAGATAGTATTGTCAATACGTGGACCTTGGAGTTTGTTTTCCCGGAATGCAAAGGAAAGTTGGCGCGGGCAAGGCGTGCATGTAAGTACATGATTTATTAAAACACTAACAAACTACAAAAAAAGGAAGCAAACAAAAGGTGCGCACAATGACAGAGAACAAACTTGACTAATGAAACCAAAAGACTAGCACAAAGGCAATTAACTATGAACAATAAACAAAAACACTTACTGTGGCATGGCATGAAGCATGAACAATGGTAAACAGGAATATCATGTGTAGCAGTAGCATGGATGGATAGATAAATGTCACCAGCACGAACAACAGAAACAGACCGGCTTAAATAGCAGTGACATGATCAGTGAAAACAGGTGCGTGACCCAAAACGTGAAACAGGTGCGTGACATGACAGGTGAAAACTAATTGTTTGCTATGGTGACAAAACAAACAAAAGTGCACAAAGAGTCCAAAAACAAAACCGAACATGACTAAAACAAAACATGATCACACAGACATGACAAGTATTACATAATGTTGGGAAAGCAACACTTACTTGGAACAAAACAAAAAGGCAAACCAGGAAAATGATAGAGAAAAAAAAAGAAGAAGTAGCAACTAGAATATATTTGTAGTGAAGAGTGAAATAAGACTGAACATCTAAAAAGTACAACGAGAACGCAGCATGGACGCCAGCATTAAGCAAACAAGCAAGGAGACCGAATGGAGAAGTCAATTCAACACACAGAAACCATGAAGAACAATCTGGTGTGGATGCAGAGTTTATGAATCTTGTTAGTTGTATAATTGCATCCGTCGCCCTCATAGCTCTGCCCCCGGTCACCAGCCCAAGGTGCCTGCAAAACACAGCAGAGAACAGGAAACACCAGACAAAGAAACAGGAACTGAGCCAGGAACTGAGCCAAATAAGAGTATGTTGTGATTGAGACCATGATCATTCATTTTTTAATGAATATGTTAAAAGAGCAAATATTTTACTGCGAGCTGCTAGTTGTGTCTGTGTTGCCATGGTAACTGAGTAACATCCATAAACACAGAAACTAGAAAAACAGCTAAAACTGCAATGAAAGCAATTTGATAAAAACATAAGACAATTTAAAGCACAATATTTAAAGATGTAAAAGAAGCAAGCCCTCAGAAAGCATATGTCATATATCATCAAATAAATCAATAACGTAACAAACTTAGCAGTGTTTGAAAGCTGGTATTCATACAATTATCATTCCTTTACTACTAAAACCTTTACTCTTATCCACTAGTACAGTGTTTTTCAACCACTGGCTGCGGCACACGAGTTATTGTTTGGTGTGCCGTGGTAAATTATGTAATTTCACCTAATTGGGTTAAAAATATCATTTGCAAACCAGTAATTATTTGTGATGTCAAGAGCTCGGCAGAGTAACCGTGTAATACCCTTTCATATCAGTAATAAATGATAAATGATAAATGGGTTGTACTTGTATAGCGCTTTTCTACCTTCAAGGTACTCAAAGCGCTTTGACACTACTTCCACATTTACCCATTCACACACACATTCACACACTGATGGAGGGAGCTGCCATGCAAGGCGCTAACCAGCAGCCATCAGGAGCAAGGGTGAAGTGTCTTGCTCAGGACACAACGGACATGACGAGGTTGGTACTAGGTGGGGATTGAACCAGGGACCCTTGGGTTGCGCACGGCCACTCTCCCACTGCGCCACGCCGTCCCTAGGTGGCAGCAGGTAGCTAATTGCTTTGTAGACGTCAGGAACATGATGTGTCGTGATCACAATATGCAGGCGACAGTGGGAGGCAGTGTGCAGGTAAAAATATGTCTAATGCTTAAACCAAAAATAAACAAAAGGCATGGAAGTTTAGGGGTGGTTACGCAAAACGAAAATAAAACTGAACTGGCTGCAAAGTAAACAAAAACAGAATGCTGGACGACAGCAAAAACTTACAGCGTGTGGCGCAGCAGACGGCGTCCACAAAGTACATCTCTACATGACATGACAATCAACAACAAAATAGGAGCGCCAGACAAGGACTAAAACACTACACACAGGAAAACACCAAAATACTCAAAATAAGTCACAGCGTGATGTGCCAGGTGGTGACAGTACACCTACTTTGAGACGAGCTACAGTGCATGGTTGGTTATGGTTAGAATTGTTATCCAACAATTGCGAGAACAACTTTTCTCTGTCAATATCGGGTGCTGAGTTTAATTTTTTTATGTTTTTTGCTGGTGGTGTGCCTTGGGATTTTTTCAATGAAAAAAATGTGCCTCGGCTCAGAAAAGGTTGAAAAACACTGCACTAGTAGATATGTATACTTTTTCATACCTCCAATACCCATCAGAGTATTTACTTTCTTAACAACATCATTATGTGCACCTTGTACACTAAATATTATTTATTTTATATTTTTCTGGCAAAAGAGTGCACACTTTAAGACCACTGGCAGGTTTTGTAAAAGCAGTCGCTCTGTCAAGTAAATGTAACCAAAAGATGGAAAGACAAAGTGTACCACATCTGCTAAAAAAACAGCTGCTGGAAGTGAAGTTACTGGCAGACAACAACATGCATAATAAAGATTAAAAATAACAATTTCATATTATTTAAAACCGTGTGTATTTGGGAACTTCATAGGTGCCAAAAATGTGAAGTCAAACCTGGAGGCGTCTGTGTGTGTTCGTAATTTTTATTTTCCCTAGCGGCAGTTGTTGTCCAAATAAAATATGTTCACATTTAACCACAGTTGTCATTTGTGTTAACCAGCACAGGTCACTACACAAACCTCTTAACTAGACAAGAAAGAAGTACTTAAATTTTGTCTTTGGTGTCCATGTACCAGTGACGTGCGGTCACTGGAGGCAGGTGAGGCCCCGCCTCACCTGCCATCATGGAAAGAAAAAAAATGTAAAAAGAAAAATAAATTGTTAAATTGTTATATGTATTCAGTGATTATACTATAAAGTTATTTTCCATTTAACTTCACCAGTTTTTGATTATTTTTATTCAAAATCGCTGAATTTTCACATTTACCGTTCAATTACTGAGAAGAGACGGTGCGGTGATCAGCAGCCAGTTGAGGCACGTCACTGAGTTGTGCCTCAACATGGATTGCAGACTCGGCTAACTGCTGGCCTGCTGTACAGTGAGACCGTATTTCTATATGAACTATATTATACATTTTCATAGTTTAGTTAGCTGAGGTATATAATGTACAGTGTATTTTGTCAACAACTGTATGTGTGTAACGTATTTCTTGTGCTGAGCAATCATAAAACTGCTGCGAAGACGCACTGTGTGAGGCTCGCAGTAATCCCGCCTCCTGGTGCCGGTTAATGCACCCCCGCCGCATAATGCACCCCCCGACGGGAGCGCCACACCAACCAAAGCCCACACCCAAACCCTCCACGTGCAAGACCGAATCCACCCCAAAAAAGTCACTTAACAAAAAGCCAAAAAGTGCAAAAACAACAATGCTGCAACGACTGCAGGGGCACAACATTAGGTACACCTGCAGACTGCAGCACGGATTTCATATTTCATTCATTCACAACTCCTCCAACACGAACACCACTGTTCCCGCAATTATAAGTAAGGGTAAGACCATAATGATGTTTTTTTTAATTAAATGTGCTTTTTTGTGTGCTACAGTTTGTATGTGTAAAGTTAAAGTTAAGTTAAAGTACCAATGATTGTCACACACACACTAGGTGTGGTGAAATTTGTCCTCTGCATTTGACCCATCCCTTGATCACCCCCTGGGAGGTGAGGGGAGCAGTGGGCAGCAGCGGTGCCGCGCCCGGGAATAATTTTTGGTGATTTAACCCCCAATTCCAACCCTTAATGCTGAGTGCCAAGCAGGGAAGAATGCTGGTATGAGCTTTTAAACATAACCCGTTAACTGTTGCCAATCAAATGGTGAATAAGATACTCTTTAGGGTTCATATGTTTGTAAATCTGACTGTGATGAAGTCAGTGCTTCACCAGCCATCAACCTCACCGCACGTCACTGCCATGTACATACTTAGGGCCTGATTTAGTAAAGGTTTGCATGTACTAAAACAAATGCAAATTTGATAGCACATGCAAAGCTGATCTATTAAACGTATGCAAAGTCAATTGCATCTGTTAAGTGAGCAGAATAAGGCGAGCAAACCATTTTGCGTCTCTGGTCCTGCTTACACTGCACACCAAATCTGATTTGTCTTTGAATGTTCTCATTCATCCAGGTCGTTGTCATCTCAGGGAATTTAATCGACAGACGAAGCCCCAGCAGGGCAGCTTTAGCAAGTATGATGATTCCCACCGCGGGAATAATTTTTTGGCAGGGGCCCTCCTAACGAAATCTTTGTTCCCCCTTAAATGTCTTCTGTTTTTTTATTAATGGCTATGATGGTGATGGAAATAAGTGATAATATTAATAATGATAACATCGTGGAGAGGAATTTATGTCAAAAAACGACAATTCTACTAGTTAATAAAGAGGGTTCCTGAAACACAATAAGGAGGTATTTGGGCTTCAAAACAAACAATAAAGGTGATGCTTTAAACAAGGAAGCGCTGCGCTTCAAGTGTTGCTTTAAAACACACCTTGCCAAATATGGCGATTAGTATTACTACCTTTGCTTCAAACTTAGGTAAACATTTAAATAATAAGCATTCAGATCTGCACAAGAAGTTATAAAGAGTGACAGGTAATAATGTTGTTACAGCTTTCGTACTGTCTGGCTCCGGGTCAGACCGTCGTCAAGGAGCACAGGGCAGACGTTTGTGTCAGGGGTAACACTCTTCACTTTACCCGGCAATGGGTCTGCTAAGCTCCGCTTTCTGGTCAGAATTCGAGGACGCCGATTTGTGACAATCTGGTTGCTTTATTATTAGTTTTGTAGGACACAACTGGACCTGTTCATCCTTCTACTGTGCAGTGCACGCTCACCCGCTATCTCTCTTTACTTGCCCACTCACTCAGTGACGTCACTCAGACAACACATTGCCATTCTCGCAAACACACATATGCTACCCTCGTAAGTTGTGCACATGCAGATACATAGACAGCTACTTGGCTTGATGCCAAATACTAGCGGAGGTAAGACCGCCCATCTAACGTCAAGTAGTGCAAGTAAAATGACTGAAATTGGTAACAAATTGCTACAATTTGTGTTTTATCTTTAACCATGTGTGTTTCACCTGCTACATGGCTTATCTGGGTACATTTATCCATAGTTTTGTTTTTAGTATGTACTATCAATCAATCAATCAATGTTTATTTATATAGCCCTAAATCACAAGTGTCTCAAAGGGCTGCACAAGCCACAACGACATCCTCGATACAGAGCCCACATAAGGGCAAGGAAAAACTCACCCAAGTGGGACGTCGATGTGAATGACTATGAGAAACCTTGGAGACCGAATGCAATGGATGTCGAGTGGGTCTGACATAATATTGTGAGAGTCCAGTCCATAGTGGATCCAACATAATAGTAAGAGTCCAGTCCATAGTGGGGCCAGCAGGACACCATCCCGAGCGGAGACGGGTCAGCAGCGCAGAGATGTTACTATTAATTGTATTTTTCTGAAAGCACATTTGGCAACCATAAATCATGAAGCATTTCATATAATGTTAATGAAGATTTTTTTTTTCTTTTATTATATTCTAAACTAATTCTTGATTATGGCAGACTATATGTATTATGGAAAATTGTAAATTGTTCTTTGAGTGCAACAAGAAAAACACAATGTGTTTAATGCCCTTTAATTTATATGTTAACCTTCTTAAATTGTTCTTTGAATGCAATAGGAAACATATGTGTATTGTATTGTAAGATTTTCTGTTAAAATAAAGTCAAAAATTACACTTTTTTGTAGTTTCCTTTATTTGCAAAAGTATGGAACAGTATCTATATACATTTTGGTACCTGTACGAAATTATTGGTATCGGGACAACCCGATATATGTATATATATATATATATATATATATATATATATATATATATATATATATATATATATATATATATGTATGTATATATATATATACATATATATATATATATATATATATATATATACACATTAAGTAAACTCCAAAGAAGAGTATTAAAAATCATAATATGACCCCTTTAAGAGTTTAATGATGAGAGAAATACAACAGATCAGCTGCAACACAGAAAACTGTATAGTGCCCATTTTAGCACATTGAAAGTGTTCTTCTGGGTTAACCAAGAAGCAAAAAATGAGAACAAATCAAAGTTGATTCCTGCAGTTGGAAAAAAAGAAAATTGTCTGAAGTTGATCTCTTGAGAGCCAACCGATGACACTTGATTGTTTCACTGCGGAAGATTCACAGTTTTTATATCAAAATGTGTATTGATTCAATTCCACTTGTGTAAAAACAACACTTGGCTTCAGCCGGCAGAGAATTTTTCAAAGGTCTTTGTGATTACAAGGCCTGCTGTTCTTTAAATGAAGAAATGAAATCCATTTTTTGCTCTGCTGCTTCTTGTTCAGCATAGAGATCATGTTTCTGTTTCACCTGAAACAGCAGAAGATGAAGTGGAGAATGGAGATGACTTTTCATCTGCAGCTGCAGCTACACATTGTTAAAATATAGAAGATAGTGTTTGATAAGAGAGCAAAATGTTTATGTGCTTGACTGACTACTACTATAGTACATAGAAAGATAGCACATACTTTTAAACTGCTTGTACAAACAAAGATACCAACAAGAAGTAACTGTAAATAAAGTACTTATGATCATTTATCTAATCCATATTTCCACTGTGGAATGATAAAAATAAACAGCAAGTTTGAATTTATGAATAACATTTAAAGGCACCTCCTGAGTTCATTGTGGACACAAAAAAATACAAAATAAAATATTTTGTCTAAAAAGCTATAACGATTTTTTAAATGGAACTAAAATATTGGAAATGGCCAACACACACTTACATGACAAAAAAATATAGAAGACAGTAATACCTCAGGATAGGAGAGCAGCAGCTTACGAGTATTTCCAACTGTCTCTTAGCTACAGTAATTGCTATAAGTTTAAAAGTTTTAGTTACTCGCCCCCCCTACCTTTATATCCGACCAAAACATCCGACAGGCTATAGATCAACATAACTTTGTTTTTCCAAGCATTGGTGGATAGAAAGTGAGTGTGAAGGACAGTGCCGGGAAGAAGTGCATGATATTCATTGAATTGAAGAAGGAAATCGTCAAAAACATGACAGAGCTTGTAGCGAGCTAACTTGCTGAGGCAGTTGGAGCGTATCACTGCAAGTATGCACCGTGCTGAAGTAGAATGCGTTGATAACAGCCAAGGATGTTAAAAATATTATCATACATATCTTATCCATTAAAATACGGAGAAGCTGCTGATGGTGTGTTTGACGGCGAAGCAGCTGGAGGGAGATACTGTAGAAGTCCATTCTCCAAGGTCAATACTGTACAATATTATGTTACTTCATAAAACTACCGTACTGGTTTGTATTGCATTCTATTGTATTGTTTTTATTCAATATCTATCATTTATAAAAAAAAGTTTATTTTTATCTTTAAAAGCCATGTTACATGTTAAAATTGTGATGTTGTGGAGGCCAAGCACTGATTAAATTGAATCAATTTCAATGGGCGAAGCAGTTTCGCAATACAAGTTTTTAAAGGTACGATCTGCGTCACAAAATTATAAATAAAATTGTTTACCTAGCTGCCAATGCAGATACAAATAGAGCGTACATAAAAGTTGGAGGATCCGAGTGCGCTAAAAACAATAAACGATGCTAAATCAATCCAATGTAGGTCAAAACATGCAACATTTTCTGAACAAAACATTCCCATATTAGTGTTTGGTTATTGTGGACTAAAAACATTGTGTAATATATATTCGTTTATCTCATTAAAAATCTTTTTAAAAACTCAAACAAGGGAGGAGTTAGGGTAAACCATGACTAGTTCTGGATGGCTTCGGAGGAGATGCTGGACCAATCTACATTGTTTCCATCATCTTAAATTTAAATGGATTTTAAAAAAAACACGTCGACTCAATAAGCTTGTTCAATGTAACTTTTAAAACTGTTGTAATGATTGAAAGGAAAAAAACAAAAAACAAATTCAAAGTCAATAATTAAATTAATAAGTAAAAACTGACAGAATTTAACTTGTGCACTGATAAAAAGAAAAGAAAAAAAAAGTGCAAAATAAACACAAATAGAAATTATAGGTGAATTGGAATTATACAAGAGAAGTGAAGTGAAGTGAAGTGAATTATATTTATATAGCGCTTTTCTCTAGTGACTCAAAGCGCTTTACATAGTGAAACCCAATATCTAAGTTACATTTAAACCAGTGTGGGTGGCACTGGGAGCAGGTGGGTAAAGTGTCTTGCCCAAGGACACAACAGCAGTGACTAGGAAGGCGTAAGCGGGGATCGAACCTGGAACCCACAAGTTGCTGGCACGGCCACTCTGCCAACCGAACCATACCGCCCCTATACCGAGAAAATAAAAACTAATGAAATTAATTAAATAACAACAATGAAAGCGATGAAGTAAAAACATGTATATATATATATATATATATATATAATAATGATAAATGGGTTGTACCTGTATAGCGCTTTTCTACCTTCAAGGTACTCAAAGCGCTTTGACACTACTTCCACATTTACCCATTCACACACACATTCACACACTGATGGAGGGAGCTGCCATGCAAGGCGCTAACCAGCACCCATCAGGAGCAAGGGTGAAGTGTCTTGCTCAGGACACCACGGACATGACGAGGTTGGTACTAGGTGGGGATTGAACCAGGGACCCTCGGGTCACGCACGGCCATTCTTCCACTGCGCCACGCCAAATATATATATATATATGCCATATATATATATATATATATATATATACACAAACACAGTGTGTATATATATATATATATATACACACATATACATATATATATATACATACATACAGGTAAAAGCCAGTAAATTAGAATATTTTGAAAAACTTGATTTATTTCAGTAATTGCATTCAAAAGGTGTAACTTGTACATTATATTTATTAATTGCACACAGACTGATGCATTCAAATGTTTATTTCATTTAATTTTGATGATTTGAAGTGGCAACAAATGAAAATCCAAAATTCCGTGTGTCACAAAATTAGAATATTACTTAAAGCTAATACAAAAAAGGGATTTTTAGAAATGTTGGCCAACTGAAAAGTATGAAAATGAAAAATATGAGCATGTACAATACTCAATACTTGGTTGGAGTTCCTTTTGCCTCAATTACTGCGTTAATGCGGCGTGGCATGGAGTCGATGAGTTTCTGGCACTGCTCAGGTGTTATGAGAGCCCAGGTTGCTCTGATAGTGGCCTTCAACTCTTCTGCGTTTTTGGGTCTGGCATTCTGCATCTTCCTTTTCACAATACCCCACAGATTTTCTATGGGGCTAAGGTCAGGGGAGTTGGCGGGCCAATTTAGAACAGAAATACCATGGTCCGTAAACCAGGCACGGGTAGATTTTGCGCTGTGTGCACGCGCCAAGTCCTGTTGGAACTTGAAATCTCCATCTCCATAGAGCAGGTCAGCAGCAGGAAGCATGAAGTGCTCTAAAACTTGCTGGTAGACGGCTGCGTTGACCCTGGATCTCAGGAAACAGAGTGGACCGACACCAGCAGATGACATGGCACCCCAAACCATCACTGATGGTGGAAACTTTACACTAGACTTCAGGCAATGTGGATCCTGTGCCTCTCCTGTCTTCCTCCAGACTCTGGGACCTCGATTTCCAAAGGAAATGCAAAATTTGCATGGTTGGGTGATGGTTTGGGGTGCCATGTCATCTGCTGGTGTCGGTCCACTCTGTTTCCTGAGATCCAGGGTCAACGCAGCCGTCTACCAGCAAGTTTTAGAGCACTTCATGCTTCCTGCTGCTGACCTGCTCTATGGAGATGGAGATTTCAAGTTCCAACAGGACTTGGCGCCTGCACACAGCGCAAAATCTACCCGTGCCTGGTTTACGGACCATGGTATTTCTGTTCTAAATTGGCCCGCCAACTCCCCTGACCTTAGCCCCATAGAAAATCTGTGGGGTATTGTGAAAAGGAAGATGCAGAATGCCAGACCCAAAAACGCAGAAGAGTTGAAGGCCACTATCAGAGCAACCTGGGCTCTCATAACACCTGAGCAGTGCCAGAAACTCATCGACTCCATGCCACGCCGCATTAACGCAGTAATTGAGGCAAAAGGAGCTCCAACCAAGTATTGAGTATTGTACATGCTCATATTTTTCATTTTCATACTTTTCAGTTGGCCAACATTTCTAAAAATCCCTTTTTTGTATTAGCCTTAAGTAATATTCTAATTTTGTGACACACGGAATTTTGGATTTTCATTTGTTGCCACTTCAAATCATCAAAATTAAATGAAATAAACATTTGAATGCATCAGTCTGTGTGCAATGAATAAATATAATGTACAAGTTACACCTTTTGAATGCAATTACTGAAATAAATCAAGTTTTTCAAAATATTCTAATTTACTGGCTTTTACCTGTATATTGTGGTATCTGATTCTCACCAAGACACAGGATTGGTTTTGCAGCAAGCCGAAAAGGGCATTTATTGTACAAGTCTTTTTAGGAAGGGCGGGGTGTGGAATCAGCAAACTTAAAGTGTCCATTAATAAACATAAATATCTCCCATCTGGGGCTCTCAGTCCTTCACACAGCACACTTCTTTAAAGGTCAAAGGTCATTGCCTATCAAACAAGAGAAACACAACATAAGTAAAACATTTCACCAGTAATGTCTTTAGTGGGGAAATAGTGGAAGTCTCACTTACCGCCTGATGCACCTGCCTTGACACAGAGGAGAGCCAGACCTGAATGAGGCAGAGTTAAGTAGGGTTTGTAGCTGGGCCCCACCTGGCCGCACAGCTGGTGGCACTTCAGGCTGATTGAGCAGGTACAGGGGAATGTACCGCACCTCGATGATGCGGCCAAGGCTGGGGCGTTGTCTTCCTTGTTCCACTCTGCCTCCATTCCCTGGCTCCTCCCCTGTGAGGTGCCTACCTGTCAGGCGGTGCTTGAGTGAGACTCCACATATCCCCCCCTAAGCTCGCCGGTCGGTCCGGGAGCTTCTTTGTCCTCTTCATATAGGCGGGACATGGCGTCTGCATGTGGGATGGCCTTCCCAGGCCGATATTCCACGGTGAAGTGGTAATTTTGGAGTTCCAGGAACCAGCGTGTGACGCAATCTTTTCGGTCCTTATTTGTGCACATCCACTTCAAGGGGGCGTGGTCTGTCACCAAGGTGAAGGTCCTACCCCATAGGTAGTAGCGGAGGTGGTGTATGGCCCACTTGACTGCCAAGCACTCCTTTTCTACTGTGGCATAATTTCGCTCATGGCTCTGGAGCTTCCTACTAATAAATGTCACTGGGTGCTCCTCTCCATCCACGAGCTGGGCGAGCACGGCTCCAATTCCTGTGCCTGAGGCGTCAGTGTGGAGGATGAACGGCTGACTGAAGTCGGGGGCTTTCAACACCGGTTCTTCACATAGGTCTTTCTTCAACATCTTGAAGGCAGTCTCGGCCTCAGCCGTCCAGGTGACATGATGGGGCAATTTGTTCCGTGTCAGTTCATACAATGGTGTTGCAATCGTAGAGACATTTTTAATAAACTTTTGATAATATGATACCAGGCCAATAAATGATTTTACTTGCTTTTTCGTCAAGGGTCGGGGCCATTCCCTGATGTGCTCCACTTTGCGGGCCTGGGGTTTTACGCAGCCTCTTCCTATGGTGTAGCCAAGATAATCGGTCTCAGTCAGACCCACTCGGCACTTCTTAGCGTTGACAGTCAGTCCGGCACGTCTAAGGGCTCCTAGGACTGCGTCGAGATGCTGGAGATGGAGAGACCAGCTGGTGCTGTGAATCACAATATCGTCTAGGTAGGCGGCTGCGTATTCTTGGTGGGGCCGTAGAACTCGGTCCATCATCCTCTGGAATGTTGCCGGGGCCCCGTGGATCCCGAAAGGCAAGACGGTATATTGGAATAGCCCCTCTGGTGTGGAGAAGGCCGTTTTAGGTTTCGCCCTTTCCGTCAATGGCACCTGCCAGTAGCCCTTGGTCAGGTCCAGGGTGCTGACGAAGGGAGCAGGGCCAAGCCGCTCTATCAGCTCGTCTACTCTGGGCATGGGATAAGCGTCACACAGTGATATCTCATTCAATTTACGAAAGTCTCAGGGACCCGTCTGGTTTTGGCACAATAACAATCGGGCTGGACCATGGACTATGGGATTCCTCTATTACTCCAAGTTCTAACATTTTCTTTACCTCTTCTTTTATAGCCGCCCGCCTGGCTTCTGGGATTCGGTAGGGCCTTTGTCTTATCACCTTTCCGGGTTTGGTCTCAATGTCATGTTTGATCGCCTGGGTCCTCCCTGGCAATTCCGAGAGGCGGTCCTGGTTCCGTCCCAGAAGTTCCTTCACCTCCTGCTTTTGGGACGGGGAGAGGTCCTCTCCTATAGGTACCGGGGGGAGTGGTCTGGGGAGAGTGTGCAGTTAAAAACGCAGTAGATGGCAACGGCTCTGCCGCATGCCATTTTTTCAGAATATTTACATGGTAAATTTGGTGACCTTTCCGCCGGCCTGGCTGGTTTACCTTGTAGTTGACGGGGCCCATTCTCTCAATTACCTCGTAAGGCCCCTGCCATCTGGCCAAGAACTTGCACTCGCTGGACGGAACTAATACCAGCACTTTTTCCCCAACTTGGAACTCTCGGAGTGTGGCACCTCTGTTAAACGTTTTCGCCTGTTCTCTTTGGGCTTTTTCCATATGTTCTCTTACCATGGGCCAGATTTTGCGAGCCCCGGCTTGTAGTTGGGCGACATGGTCGATCACACTGCGGTGTGGCGAGGGTTGGTTCTCCCAGGTCTCTTTCGCAATGTCCAGCACGCCTCGGGGACGTCGGCCGTAGACTAGCTCAAAGGGGGAGAAGCCAGTGGACGCCTGGGGAACCTCTCTGATGGCAAAGAGGACATATGGAATGAGGGGATCCCAGTCTTTCCCGTCTTCGTCGGCTACTTTATTTAGCATCTTCTTCAACGTACAGTTGAAACGTTCCACCAGGCCATCTGTCTGAGGATGATATATAGAGGTTCGTATGCGTTTCACTTTCAGCCATTTGTACAGCATGGTTAACACTTGTGACATAAAACATGTGCCCTGGTCCGTTAAAATCTCATCGGCAATTCCCACTCGGCTAAACATCATAAACAGTTCATGTGCTATCGCTTTGGCTGAGGCTGTGCGTAATGGTACAGCCTCAGGATATCGGGTGGCATAGTCTAGTATTACCAGTATGTAGCGATGTCCTCTGGCTGACTTTGGGAGTGGTCCAACGATGTCCATTGCCAGACGTGAGAATGGGGTGCTGATGATGGGGAGCGGGACCAAGGGGTTTCGATAGGTGGGTCTCGGTGCATTCTTTTGGCATTCGGGACAGCCCTTGCAAAAGTCTTCTATGGCTCGTTTCACACCGGGCCAATAGAAGCGGGTTATTATGCGGTCATACGTCTTTTGTACACCGAGGTGAGCTCCCAGCTGATGAGTGTGGGCAAGATAAAGCACTCGGGAGATATAAGATTTAGGCACCAGCAGTTGCTCAATTATGTCCCTGCCCTTTGTTAGCACCCCTCTATACAGAAGGCCATTTTTTATCGGAAAATACGGTGAATTAAGTGCACTCACCCCTTCACATTTCTGTCCGTCAATTTCCACGACTTGCTGTCGGGCCCAGCTGAGGTTCTGATCATTCCACTGGGCAGTGGCAAACTCGCCCGTTTTTTGGTTGATGCTCTCTTCTGGTACGGGGAACTCCACAAAGGGGTCCCCTTCCTCTTCTGCCTCCTCCTCCTCCTTCCTGCTCTCCCGTCGCTCCTCTTCAGCCGAGCTGTCACTCCGTGGAGCCTCTGACGAGGGCCTAAACGCGGGGCAGGCTGCAAGCGGTCTCATATTTTTGAGTCCATTGTTGCGACGGCGACGCTGCCGTGGAACGGCACTTGGAATGTAGCTTGGGGTCCAGTAACGGCCAAAGAGAACACAGTCGGACCCGATGAGTAGGGGAACAGGCAGGTTTGGTACCACTCCAGCTGCTACCAGTGCATCCCCTCGGGGTGTCTGAACGTGTATATGGCTCACCGGATACTGGCGGACATCTCCATGTACACACGTCACTGGAACAGTGTCTTCGCTGAGGGGTCCGGCCAGGTCAACATGTACCAGGGTCACGGCGCTCCCACTGTCCAGCAATGCATGTGCATCGGTCCCTCCGATCTTCACTGGAAGGCTTGCATGCTGTCGTCGTCCACTCCCCGTGTGGAGGCATGGTTTTCCTGTATCTGAGCTGGGGGCTGTGGCCATGGAGACATCACGGTCGCGTTCCGGGCACGCCCAAGACATGTGGTCCGGGTGTCCACACACATAACATTTCCGATGTGGGGCCCGACTGGGTCTCTCGGGGGCAGCGCCCTGAGGTCGGGGTGGGGACGGAGCTGGCGGTGGCGCTCTTCGGCGGTCGCGCACTAGCTGCTCTTCCCCGGTGGCTCTGGTCGTTTCCATACGGGTGGCTCTCAGCATTTCCATGCTCACTTGGTAGTTCTCTAATAACGCCACCAACTGCTCCACAGTTAAAGGGCTTACTTGTGCGGCATACTTCCGGGCATCAGGCGGCAAGGCTCGGATACAGCGGTCTATCACCAGTCTATCTACAGAGGGGGGGTTCCCTTCGGTCGTTAGCCAGCGGTGTGTTAGGCGGAGCAGTGCGGCTACCTGCTGTCGCGGGGTTGTGTGGGCTGGAAGGTCCAGTTGTGATATCGCTGGGCCCTGGCAGGCAGACTGCACCCTTGGCTGTCGAGAATGGCTTTCTTTAGTTTCTTAAAGTCTCGAGCATCCGCCAATGCCAGGTCGCTACACACCCGCTGGGCTTCTCCAGTGAGGAAAGGTGCCAGAATGGATTCCCATTCAGCTACCGGCCACTTCTCCCGGGCCGCAGTGCGCTCGAAAAGCTCCAAGTAGGCTTCCACATCATCCTCACCCGATAACTTAGTTAGGACTGCAGCGGGTGGCCGTGTACTAGCCACATCTTTAGCAATTTTTTTTACTAATTCTTGTACCGCACCTTGAAGTTCAGCTTGGCTTTTTAACAAAGCACTCAGTGCTTCCGTGTGTGACATCATCAGAGGTTGACGTGAATCAGAGTACCTGCATTCTCCACCATATGTGGTATCTGATTCTCACCAAGACACAGGATTGGTTTTGCAGCAAGCCGAAAAGGGCATTTATTGTACAAGTCTTTTTAGGAAGGGCGGGGTGTGGAATCAGCAAACTTAAAGTGTCCATTAATAAACATAAATATCTCCCATCTGGGGCTCTCAGTCCGTCACACAGCACACTTCTTTAAAGGTCAAAGGTCATTGCCTATCAAACAAGAGAAACACAACATAAGTAAAACATTTCACCAGTAATGTCTTTAGTGGGGAAATAGTGGATGTCTCACTTACCGCCTGATGCACCTGCCTTGACACAGAGGAGAGCCAGACCTGAATGAGGCAGAGTTAAGTAGGGTTTGTAGCTGGGCCCCACCTGGCCGCACAGCTGGTGGCACTTCAGGCTGATTGAGCAGGTACAGGGGAATGTACCGCACCTCGATGATGCGGCCAAGGCTGGGGCGTTGTCTTCCTTGTTCCACTCTGCCTCCATTCCCTGGCTCCTCCCCTGTGAGGTGCCTACCTGTCAGGCGGTGCTTGAGTGAGACTCCACATATCCCCCCCCTAAGCTCGCCGGTCGGTCCGGGAGCTTCTTTGTCCTCTTCATATAGGCGGGACATGGCGTCTGCATGTGGGATGGCCTTCCCAGGCCGATATTCCACGGTGAAGTGGTAATTTTGGAGTTCCAGGAACCAGCGTGTGAGGTGCCTACCTGTCAGGCGGTGCTTGAGTGAGACTCCACAATATATATATATATATATATATATACACAAACACAGTGTATATATATATATATATATATATATATATATGTATATATATATATATATATATATATATATATATATATATATATATATATATATATATATATATCCATCCATTTTCTACCGTTTTTCCCCCCTGGGATCGCGGGGGGTGCTGGAGCCCATCCCAGCTGCACTCGGGCAGAAGGCGGGGCACACCCTGGACAAGTCTCCCCCTCATCACAGGGCCAACACAGATAGACAGACAACTTTCACACACATTCACACACTAGGGCCAATTTATTCCCAGGTACATGTTTTATAGATATATATATATATATATATATATATATATATATATATATATATATATATATATACTGTATATATATATATATGTGTGTATATATGTATACATACATATACATACATATTTATTGTATTTATTAATGCTGTCAAACGATAAAAATGTTTTATCAGATTAATCACATTTTTGCATTTTGATTAATTACAGTAAATGACTTGCGTGCCAAATTTAAATGAACTTTAAAAAAGTCCCCACTATTTTGATACAAATGCAATTTTTTTCTCAGAGTGTCATGCAGGAATCGTTTTTAGATGTTTTACTCAAATGCAAGTCATTTATTTGCTCGAAACAGTTGAATCTACTTCGTTAAAAAAATATATTTTATGGTAAAATACTGGCAACTCGGTCACCAGTATTTTTTTTTTGTAGAGTTTACGGTAAAAACACAAACAAACAAAAATACTGGTACCTTAGTCACCAGAATTTTCCTGTAAAAATGTACAGTAATTATGTGCAAAAGATTGTTAAGGTTGGCTCAACCGTTTGCTCAACGGTAATTGAACGCAGCTAAATTTGTCCACGCTACGGAATGGACACACAGGTAATTGCGTCAAAAGAATTAACGATGTTGAAGGAAATTATAGTACATTAACACATTAACAGCCTTAATTTCACACACACATATATATATAAATATATATATTTATATATATACAGTCGTGGTCAAAAGTTTACATACACTTGTAAAGAACATAATGTCATGGCTGTCTTGAGTTTCCAATAATTTATACAACTCTTTTTTTGTGATAGAGTGATTGGAGCACATACTTGTTGGTCACAAAAAACATTCATGAAGTTTGGTTCTTTTATAAATTTCTTATGGGTCTACTGAAAATGTGACCAAATCTGCTGGGTCAAAAGTATACATACAGCAATGTTAATATTTGGTTACATGTCCCTTGTCAAGTTTCACTGCAATAAGGCACTTTTGGTAGCCATCCACAAGCTTCTGGCAAGCTTCTTGTTGAATTTTTGACCACTCCTCTTGACAAAATTGGTGCAGTTCAGCTAAATGGACTTGTTTCTTCAGTATTGTCCACACGTTTAAGTCAGGACTTTAGGAAGGCCATTCTAAAACCTTAATTATAGCCTGATTTAGCCATTCCTTTACCACTTTTGACGTGTGTTTGGGGTCATTGCTGTTGGAACACCCAACTGCGCCCAAGACCCAACCTCCGGGCTGATGATTTTAGGTTGTCCTGAAGAATTTGGAGGTAATCCTCCTTTTTCATTGTCCCATTTACTCTCTGTAAAGCACCAGTTCCATTGGGAGCAAAACAGACCCAGAGCATAATACTACCACCACCATGCTTGACGGTAGGTGATGGTGTTCCTGGGATTAAAGGCCTCACCTTTTGTGGCCAAACAGCTCAATTTTTTTTTTCATCTGACATCACATGGACAAAGATAAGACCTTCTGGAGGAAAGTTCTGTGGTTACATGAAACAAAAATTTTGCTCTTTGGCCACAATACCCAGCAATATGTTTGGAGGAGAAAAGGTGAGGCCTTTAATCCCAGGAACACCACGCCTACAGCCATTCTTTACAAGTGTATGTAAACTGTTGATTGCGACTGTGTATATATATATATATATATATATATATATATATATATAGTCGCAATCAAAATCTACTGTGTGTGTATAGATATGTATACATATAAATATATACACATAAATAGGATATTTGCATAATAAAAGCACTTAGAGAGCACAGACCTCCACCAGGCCTTATATCCCAATAGTAAAACATTTTTTTTAATCATCTTCAATCAGTATCATCCTCAGGTCAGGATCATCCCCAAAATGTATTCACTTTTTTCTTATCACATTTCTGACTTTTCTTGAAAGTTTCATTAAATTGAACTAACTAACGAATTACCTAAACAGTGAAGTCAAGATGAATGAGTGTTTGACTGCTTGTTTTGGGCGTGACGTCATGTGAAACAAAGGTATCAAAAAATTTGATTTTGAGTGACTCGTCGAATTCGGCAGGTATCTATAAAAGTACTGAATATGGTACCCATCCCTACAATTACGTTGTGTTTACATTTTCATCCCATCGCTCTCCTTTGTTTGTTTTTGTTTATTTATGTTTCTTTTCTCTCCCCCTGTTGCTTCCTATTTTCATCCCACCTATTCTCTCCTCCGTCTCGCTGGCCCCGTCTCTTTCCTCACCCCCCACTCATCTGTCCATTTATCAGTATTTTAGCGTGAAACAGATAGCATCATTACTTTACTGCGGCACAAAGCTGACAGTCTGGCTGCCCTCGCCGTGGGCTTTAAACGCACTAAATCAATGCCTGAAAGAAGTAGATATTTTGCCACTGAGATAAGCTCATTTCCTGGCAAGTATTCATTGAAATGATATAATAACTGACACGGCGAAGAGTGCGCCGGAAGAAGGGAGCCGTGATGAATATGGTTTTTTTGCAAGTTTTCTTTTGTGGCGTGAAGATGCCTCCTTTCTGCGGCCGAGGAGAAAAGGGGGTGAGGGATCTAAACGTTGACACGAGAGGTGGTAAATTGAATGCCATGAGCCGTCTGAGCCTCTCTGTCTCTAAAAAGAAATCCAATTAAGGCGTATTGGAGCCTTGTGAATGTGGCAGCGAATGTGGCTGATAAGAATGCTGCTATAACCCAAGCCCGATCACTAGCTGCTAAACGTGTAATCCCCTGCAGCTCAACAATATGGCCGCCAGTCTGATTCAATACAGCGCCAGCCAATTCCCCACATTAAATCAACACAGGGAGGCCAGAGTTGTTAACACACTGCCTCAGGCTTAAGTCACACTCAGAAATCAGAAAGCTAGGCTGCTGACAATGGCGACTATCTCTTTTCAACACTCTGCAGACACACACACACACACACACAAACGCACACAGACACACACTACATAAAAGCTCCCAGGGGAAGTGATTTCTGTCCCTCCTGTGTTAAGTACCTACCGTACCTTAAGTAAATCCACCAGCGAGGCCACAGTTGCAGCATCCATATGTCTTGGTGTGTGTTTGTGTGCGTCTAGGAAGATCATCTGTGTGTTGCTGTTCAATATTCTATTAGGATAAATCTTTAAAGCGGCATCTTGACTTCGATGGGATATCAAGTGTGTGAAAGCATCCACACGTCAACCTTAACGTGCTGAATGTAACCTCAGCAAATCATTGCATTGCATTGTTAGCACGTTTCCATCAGTGGTGTGCCGTCAGGGCCAGTAAGGCCTTCTCTGTTGGCCTAACATAACCAGAAATCATGATCATAATTAAAGATGAAAGTCATTTTTTATTTACTTTCCCTAAATATCTACCAATACTTGCCAACCTTGAGACCTTCGAATTCGGGAGATTGGGGGGGCGGGGTTGAGGTGGGCGTGGTTGGGGGGTGGGCGTGGTTTGGTGGTAGCGGGGGTGTATATTGTAGCCTGGAAGAGTCAGGGATGCAAGGGATTCTGGGTATTTGTTCTGTTGTGTTTATGTTGTGTTACGGCGCGGACGTTCTCCCGAAATGTGTTTGTCATTCTTGTTTGGTGTGGGTTCACAGTGTGGCGCATATTTGTAACAGTGTTAAAGTTGTTTATGCGGCCACCCTCGGTGTGACCTGTATGGCTGTTGATCAAGTATGTCTTGCAGTCACTTTCTTGTGTAGGCAGAAGCTGCATACAACATGTGACTGGGCCGGCACGCTGTTTGTATGGTGAAAAAGCGGACGCGTCGACAGGTTGTAGAGGACGCTAAAGGCAGTGCCGTCACGGCACGCCCTTAATATTGTTGTCCGGGTGAAATTCTAGAGAAATTCGGGAGAATGGTTGCCCCGGGAGATTTTCGGGAGGGGCACTGAAATTTGGGAGTCTCCCAAAAAAATCGGGAGGGTTGGCAAGTATGTATTATGCTCCTTCCAGCGCTGTTGTTTTTAAGTTATAGAGTTTTTATCCAATCAGAATTCAGCCAGCTTATGTTGCCATGCTGTACCAAATCTGCCCAAAGCCTTCAGAATCAACAATGTTGGCATCTGTGCACTGTAAGTGAACGGGCACATACAGTTGACAGACAGTTACGATAGCCAATCAGATCACGAGTCAGTAAGGCCTTCTAGCTGGCCTAAGGCAGATATATATAGTGATGTTATGAGCTAGGTAACATAAGAACTCAATTACCCAGCATGCCACAGTAGTGAAGAGCATGCACAGTAGCCGCGTTTAGCCATGCCGGCAGCGGGATGTTTTTGATGAGCACGCTGTGGAGTAAACTTTAAGAACTCAGCCAACACGCCTCGTCTCCATATTTTATGATTAGACAAGGCAACACATATATTTGCAAGGCCATTTTCAAGAAGGATATTTAAAGAGAAACTACATCTTGTGAGACGATGTCGGTCAACCCCGGAAGCTCGAATGGGTTCTACAGATTGTGAGTTCGGATATTTTATTTCATAATTTTTTCACGTTTAATATGTTTTTTGCCATTTTAATTTTGACAGTACCACATAAGATATGTTTTGATTGCTGATGCGGGATTATTGATTTTTAAATGCGCCAGAAAATAACCCGTTATGTACACTGTTGGTGGTGATTCAATGTCCAGTAGTGCGTAAATGTGTTCCTGTATAGTACTTATCCAGCAATGGTCATGTGGTGACATAAATTATGGTATTTTGAGAGGTAATCTTTGAAGTCGGACATCACTGAAGGCCTAGGTGGGAAATGCACGGCCCGCCACTGGTTTACATCGATATTAAGGCAATAACACAACACACCAAATATTGTCATTAAAACAGATAAACACCTTTTTTACTTTGACGATTCTGAATCAAGATGATTAAAAAGATGATTGGGATCACTGACTTAGTTATGTATCAAGTCCAATGTTGTGGTATGAAGTAGTTATTGTTCGTGATCACTGGTCACATAGCAAAGGATTGTGGGATTAATTCTGTCTAACATGACGAGAAACAATGGATGTAAATATTTATAACATACAAATATTACAATACACATATTTAAATATTTTGATATTGTACAGTATAATAAATATATTTAAGATATGTCAATATTATGCAATATAATAAATGTATTTAAATACTTCAATGTTATATAATAAAATAAAAATAATAATCCGAATATCTAAATACATTAATATTATGTAAACTGATAAAATGATAAATACATTTAAATACTTCAACAATATGTAATATAATAAATATAAAAATAAATATATTTAAATACTGGAGTGTAATTAAGGCAGTCAAAATTAGCGAGTTAACTCGTGATATTACCCCAAAAATTATCGCATTAATCATGAACACACTTAGATTAATCATGCAATTAATTTTGACCGTACAAGCTCTTTTACCTTTACAGCTATATGGTCGGTGATCAGATCAATGAATAAGTCAGTACAAACTGAGTGAGGCGACTCCGACTGGTGTGCTGGCTGGCAAATTTCACTCCAAAATATAGCCTGAAAAAACTGATTAAAAGTTTTGTGCACAAAAAATGACATGCAAGCAAGTAAAACATTTAAAAATGTTTCCGGATGACAGTCTTGCAATAAAATTGCATTTGTGTACAAATATTTGAGTTATCGCCTGTGATTAATCATGATTAATCGGAATTCCGAAATGGGATTAGTCTGATTAGAAAAATCATTTGACAGCCATAAATATAATACATGTAATGATTCATATACTTAAATACTTCACCATTATGTAATATAATAAGTGTATCAATACGTATATTTAAATACTTTATCATGTAATATAAGAACTGTAATGATACATATATGTATACTTGAATATTAGGTAGGATAATACAATAAAAAAAAACGTTTAAATACTTCAAAATTTATTATGAAAAACACAATAATAAATATATTCAAATACTTAAATTTTATGTAGAACAAATCAGTCTAGAAGGGTGGAATTCTAAGTTTCCCTGGGTGATTGAAACACACGGGCATTCTCAACCACCTGATTCGGGAGGCAAAGGAGAGTAGAGGAAATTTAACGGTTGTCTGGCTTGATTTAGCTAAGGCATATGGATCAATCTCGCATGGCCTCATCAACGCTGCTATTTAGCACCACATCACGGGAAAGATTAGCAGCTTCTTTGGAGGATTCAAGGTACGACGCAGTGGCAGGACCTTAAAAAATGTAACAGGTTATACCATCTGCCCTATCCTGTGTCATGTTATCTTCTTGGGTATGAATCTGCTAAAACCAGTACAACAGTGGCCTGCGTGGGGCCGGTGGTCCGCATCCGCTGTTTTGGGCGGGGCTTTCTGGATGGCTGGGGCCATACTTTGGCTCATACACACTGGGAGACAAATATACTGAACATACAAACATACCTATGCTCATACATACTGTATATACATACGTAAATACATGTACACATTCACACATACATAATAACACCCCTCTTTATCTGTTTTCTTCTGTAATTAGAGTATACATTACATTAAAGTATTGTTGAAGCGATTGTAATGTTGATAATAGAGGTAATCATTATTATTCTTTATCAATATTGTTATTCCTATTGGTATTTTTATTGCTCCATTTGTAGTGCAATAATGTTCATTGTAATTTCTGTGTTAATTTCTGTGTAAACCAGCCTATTTTGAGGCCATGAGTAAGGTTCTGTGTCAATTTATGCACAATGCTAAGCCAAACAATGCAATGCCGTTATAAAGCAGTCCACAGTTTTGTCCATTTCTTGAAGCTTCTAATCAAACATAGCTCTTTGAATTAAGTATGTCTTCCGCCTCTGAATTAAAATATTAACCTGGTTCTCGATAGACTGTGTCTCCAATCCCGATGCTATCCGAAACCTTTCAAAGTGTTTAATCCATTTTGGACAGTCGTCTGACTTGAATGAGAACTTCTCTGGTGGGAGAACTTGAAACCGATTCATGGCACTGTTGTGATGTTAGCCCGACGACTAAATGCTAAAGCAACGGCAAAGATACACTCACAAATTTAAAACAACAAACGGGGTTCAAAGTACCCATATTTACTGGCATGCAAACTTGCTGCTTCAGACACCATGTCGAGTGGTTATAATATGTTAAGTTGTTTACAATGACAGTGAACCAACACAGGGCTGTAGTAGATCTGGTGTCCCTTTATTAACTCTCCCCTGGATCCCCAGTGCCCCCATACAAAGTTTTCCTACACCAATGAAACTTAAATAAATCAACAGGAAACCCATGTGTAGAGAGGCAAGGACTTAATTACTCCCACTTCCAGAAGTCAGGGAAAGCAGACCCAAGACAGAGGTGGGACATGATCCAAGTCGATGTCCATCACCTGGAGGAAAAAAGGTGCAGAACCAGGGTCCAACTCGGATCACAATGAGTCTGGACAAAAAGGGACCTGCTGAAGCAAAAAAACTTGAGCCCTTTGACATGTCTGTCCTCCATTCATTGTACGACACCCTTCTATCAGCAACAACCCCCCACAAAAGGGGAATAAGGCTACGAAGAGGGAAGGAATGGTGCACATACTGGCAGGATGCAAAGCAGCAAGGAAAACACGTTAGGTGACAAAATGTTTGCCTACATAAATAACTATACATGCTCACAAATGTTAACATCAATATGAAGCAATAAACACATTGGCTAAAAGTGAATTTTGTATCCTTACCTGGATCTTTTTACATTGTTGAAATAAAACGTTTGCAAAGCCTGGACGACCACCTCTGTGTGTCGCCAAAGTATACACAGCCTGTAGAAATGTTTTTACCAGAAGCCTGAAGTTGGCATGAGGCAGCGCACATTTCCACGTCAAGTTGACTCTTGATGCATCTCAACTTTGCCGTGGAAAAGGCGTACACCAGACCTGGGAATTGCAGGAAGGTAGAGGAAGACAGCTGATCGCAGGCTAGGAGGAGGCAGCAGAATGAGCGTCTTTCTGCCTCCAGAATTGGAGGGAGGAGCTGAGGTAGCGACCAGTAGGAGATGGGGAGTCACTGGCCATCTCTGCTGACATGCCGACTGGAGGGCATTACGGTTCAGGTTTGAAACGCTCCGTTAAAATTGGACACCATCTGATGACATCTTCTCCTGGTTGAAAGCCTCAGTATGCAGAGTGATTGAGTGAGTCAGCATCAACGGAGATGCAGTGATGTGCAGTGAGGTTTGAGGTTGAGGAGGCACTTACCCACTAGTCAGATTTACAAACATACAGTATGATGCTATGTCACTGACTCACAAGTAGGGATGATGTTCGAAACCGGTTCTCCCGAATGTTCGATAAGAAAAGAACCGATTCCATGGATTCGAATCCCTTTTTGAGAACCGGTTCCCGATATCGAAGCCAATATACTGTATTTTTGCGACTATAGGGTGCACCGTATTAAAAGGCGCTGTGCCAATTACGGGTGCTATTTCTGTATTTAATGCATAAATAAGGCACAGCGTATTTTTGGGCGCAGGCATGGTTAAACATACTCTAGCTTAAAACATACGCTAGCATGCATAGATGCTGTTTTAAAAAGGCATCAGGAACAAAGCTGAGTTCGATTGTACTTTATTGAAGTATTTATCAATGTACTCACATTATTTTTTGATCAATCCTCATCCACAAATCCATCAAAGTCCTCATCTTCTGTGTCCGAAATGAACAGCTGGGCAAGTTCTCCATCAAACACGCCAGATTTCCTCTCCTCATTTTCAAAGTCAGTCTCGTTGTCCAATAGCATAGCAAGCTAGCACAACAGTAAAAGCCGACTTCTTTTGCCCCGTTGTGTGTATCGATTCACTACCGTGCTGGTCCCCTTCTTCTCCACAGTGTGCTTCACCGGGATGTCGAAAGTGAGCGGCACCTCGTCCATGTTGGTGATGTGTTTGTCGGCAATTGTTTTATTTACAACGCACATAGCAGCACTATATGCTCACTGGGGGCGTGCCTTTAGCGTCCTCTCTCACCTGAAACCTTCACCCTATAACGGCCGCATGCTGTCCTCAGTCATGTCCGCTTTTCCTCCATATAAACAGCGTATATATATATATATATATATATATATATATATATGTATATATATATATATTCCTCGTGCACTAATTGACTGAAAGAGCGTGCACTTGCTGTGTGCTCGCCTGACACTGCGGCGCAAGCACAATGATGTCACGTTATCAATGGGAAAATGCATTTTTAGACAATATGATATGCCTGAGTGGCTAGAAGACATCGAGAGTAATAAGCGGTGGAAAAGTCCATTCGCCTTTCCTTCTGGACGAAGATCTCCATGACTTTGTTGTAGAAGTCCTCCTTTTTCTCTATTACTTTGAGTTTTAAAAGTCTCTCTTTCTCAATTAAGATTATTGCCACAAAATGCAAGCTACTGTTTCCCCAAAAAGCAAGTGGCGTTTATCAGGTCTTTTAATATCGCACCATTTTCCTTTACATTGGCATTGTGGATGCTGATATTTAGTCGCATTTAGAGCCAGATCAATACGTGATATTCCAAACGTTTTTTTTAAAAATCTGACCTTAAATTTGGGCAGATGAGCTTTCATGTTTTCGAGGCTTCTTGGCAGGTCTTTCAGATCCTTCCCATCCACCCATTTTCTACAGCTTGTCCCTCTCGGGATTACGGGGGGTGCTGGAGCCTATCTCAGCTGTATTCGGACGGAAGGCAGAGTACACCCTGGACAAGTCGCCACCTCAGTATATCCCATTTGGGTCCAAACACGATCACTCGTTGGGAATAATAGGCAGGGAAAGCAATAAAGATGTTTTTTGTAGCACAGCCACAAAGCCATTATTTTCCAGTATACCAATCCTTTTGAAATTAATGCATTATGTTCTGTCCTCGGACCACACACGTTTGAGTCAAATCTGGCAGCTCTGGCGTTGGTCTCCCTGTATTCATGACTTCTTGCATTGATTGACAGTCCAGTCTTGAAAAATTCCTTAATTTAGAAATCAAATCTTCCATTTTTAGGGCGAAAAAGCATCACAGTTTGTGGGAAGCCTAGCAGTTGTTGTCAGTTGTTTTCTTTTTGTACTTCTTAAGGGTTAACCGGTGTTGGCAGTTCATGAACTTTTGATACATCACCCCCTACCTTGAGGCAGAGGTACTTGCTGCCTCATGGCCTGCCTTTTCCTCGTGGCAACAAGCACGTGCCCCCTTGCACGCACACGCTCAATACACTTTGTGTGTAGCCATGGAGGCACCACCTGTGTCTGCCTCACTTCTCATCTGCTGCATTATTATGATCAGGAAACACGGAATTTCCACAATTTTGACCATGAAAATTATCAAAAGATACAGGAACCACACCAAAATCACATAGAAAGCATAGACCAAAAGAGAAATATTAAAACTCATTTTATTTTATTACTTCGTTTTTGAACATCTCATGGTTAAGCCTTTTACCCCCTTCTGTGCTTCCTTCCCTGATACTTTGACACCCCTGCACGCTTTTCTCAGGCAGGATTCATCCTTGACATGGTTCGGTTCTTGACCCTGCACTCTTCAGCATCTACATGCTGCCGCTAGGTGACGTCATACGCAAATACGGTGTTAGCTTTCACTGTTATGCTGATGACACCAAAGCTGACCAACACGCCAGATTGTAGTCACCTGGAGGCGTGTCTAAATGAAATCAACCAATGGATGTCCAGCAACTTTTTGCATCTAAACGCTAAGAAAACGGAAATGCTGATTATTGGACCTTCCTGCTCGACACCGACACCTAATTAATAATACCACTTTAACATTTGACAACCACACAATTACACAAAGCGACTCGGTAAAGAATCTGGGTATTATCTTCGACCCAACTCTCTCAATTGACTCACACATTTAGATTGTTACTAAAACAGCCTTCTTTCATCTCCTTAATATCGCTAAAATCCGTCCCGTTTTGTCCACCACCGACACTGAGATCATTATTCATGCATTCGTTACGTCTCGTCTCGATTACTGTAACGTATTATTTTCAGATCTCCCTATGTCTAGCATTAAAAGATTACAGTTGGTACAAAATGCGGCTGCTAAATGATGTAAGCACTAAATGCTAAGTGGACACAGCTGCTGCTCGTAGTCCCGCTCAGCGCCAGACTCCTGGAAGTCTGGAATCAAGAGGACAAAATCACAGGAAGTCAGCAGAGTAAATCCCCAAAATAAATGCACAAAAACTCCAGGATACAATAGATACCATTGTAGGACATCTTTCAAATGATTAAAAATGGTGAAAAAATACAGCATTTTACAGAATGCTTTACTTTATAAAAAAAGTATAATAATTTCTGTGTTTGTGATGTATTTGTATTATTTAGGCCATTGCCTTTGTTAAATGTGAGAAATACTTAAAGTAATTGGCTGTAAGGAACTTCTTTGATTTTCATTGAATTGTTTTCCGCTTCCTGAAATTCCATTCCAGTTGGTCATACAGTTGTTGGGAGGACGGTCTGACCAACTGCAACTGTTCATCTTATTCTAATCTTGCTCAAGTTTCTGAGAGTCCTGCGTGATTATATTCTTCTGTATATACGCTTTAAAAAGTTGTACACACTTCTTGTAGCTTCTCTTCTTTTGCTCTATGTTTCCAAATGAAGGAAATGAAGTTTGTAAAAATTAAGAAAAACAAGTTTGCAGAAGCTTGAACATGACTACCTTATAACTCCACTTACTTACATTTACTGCACAACTACTATACCTTTATAGAACACATACAGTACTGTAGCGACACTACAAGTGGAACATTTTTTTTTTTTAACTCAGAGAATTAGAAACATTAAAAAAAAGGTACTGCGGTGGAGAAAGGAGATAATATTTCAGGATAATGTCCCAGGATATACCTGAGTTATTCTTGACTATTAAATAATTTTGTCTACTCTTGATTAATTACAGGAAGATGTTTTCATAAGCCTCATAGCTGAATGCTCTATCGATTTGCTTTTAAAGATGATAAGAAAATGTATACTCCTAGTGTTCTACTAGTTTGATAAGGCAGTAAAAACTTTTTTTTTCTTGCTTTGAAAAATGATATCAATTAATATGGTCAATGAGGAAATGGTTACAAGTCATGCTTCATATTGAGCATTTTGGACAAGATTAGCAGAGTTATAATAATCCAACCTGCAGGTAACAAAAGCATGGACTAGTTTGTCAGCCAGTGGCCGTAAATTATTTCAAAAATAATATTCTACGTGAAATGTCTCTACAGATTGCTTGTCTAGTTAGTGAATGTGATGTCTTGTGCCTCTTCTTGTAATATACCCTGTTTCTTCCTGGCCAGCAAATTAATTGGTCTATTTGTAATCAATTTCTCCAATGACAGATGTTAACGAGCTCATCAATCAAGACTTTCTTAATGACTTCTTGCTGTTTTTTGTGTACAGGTGTATGCTACTGTATGCTCGTTTCCCTCATACACCTTGTACATATTGTATGCATTTGGGCTCTTTAGCACTGTTTAACATTCACAACATTGCCACGTTTAACACCGTTACTTTGTCTGGGTACTCTCATCAATTACTATTTTGCTGGCCTATTCCTACATCAAGAAAGCTTATTCTGAGGTTTCTCGGCTTTGTAAACGTGTATAGACGTTTTATTCATAGTTACAGTCAAGTTGTGTTGCTACTGACAAAGCTGAAATCTATGAAGACCTTTTTTATTCGTACCTCAGAAGCAGACGTGGCCTGTTCTATGATCAAGAAATTGTTTACATCTGCCACCATACTTGCACACCTTAATACTTATTTTGCCTTTTTTGTTGAGGTTGACGCTTCTGATTCTGGGGTGGGGGCCGTTCTCTCTCAGGAGGGACTGTTCAACAATGAGATGCACGCCTGAACCTTCTTCTCCTGTTGTCTGACACTGGCAGAGAGAAATTATGACATTGGTCTCTGGGAACTTGGGTTGGCTGATCCTCATTCCTGTACTCCGTTCTAAGTTGCTATCCTGGGCACACAGCTCCAGACTGGCTTGTCAGAACAGTCTTTCTCCTGGCGCAGAATTTCTGAAGACTAATACCAGGGAGTTTGTGACTGCCTGCAACAAGCCAACCCCTGAAATGCCAGCAGGACTTCTGAGACTCTTACTCAATCCCTTCTGTACATAGTCTCATATCACTTTGGACTTAATCACAGAACTTCCGCCATCTAATGGAAACACGGTTGTACTCAAAATGGTCAATCGGTTTTCAAAAATGGTTCATTTAGCAGCATTACCCGAGCTTCCTTCCTCCCTGGAAACAGCCGATCTGCTAGTCCAGCATGTGTTTTGGCTGCAAAGCATCCTGATCGATGTGTTGTCTGACGGAGTTCCCCAATTTTCTGCTGCTTAAAACGCAGATTTCTGGCCAGGACATATGGTACAATACAATCAGCAAGATATTATGGAGACCTTTTAGTATTCTATATATAAGTAATAACAACTTAAAGTCCTATCTTAAGTGCACAGAAAGCCAGTGCGGGTGATCGAACTTTCTTGTCCTCGTCAAAAGTCTAGCAGCCGCATTTTGTACCAACCGTAATCTTTAAATGCTTGACATTGGGAGACCCAAAAACAATACGTTACAGTAATCGAGACGAGACGTAACGAACGCATTAATAATGATCTCAGCGTCGCTGGTGGACAAAATGGGACAGATTTTAGCGACAGGTTTTTACTTAAAATGTAATTTTGTTGTGCTTTTTAACTGCAATGACAATGAAGTTCCATCCAACCAACCATCCATCCATGACAAGGGAGGTTCTGCCTCACCTGACTGCACATCCCTGATTCCAACCAATAATCAATCAATCAATCAATCAATCAATGTTTATTTATATAGCCCTAAATCACAAGTGTCTCAAAGGGCTGCACAAGCCACAACGACATCCTCGGTACAGAGCCCACATAAGGGCAAAGAAAAACTCACCCTAAACTTTTCTAAAAGTAATACAAAAGTCCTAAAGTTGTACTTTATTATTTCATCTCTATTGTTTTAAAATATTACTTGAGAATCAGCACCTCCAAGTCCGAGTCCATGGTTCTCGCCCGGAAAATGGTGGAGTGCCATCTCCAGGTTGGGGAGGAGACCCTGCCCCAAGTAGAGGAGTTCAAGTACCTAGGAATCTTGTTCACGAGTGAGGGAAAAATGGATTGTGAGATCGACAGGTGGGTCGGTGCGGCGTCTTCAGTAATGCGGACGCTGTATCGATCCGTTGTGGTGAAGAAGGAGCTGAGCTGGAAGGCAAAGCTCTCAATTTACCGGTCGATCTACGTTCCCATCCTCACCTATGGTCATGAGCTTTGGGTTATGACCGAAAGGACAAAATCACGGGTACAGGCGGCCGAAATGAGTTTCCTCCGTCGGGTGGCGGGGCTCTCCCTTAGAGATAGGGTGAGAAGCTCTGCCATCCGGGGGGAGCTCAAAGTAAAGCCGCTGCTCCTCCACATCGAGAGGAGCCAGATGAGGTGGTTCGGACATCTGGTCAGGATGCCACCCGAACGCCTCCCTCGGGAGGTGTTTCGGGCACGTCCGACCAGTAGGAGGCCACGGGGAAGACCCAGGACACGTTGGGAAGACTATGTCTCCCGGCTGGCCTGGGAACGCCTCGGGATCCCCCGGGAAGAGCTGGACGAAGTGGCTGGGGAGAAGAAAGTCTGGGCTTCCCTGCTTAGGCTGCTGCCCCCGCGACCCGACCTCGGATAAGCGGAAGAAGATGGATGGATGGATGGATGGACTTGTACTTTATTATTTTTTCTCTACTGTTTAATTGAGAGTTTTTTTTATTGTAAAATTTCTTTTTTTTAGGTTCCTTCTTCTTTTTCATTAAAAAAACCCTTACATGTGTCTACAAGAAAGTGAGTTTCATGTCTGGAAAATGAAGCAGCGTGCGTTCCTCCATGATGGTGTGGCGTTACATCCTGCTATCAAGCGTGAACGAAAGGGAGGAGGTTTGTGTGCGCCTGCCGTGTGTTACTTCTTAGCCTCCTGCTCTCCACATTTGTCATAATCACAGGAAGTTTTCTCATTAGTGGAAGCCGTTAGCCATTAACGCTTTCTGCGTCTTATCAGAGCAGCGCTAGCACATGATACATGCACACTGCAAATAGCCAGCAGACAATGATCTCCAAAGCATAATTGGAAGACGACACAAAAGACGCAGCAGGGTCATACAACCGAGCTGCTGGTCCGTCGCTGCGCTGAAACGCTGCTTCTCGGGAGTCGCTGACCTCACACATGGAAGTGAAGAGCTCCAGTAGTGCCGCCATGAGTTACTAAGCGCAGCCGTTTTAATCTGGATCCATTAGCAGTATCTGTCCCTCCCCGGTTGCTGAGCTTTGTTCAGCTGTCAGGATGACCAATGATGTCACAGTGCCGCCTGATTCATGACGACGACCCTGAGATCATGTCTGATGGGAGCATCAGGCCAAATGAGCAAATGCAGCCAGCAGCCTATTATAGTCCATTTATCTAACTGGACATCTAATGGGAGCACTTCTTCCACACTCCAACACTGTGATGCTATCGCACAAGGTTTGCTTCAGACTTTGACTGCTCTGCTGAGGCTATCTGGCATCGTGCAAGTTAGAAAATGGAACAGCTGTTGACCTTTGACACCTATAAAACACATATCACTGGAGGCCCGTGGTAGCAGCTCTGCTTTATCAATGAACTCTGTCTTGTCTGGAATAAATATGATATCCATGTCACATTATTCAAAATCACTCACAATCGTCTATTACTTGGTCGCTTCGTGCCGTCACTTCTCGTAAAAGTTTGCACGCAAACTCGATTTTACGCCACCTAGTCTGATTTTATTGCACTTTTCACACAAATGACTTACGAACTGCCTGAAAACGTGAAATTAACGCCTAATAACATATAATTAATACAAAAAAATCAGTATACAAAATACTAACATCCAGTATAGTCAAATCCACATACAACAAAATGTAATATAAGAATATTAATCCATCAATTTTCAACTGCTGGACAAGTCGCAACCTCAACGCACAGCATACATTGAAATATAATATAATAAAATCCATATACAATAAAATGCAATGAGATGACAATAACAAAATGTGGCAGCATTAAAATAGTTAATAACTGTTTTCAAAACTGACAACTAATGACTCACATAATTAATCATTTTTTAAATCACTGGTGTCAAACCTAAGGTGCGTGGGCCAGCACTGGCCTGCCACATCAATTTATGTGAACCGCAAAGGCCTGGAAGTAATATACTTAATATTTTCTCAATATATTCGTTCTTTCCAGTTTGACAGAAAAATTACATCCACTGCATGTATTTGCGTATTTTTTTAACTTTGATATTATCTAATAATGCAACAAATGTTACGAATTAATGCATTCCAAAGCATTTTTTTTAAACAAAATAAATACTTAAAGGCCTACTGAAACCCATTACTACCGACCACGCAGTCTGATAGTTTATATATCAATGATGAAATCTTAACATTGCAACACATGCCAATACGGCCGGGTTAGCTTACTAAAGTGCAATTTTAAATTTTGCGTGAAATATCCTGCTGAAAACGTCTCAGTATGATGACGTCAGCGCGTGACGTCACGGATTGTGGAAAACATTTTGGGACAGCATGGTGGCCAGCTATTAAGTCGTCTGTTTTCATCGCAAAATTCCACAGTATTCTGGTCATCTGTGTTGGTGAATCTTTTGCAATTTGTTCAAAGAACAATGGAGACAGCATAGAAGAAAGCTGTAGGTGGGAAGCGGTGTATTGCGGCCGACTGCAGCAACACAAACACAGCCGGTGTTTCATTGTTTACATTCCCGGAATATGACAGTCAAGCTTTACCATTGGCCTGTGGAGAACTGGGACAACAGAGACTCTTACCAGGAGGACTTTGAGTTGGATGCGCAGACACGGTACCGTGAGTACGCATGCAGCTGCGGCTTCCAAACATTTGATCGCTTGCCCGTACGTGCGTGCCGCTATGTGCATGTCACGTACGTAACTTTGGGGACTTTGGGGAAATATATGTGCTGTATGAACTTTGGGGAGGTGAACGATACTTTGGGCTGTGGATTGAGTGTGTTGTGCAGGTGTTTGAGTTGTATTGGCGGGTTATATGGACGGGAGGGGGGGGTTGTTAAGCGGTATTAATTTGTGGCATATTAAATATAAGCCTGGTTGTGTTGTGGCTAATAGAGTATATATATGTCTTGTGTTTAATTACTGTTTTAGTCATTCCCAGCTGAATATCAGGTCCCACCCGCCTCTCACAGCATCTTCCCTATCTGAATCGCTCCCACTGCCCTCTAGTCCTTCACTCTCACTTTCCTCATTCACGAATCTTTCATCCTCGCTCAAATTAATGGGATAATTGTCGCTTTCTCGGTCCGAATCGCTCTCGCTGCTGGTGGCCATGATTGTAAACAATGTGCGGATGTGAGGAGCTCCACAACCTGTGACGTCACGCGCATATCGTCTGCTACTTCCGGTACAGGCAAGGCTTTTTTATCAGCGACCAAAAGTTGCGAACTTTATTGTCGATGTTCTCTACTAAATCCTTTCAGCAAAAATATGGCAATATCGCAAAATGATCAAGTATGATACATAGAATAGACCTGCTATCCCCGTTTAAATAAGAACATCACATTTCAGTAGGCCTTTAAATATCTTCTTAACTTATGATTTTGAAACAACTTATTCATCAAATTGTACACTGAAAAAAATAAAAGAAGATTTTTGATTGACAATACTTGCTTGAAAACAGGTTTGTAACGCCCACTTTTACTTATTACGATAGGTATTTACCAGTATGATTTTTATTATTCATTTAGCTATTAATCATGTTTCATAAAGACATGAAGACATACAGCAATAGATGGTATATGTCTATTACCTGACCCCTTCGATGTTAGCTATGTTTTTTTTTTGCTGCAGCTTTTACATATACTGTAATATTGTACATGGTAATTGGGATATGTTATATATTGTATATATTATATAAAAATATAATGTAATATAATAATATGATATATCAGTATAAATTATATACTGTATATATAATATGTAAATATTACATATATGTTATATTTTATATTGCTACTATGGTACATGTTTAGTCTACTTAATACCTGCATTATCCTTTCCATCCTTACCTTTTCCATCTTTTGAAACTGAGCTACTGTGTGGAACAATTTCCCTTGTGGATCAATAAAGTTTGTCTAAGTCGAAGTGTAATATTGAAACATAATCAGTGACCAGTGTTGGGACTAACGCGCTACAAAGTAACGCGTTACTGTAACGCCGTTACTATCTATCCGTTAATCTATCTAATCTTTTTATATTCAGTAACTCCGTTACCGTTACTACATGATGCGTTACTGCGTTATTTTCCGTTATTTTTTTATGTAGTATCGGCTAGAAACTGAGAAGATCTGAGTGTTGCAGCGCTGCTGAAGAGGCGACAAAAAAGAGGCGCGCCGCGCACTGTCTGTGTGTACGTGTGTGTGTGTGTGTGTGTGTGTGGGAGGGGGCGTGTCTGTGTCTACTATCAAGACGTCATGGCGAACCCCGAAGCCGAGTTTCTTAAAATGGAGATATTTTCAGTACGTTTCTTTTATCGACCACAAAGAAAAGAACATTTTAGTTGAATGTAAGTTTCAAATATGCTGAAACAGCGACAAAAACAACATGCTTCGACGAAGCTAGTAAAGAGACACACACTCACCTCCACTTCCAACAGCGGCTGGATTTTAACGAGGCACTGCACACTGAAGGTACACACACTCTGTCAATTCTCTTATATACTCTTTCATTTTAAACTTTTAGAGTGTTTGATTATCACATCACTCTAAATGTTTAGACTACAAAGTTCACAAACCTAAAGAGGGATACTAGTGGGCCAGGCTAATATTTCCTTTTCTCTAAACTACCGTATTTTCCGCACTATAAGGCGCACCGGATTATTAGCCGCACCTTCAATGAATTACATATTTCATAACTTTGTCCACCAATAAGCCGCCCCGGATTATAAGCCGCGCCTACGCTGCGCTAAAGGGAATGTCAAAAAAACAGTCAGATAGTTCAGTCAAACTTTAATAATATATTGAAAACCAGCGTTCTAACAACTCTGTCCCAAAATGTACGCAAATGTGCAATCACAAACATAGTAAAATTCAAAATGGTGTAGAGCAATAGCAACATAATGTTGCTCGAACGTTAATGTCACAACACACAAAATAAACATAGCGCTCACCTTCTGAAGTTATTCTTCATTCGTAAATCCTTCGAATTCTTCGTCTTCGGTGTCCGAATTGAAAAGTTGCGCAAGCGTGGTATCCAAAATGGCCGGTTCCGTCTCGTCGAAGTCATCGGAGTCAGTGTCGCTGTTGTTCTGTGAATCCTGCCTTCCGGAAAGCTCGGACCACAGTTGTGACCGAAATATCTGCCCAGGCATTTACGATCCACTGGCAAATGTTGGCGTATGTCGTCCGGCGCTGTCTGCCCGTCTTAGTGAAGGTGTGTTCGCCTTCGGAGCTGTGTGAAAAAAGCCACCCGGCCTCTTCGCGTAAACTTCCCTTAACCACTCGCTCATCTTTTCTTCATCCATCCATCCCTTCGAGTTAGCTTTTATGATGACGCCGGCTGGAAAGGTCTCTTTTGGCAAGGTCTTCCTTTTGAATATCACCATGGGTGGAAGTTAGCATGGCAAGCTAGAACCACAGTGAAGGATGACTTCTCATTCCCTGTGGTGCGAATATTCACCGTACGTGCTCCCGTTCCACAGTGCGGTTCACAGGAATATCAGTTGCTGTGAAATACGGTAGTAATCCGTGTGCGGATGGAGAGATTGCGTCTTTTTATGAACCGGATCCTTGTCGCTTTGTAGGAGCCATTTTGTGGTCTTTACAGATGTAAACAGGAAATGAAACGTACGGTGATATCCGCGCGTTTTTTCTTCTTCTTCCGGGGGCGGGCGGTAGCTTACAGTAGAAGAAGAAGCGCTTCCTGTTCTATGGGGGCGGGTGCTTACCTTGGCGGTTGCTTGCGTAGAAGAAGAAGCGCTTCCTGTTCTACGGGGAAAAAAGATGGCGGCTGTTTACCAAAGTTGCGAGATCGAAACTTTATGAAAATGAATCGTAATAAAGCGCACCGGGTTATAAGGCGCACTGTTAGCTTTTGAGAAAATTTGTGGTTTTTAGGTGCGCCTTATAGTGCGGAAAATACGGTAAGTGGGGAAATGTGTAGAGTGTTCTGGGCTTCAGACATGATTTTATTTTAGAATTCCTTGAGAAAACGCCTGGTTAGGCTTTATGTATGTAGTGTGTGCCTTTCTTGTTTTACAGCTATGTTGTTATTATGCTGTTTGTTACTTATGTATGTTAAGTTGCAGCTATTTAAAATAGTTTTGTCAATTTGTTCTGGTCTGAAACAAATTGGCCCTTTAAAACATATCTTTGTCTTTGTGTGTTGTATGTAGAGCACATTGCTTAGCAGAGTTCAGTGATGCAAATGCATGTCAAGTTGATCAACAGATTGTATTATTCTCCAGTGCAATAACAGTACTAAAATGAAGGCTAAAAGGGCATTAAATGGGGCCTTAAAAAAAAAAAAAATAAATATATAAGTAACTAAATAGTTACTTTTCACAGTAACGCATTACTTTTTGGTTTAAGTAACTGAGTTACTTTTGAAATAAAGTAACTAGTAACTGTAACTAGAATGAAAAGTTTCGCTTTGTTTCTCTTTATAGAACAAATATCAGTTCTGGAAGCACACAAGTCTGTGCATTTTTTTAACATAACCTGAGATGGTGTAATTAACACATACTGTACATGACATGAGTAAAAAGCTAAAAAAAAAAACAACAGACAACATTTTGTTTGGAATATGTGAATTTCAACACATTTTGTATCACAAAAGTTGACTAATCATCTTTGCTTGTTGGGCCAAATTTTGACTTTCAGGATAATTTAATGTTGTAGACATTTGTTACTCCAGATAACTAAAATAACTAAGATAAAACATGTACTTGACGCACATGTCATTGTCTGCTCTTGCATTTTTGTAAGTGTCATCAAGTCTGGACACAAAGAAAAACTCATTAAGGTTCAACATGTTTATTCTGTCATTCCAATTAAACCCTTACTATACATGCTTACAACAAAAAATTGTTACTGGGGGCTCAGTTACAGCTAGTATAAAATAATCAATAGTACAAAGTAAACACAAATATTAAACCAAAAATAAAAGTCCAATACAAGCCAAAAAATAAGACTGTCACATTTGGCAGGTTGTTGTATAACAAGTAATCAATTGTAAGCAGTAGTGTGCAAGTATGTGAGGTCCTTGGGTGGTACTTACTACAGTGTAAAATGCTGTGCATAATAACCACGTGTGTACTATAATTTTGTATATGATGCATTAAAATGGACAACCTAAACGGCAGACCATGTAGAGGACGGCGGCTCATGGAGCTTCTTCACAACAGTTGTGAAGGCAGATAAAAGGCTGCAACAGGTAAATGTCTCCAGTCATCCAGGTCTTTACGCCAGTAGATCCTCACCCATTTCAGCCAAGGACCATGCAGTGGCTGTCTGTGCACCAACCTTCACACGCTTAAACCAAACCACGCAAAAGCTCCTTCTTCAGGGTACTCAGACAAACATCCCGGATTAAGACGATCAGTCAATTTTGACATGTGCCCTAAAAATAGCCTGCCTCACATAGTTCTGACTGTATTACCGCATCATCAAATGCATGGACAAAGATAAGACCTTCTGGAGGAAAGTTCTATGGTCAGATGAAACAAAAATTGCGCTGTTTGGCCACAATACCCAGCAATATGTTTGGAGGAGAAAAGGTGAGGCCTTTAATCCCAGGAACACCATCCCTACCGTCAAGCATGGTAGTGGTAGTATTATGCTCTGGGCCTTTTTTGCTGCCAATGGAACTGGTGCTCTACAGAGAGTAAATGGGACAATGAAAAAGGAGGATTACCTCCAAATTCTTCAGGACAACCCAAAATCATCAGCCCGGAGGTTGGGTCTTGGGTGCAGTTGAGTGTTCCAACAGCACAATGACCCCAAGCACACTTCAAAAGTGGTAAAAGAATGGCTAAATCAGGCTAGAATTAAGGTTTTAGAATGGCCTTCGCAAAGTCCTGACTTAAACGTATGGACAATGCTGAAGAAACAACTCCATGTCAGAAAATCAACACATTTAGCAGAACTGCACCGATTTTGTCAAGAGGAGTGGTCAAAAATTCAACCAGAAGCTTGCCAGAAGCTTGTGGATGGCTACCAAATCGCCTTATTGCAGTGAAACTTGACAAGGGACATGTAACCAAATATTAACATTGCTGTATGTATACTTTTGACCCAGCAGATTTGGTCACATTTTCAGTAGACCCATAATAAATTCATAAAGAACCAAACTTCATGAATTTTTTTTGTGACCAACAAGTATGTGCTCCAATCACTCTATCACAAAAAATTAAGAGTTGTAGAAATTATTGGAAAATCAAGACAGCCATGACATTATGTTCTTTACAAGTGTATGTAAACTTTTGATCGCGCCTGTGTGTGTGTGTGTGTGTGTGTGTGTGTGTGTGTGTGTGTGTGTGTGTGTGTGTGTGTGTGTGTGTGTGTGTGTGTGTGTGTGTGTGTGTAAGTCGAAGAGGGACAGTTAGCGGATATTACCTGTCAAAAAGTCAATAAAATCAACTGATAGATGACATTATACATGTATTTTCTATTAAATAGTCACATAGTATAATGATCAAGGTCCAGATTAAATTGTTGTATCAAACTTCTATTAGTACACGGATGTTCAAACACGGCCAGTGTACGAGCGGTCCCCTTTAGCTCTGGGGAATTTTTTTTCCACTTGTTTGTCCAAAATGTCGTCTTGTCCATTTATTCCAGGATGGTTAAACAGCATAAAAAAACAAAAAAAAAACAGGGTTATGTCATACTAAGATCCAAATACCACGCGCTAGACAGTGTGTGTAAATAATAAAACAGCGGTGCAACTGAAAAGTGGTGCAGACCGCCTTATTTAAATAAGGATTTTGTGTGCATACTGGGTTTTTACCACGGAGATGATCATTTGCTGTACATTCATGTTACGTTCTTACCTGTGTGCAATGCCTTGGACCAGCGACACATCTATAATCTGTAACACTTTTCTGAATCGCAATCTAGACAACAGAAATATGCACAATGACACTTCTGTGCACTAGGCTGTTGATCGCATCACCAGCGCATTCGTCCATCTGGAATGATTTAAATGCACAACGAAAGACGTATTTTCATGTATGAGATGTCAGAATCAGAATCAGATATACCGTATTTTTCGGACTATAAGTCGCAGTTTTTTTCATAGTTTGGCCGGGCTCCAGTGCGACTTATACATGTTTTTTTCCTTCTTTATTATGCATTTTCGGCAGGTGCGACTTATACTCCGGTGCGACTTATACTCCGAAAAATACGGTACTTATAATTTATACAATATATTTCCTACATAAAAAAAATAATAATTTAAAAACCGACAACAGACACCAAAATGCATCAATTGAATTAATTTTTAGCAGCTCCATAAGTCATCCAGTAGCAATGGAATTAGAAAAGGAAATACGCTGAATGGACAATATGGCTAATCATTTTTATTTCCGTTAGTCCAAATATGTTGACACACACACGTAGGACGGACGATTCTTTGTCCATTCGTCACGCTGGCCGGCATGGTGAAAGAATAGGACCCCAAAGCATAGACTCCAGCAAAAAGTCAATAAAAAGGATTTACTAACAAAAAGAGCACACAGGTGTGAAAAAGGTCAAAGTTCAAAATACAAAGGAGGAACAAAAAGCTGACTTCGAGAAACAACAAAGTACAAATAAGAATGAGGGCAGGGCCACAAAAATACAAGGACAAAGTAGCAACCCAAACTCTGGAACGACCTCCCTCTCCATGTGAGACAGACCCCGTCTTTGGCTACTTGTAAGACCCTTCTTAAAACCCATTTTTACTCCCTGGATTTTAACCCAGCATGAGACTTTGAACTGCTTAAACCAGGGGTTCACAAACTTTTTGACTCGGGGGCCGCATTGGGTTAAAAAAAAAAAAAAAAATATATATATATATATATATATATATATATATATATATATATATATATATATATATATATATATATATATATATATATATATATATATATAGTCAAGGTTTCTGTGGTTTATCCGTTATACAGTGCTCAATACCGGGGTAGAGCAGAATATACATTAGCTCAGGAAAAAACACAGAGGCTATATCATCCCTACAAGCCTGTTTCGCAGGTTTCTCGCGAGAAACCTGCGAAACAGGCTTGTAGGGATGATATAGCCTCTGTGTTTTTTCCTGACCTAACATTATATATATATATATATATATATATATATTCTTCACGCACTAATTGACTTAAAGAGTGCGCACTTGCCACACGCTCGCCCGACACTGCGGCGTAAGCGCGATGATGTCACTTTATCAATGGGAAAATGATTTTTTTTGATAATATGACTTGCCTGAGCACCGAGGAGACCCCGAGAGTAACAAGCGGTAGAAAATAGATTTGAAAGGACAAATTAAAAAAAATGAAAACTTGAGACTTCCCGCGGGGGAGACGGGCCGTATTCGTAGTTTGGGGACCGCTGTTCAAAACTTAACCGCTGCCGGGTATTTTTTTTAATACTTTTATTGTAATACTTTCAGAATGTGTTTGTTCTATTTTTGGCCAAAGTGAGACAAAGAAAACATTCTGAATTTGTCTTTATTTTTTAGTTTTAATGCCATGATTTTAATAGTCCGGCCCGTGTGTGTGCGCAGATTTCCCTCCATGAGCTAAAATGAGTTGGACACCCCTGATGTACAGTATTACAGTATATGTAACAGCTGCAGCAAAAAAAAGGCAGCATAAAATAGAGAGTAGATCCAGCAGAAAATAGACATTATAAACAAAGAGAGGTAGCTAACATAGAAGCGGTGGACAAATTAAAAAAAAACTTGAGACTTCCCGCGGGACGTATTTTGGACGCTGGCGGGTTTTTAACTTTTTAACTGCCTTTTATCTAACAAATTGCTATTAATATATTTTTTATCTGTTGTTTTTATGTGCATATATATATGAGTGTGTATTTTACCTCTGTTTTAAATGATATACTATATTTTAGTCTGTCCTTTCCCTGTGTTTCTCTGTTTTTTGTGTGTCTACTTGTTTGTGGTGTACAGCCCTTTGTTTTTCAACTGTGGTTGTTTTTAAAGGGCTTTATAAATAAAGTTGGTATGGTATAGTAACCAAACGACTCACTAGAAAACAACTCAGAGAGGAACTGCAGAATAACCAAAGAAGGCTGAGACTGGAAGTCAGGAAGGCAGACTCGGAGCTCATAGGAGAATGGCAATCTACTGATGGCCATGCCATGCATAAAGGGCCTAATTGAAACTAGCAACAGGTGTGGTACTGTGGCTACACCTCCGGCACCTGCAGAAGGATAGAAAAAAGCAGAGCAAAGGTCACGGCAGGAGGAAGGGTGGAAAACAGAAACATGACAACATTGGTTTTGTTTGCAGCGCGAGCACCTTTTTTGAAAGGCAAAATAGTGCTTGCAAAACAGTGATGAGTGTTGATAAATCACATTGCGCGTGCTAAATAATTATATTTGCATTTTCTCCTCCCAGTATTGTGGGCATTTTGATGACCAGCATGTATTGTGCATATTATTGAAGACAGAGATGCAAAATGGATTGCACGCCTTATTCTGCTCACTTAACCGACACTATCTACAAATGTACTTTGCACACGTTTAGTAGATTAACTTTGCGTGTGTTACCAAGTTTGCACTCTGATGCCGAGAGGGTCGTCCACGCCTTTGTCTCCTCCAGGCTAGACTACTGCAACGCACTTCTTGTCGGGATCCCCAGCAAAAACATCCAGAAGCTACAATAAATACAGAATAGTGCTGCTAGGATCCTGATGAGAGTGCGGAAATATGACCATATCACACCAACTCTCAAATCCTTTCACTGGCTTCCTGTTCCACTCAGGATTGAATTCAAAGTCTCCCTTCTAACCCACCAGTACCTCCATGGAAATGCCCCCATCTACCTCAAAGAACTACTCACCCCCAAATCCTCCACACGACACCTCCGCTCCGGACAGGCTAACCTCCTCCAACCTCCGAGGACAAAGCTACGAACAATGGGAGACCGGGCTTTCTGCTACGCCGCTCCCAGTCTGGGGAATGCTCTCCCTGACCACCTGAGGGCACCACAGACTGTGGATGCTTTTAAAAAAAGGCTTAAAAACCCTTCTTTTTTTTAAAAAAGCCTTTTTTTTTTTTTAGATATATGCGTACTAGTTTTAGCTATTTGGCTGT